>NC_057715.1:11142525-11144736 GCF_004010195.1 Chiloscyllium plagiosum
CCCTTTCCATTTAGCTCTCAGCACACTTGGGTGCACCCCTCCCCCTCCTCTCCCCCCACATTCCTGATGAAGGGTTTATGCCTGAAATGCTGACTCTCCTGCTCCTTGGATGCTGCCTGACCTGCTGTGTTTCTCCAATGGCACACTTTTTGACTGTGATCTCCAGCATCTACGCAGACCTCACTTTCTCCCAATTTTCATCACTCTACTATTCTTAGTCTGCTTTATTCTACCAGACTAGAGTGTCTACCTAAATATTTTTACCTTTAAGATGCTCATTAAAACCTAAATACTTGCCTAACCATCCTAAGAACTCCTTTTGTGCCTAGTGTCAAATTTTGCAGTATATGCTTCAGTGAATAACACTGGGACACTTTATCCATCTGCCATGTTGCAACTTTAACAAAGACACTATATAAAACATGACTTTTGTTTCTTCTTTTCCCAAAGAATTGTGAGCCACTGGAATATGTTACTGGCTGATGTAGTGGATAGATTAGAGTGGTGCTGGAAAAGCATAGCAGGTCAGGCAGCATCCGAGGAGCAAGAAAATTAACGTTTCGGGCAAAAGCCCTTCATCAGGAATAGAGGCAGGGTGCCTGCAGAGTGGAGAGATAAATGAGAGGGGGGGGGGGGGGGGGAGAAAGTAGCAGAGAGTATGATAGGTGAGTGGGGGTGAACTGGACCAGTTTGTGTCTGGGACATATTCTGTGAACTTATTTGATATCATAGAGTCATAGAGATGTACGGCATGGAAACAGACTCTTCGGTCCAACCCATCCATGCTGACCAGATATCCCAACACAGATGTTTTTCCAGATTTGTCTTCTTTCGTAATTAGATTAGATTAGATTACTTACACTGTGGAAACAGGCTCTTTGGCCCAACAAGTCCACACTGACCCTCCGAAGAGCAACCTACCCAGGCCCATTTGCCCTTCATTTTACCCTTTCACCTAACACTACGGGCAATTTAGCATGGCCAATTCACCTAACCTGCACATCTTTGGTCTGTGGGAGGAAACCAGAGCTCCTGCAATAAACCCACGCAGACACGGGGAGAATGTGCAAACTCCACACAGACAACTGCCTGAGGCGGGAATTGAACCCGGGTCTCTGACGCTGTGAGGCAGCAGTGCTAATCACTGTGTCACCATGCCACCCCATGCTCCTGTATTTTTCACATCTCCTGGGAGATTACATAGCTGTAAAAGGAAAGATTGGGGTGCAAAATTTCTCTTTCAAATCAATGAAATCAGACGTTTGCCACAGCATTTAAATGACATAATAGGTGTCAGAAAAAATAACCTTGTTAAGTTGTTGAGTCAACAACTCACAAGCCAGGGACACAACCTTGTTGAGTATGGACATGATGCATTTTAATCCCTTGTATTCCTCACCTTCTCTGTAAGCTTTAACACATCCAATCATCCACCTGTTCCAAAGCCTCTCCAACTGTTGCCAGACCATCTCAAAAAGGTGATTTCTTCCATTGTGCACTGTTACCTCTGGAGTCTGTGATGGATTTACAGTTGGTCTCTTCCTCATCTCCATTGGTTGCATTCACTTTCCATACACACATTTGTAGACAATACGTAGCTCTCTCTTTCCAACACATTTCTCAATCTCACCACTGGAACAATGCTGTCAGACTTGTGACAGTGTCCAATTAAAATCTGGGAACACCTCATTTCGTACTATATCCCTGAAAATAATTTGAATTCAGTGCTATTGAAGTGGGCACAATGAAAAACATTTACATATCATGTGGTGGAAGAGCATTTTGGTGATAGTGACCACAACTGCCTCACATTCTACATAGCTATGGAGAAGGAGAGGATTAGACAAAATGGGAGGATATTTAATTGGGGAAGAGGAAACTATGACGCAATTAGACATGAGTTAGGAAGCATGGATTGGGAGCAATTGTTCCATGGTAAAGGCACTATAGACATGTGGAGACTGTTTAAGGAACAGTTGTTGCAAGTGATGAATAAATATGTCCCCCCTGAGACAGGCAAGAAGTGGTAAGATAAAGGAACCTTGGATGACGAGAGCGGTGGAGCTTCTCGTCAAAAGGAAGACGGTAGCTTACATAAGGTGAAGGAAGCTAGGCTCAAGCTCAGCTCTACAGGATTACAGGCAGGCAAGGAAGGAGCTTAAAAATGGTCTGAGGAGAGCCAGGAGAGGGCACGAGAAAGGCTTGGCAGAA
>NC_057715.1:11145789-11151008 GCF_004010195.1 Chiloscyllium plagiosum
TTGAGGTATACAAGATAATGAGGCATAGATAGAGTCGATAGCCAGAGACTATTTCCCAGGGCAGAAATGACTAACACGAGGGGTCATAGTTTTAAGCTGGTTGGAGGAAGGTATAGAGGGGATGTCAGAGTTGAGAGAGCTTGGAATGCGTTGCCAGCAGCAGTTGTGGAAGCAAGGTCATTGGGACATTTAAGAGTCTACTGGACATGCATATGGTCACAGAAATTTGAGGGTGCATACATGAGGATCAGTGGTCGGTATAACATCGTGGGCTGAAGGGCCTGTTCTGTGCTGTACTGTTCTATGTTCTAATCAAATGTAAACTTCATTTATGACAAAATTCAAAAATTAACAACAATAGAACACTTTAGAAAGGAAGAATTATCTTGCTACCTATCGTTTTGAGAACATTATCTAGTACTGTACACAGTGACTGACAGAGGTTATGTTCAGAAATTCCTCCATGTGAGGTCTAACAATGGATGGCTATGGCACCGTCTCGGTGGAAACTCACTCTTTTATACCTTTCCTCAGCACTGGGCTCCTTTGTTGGGGATTGAGGATTTCTCACCAGTGAAATCACTTCCTGCTCCTGTTCTTTCATTCATAGCAAGTGTCAAATTTGGCAGGTCCCTTCTCGCAGCCTATTACCTCAAGTCCTTGTTCTTTTTATTTTGACATGTTATTGCTTAAACTTTTGTGGAATAGGCCAATCATCTATCATGGGGAACTTTGCAGCTTGAAACCTCCCAACTGCGTACCACATTTAACACCAGCGTTGTGTTTTTTTTTCTCTCCCTTTTCACCTAGATGTTCTCACACTGCTCTGTAAAGGCATGTTTGCATTCTGGTTTTTATCTCTTCTCTTAGGGCAGAAAGTTAGTTTCAAATTTTTGCATATCCCACACATTGAAAATGACTCTTTGTTGCAGACTTCTTTGATTTGAAAGTTACACAATAACAGTGAAAGGCAGATTCTGCGAAATAGCACTCCCTCACTCCTTTAGTTAATTGCTAATTGTTAGAAATAAATTTAATAAAATTTAGATGAGACCACCAAAACTGGAAACAAGACAATTTATTCTACGATCTTGCAAGAAAGGGCATCAAATGCAGAAGCAAATGAGCAAATTAGAACTCAGGTTAGTGTACAGTTATACGCTTTGAGCTGAGTGAGGTCATCTCTCCAGACTCCTAATTACCCAATCTCTCCTACTGTACCATACCACTGCCCAGCTGCGCTCCACCCTTATTACTGCCCCCTTCCCCAGGTTAGCAACCTTCCTCTCTGTAAGTGCTGACACACACATTATTTTCATCAAGATCTGGTTTAACATTTTGTATCAATTCTGCTGGTACATTCCATCCTCGGATATTTCATTAACTTGTATCATTTGTATAGCCCAAGCATTTCAGCTTTTTGCTGAAAACATAATTTTTTAAAGAACTTACTTGCTATAATAATTACACACCAAAGTTAGTATTTAATTAACCACAATTATACACTGAAAAGTAGAGATACTCTTCCCTTAATACCTGCAGAATTAATAGTTCTCTTGCTGTACCCCTTTTCTGTATGCTTTTTCTATATCTGCAAAAACAACACTTTTACCCCATTTCTAACTCTAATGAACTTCTTCATAAACCAACTCTGATTCAGCTGATGAATCACTGCTGATGCTGCAGACCAAAATACTTCTTAAACTCATCAGGTTTTATTTTATTTAAATTCCTCCTGATTTAATTCCCTTGCCTGGTAAACTTTGCCAACTCTGCCAGCTTAACTTCAACATCAGGAGACCAATTTATTAACCTCATTATCCTTGATTCATCAGTGTTCTGTCACTTTCAATGGATGGTTTAATTAGTTTCCTTAGTAACCTCTTCCAAAAGGCCTCCATTTACTTCCTTCAGTCACAGTGCCTGTAAAAAAAGATAATTAGAGGCAGAAGAAACAATAATTGTCACTCCAACCATGTTAACTTTAAATAAATTCTTTATATATCTAAGTACACGCCTTTGAATATATCACTTCTGCTCCACTTTACTCTAGCATGTTACTGTTCTTTCCATCTTCTTTAACCATCTGAGAATTCCAAATTTTCATTATTTTAAAAGATCAGCATTATGTCAGTCCTCTGTTCGCTTTTCTGAAAGTAGGCTTGACCCTTTCTTTGTTATTTAATCTCCCCCTAATAGTGATTGAAACTGTACACCATATCGGTCTCACCATGGATCTGTAGTGTTAGCCTAATTTGTTCTGACTTACAACCTAATACCTTACATATGTACCCCACAACTCCACTGGATTATTACCAATTGTGTCAAGCTGACCAGGTGTTTTGAGTATGGTTAATCATTGCTTCCAAAATTTGGTCTCCTATTCATTCTCTGCCAACAAATGTCCTTTCATGTTCTACATATTTTTACTCTTACTCATTCCTATGCACATTAGCTTAGCTTTATTCATATCAAAATCCATCTGCTGTGTTGCATCCCATCTAAATCGGCACAACATCGTGGGCTGAAGGGCCTGTTCTGTGCTGTATTGTTCTATGTTCTATGTTAAATCATTGAATGATATCGACAGGAAGCCATTTTTGATTAGCGGTGCTTGTGCCAACTCTTTGATGGTTATCCAATGAATCCCAATTCCTTGTACTTTCCATTTATTTGGTTGTGTTTCCCCTTCAAATATTTAATCAATTTTTTTTATGTTACTATTAAATATACTTTCCTGAAATGTAATGAAAATTACAGATATACTTACAGATCAATTACAAAACTGCTACCTTTAGTCCTCACCTCAAATACTTATTTACTTTGATAACTTAGTTGTTAGTTCAGTCTCACCTCTGAATCACAAGGTTTCTTGCTGAAGTTCCAGTCCAGGCCTGAGATATAAAAATCAAAGCTGAAACTTGACTGCAGTATTGAGGAAGCACTGCAATGCAAGGGGTGTCACCTTTCAATGAAATGTTAAAACCACAGGGCATCCGCCTGCAGAGATGACTATAAAAGTTCTATGGCACACTAGCTGCCTGAGGAAGGAGCAGGGGCTCTGAAAGCTTGCAATTTCAAATAACTAGAATATGGTGTTGTGTGATTTTTGACCATTTTGAAGAACAACAGAGTAATTCTAGCAGAAAGACCTGCCATAAGCTTACAATCTTGCTCAGGGATTGCTGCCAGGGGACTATTGAGAGGCAAATATGACACCTTAGTTCAGAACAGAGAGATTTGAATTAATTACAGAGAGTCAGTACCGATTACTAGAAGCCAGGTTGTGTTCGGCTTATTTAATGGAGATTTTTGATAAAGTCACAGAACATTCAAGAAAAGAATGTAGTGGTTGTTGTTCATATGCTCTTAAGGAAGCATTAGACAAAGTAAAACAGAATAATGTTGGTTTACGAATTCAGGTTTGTGGAAGAAAATGGATAATGTCAGGATGGTTAGACAATTAACTTAACGATGAATCATGGAGTCCAATGGGATGTTGTCAGAGCTTAAGGGTGAGGTGACCTTTGTGTATTGGGGAAAAGCCTTTATCTTTATTTTCTATCAAAACAAAAACTGAAATTTCTGGAGAAACTCCGCAGGTCTGGCAACATCTGTGGAAAGAAAAACGGTGTTAACATTTCGAGTCCAATGATCCTTCATCAGAACTGAAAGCAGCTAGAAAACGGTGATTTTGCATTGATAACAGGACTGGGGTGGAGGATTGAGACAGATAGGTGGAGATGATGCCCAATGAAAGGGGAAAAAAGGCCTATTTCTCTCTCTCTCTCTCTCTCTCTCTGGGCACCATGTCCCTCTATCATCTCACTCGTTCCCTCTCCCCCGCCACCAAACCCTGTCATTAACTTTCAGTTCTGAAGAGTCACTGGACCCAAAATGTCAACATTACTTTTCTCTCCACAGATGCTGCCAGATCTGCTGAGTTTCTCCAATGATTGTTTTAGTTAGTTTCAGATCCACAGCATCTGCAATTGTTTGTTTTATTTTTATTTTATTTGTGAAGCCAAGATAATTGTAGCAATGTGTTTTTAAATTTCTCTGAAGAGCTCATGTAATCTAGATAGCTATGAAGCTCAATCAAATAGTCAATAGTGAGCTAATAAGATGGAATTGCAGCTGGTATCAGAACCTGTATTTCAGAGTATGGAATTCACATGAGGGGAAGCAAACATGACTATCAAAAAATAGATGTCTCTTTGTAAGTAAAAGGAAACAACTTCAGAGTATTTTGGTGAAACAACCTGAGAGCAATGTAAGTATTTGGATCAAGTGTGAAGTGATCACCCCTTCCCGACCACCACACTTAATTTTATTCATTCAGGAATGCAGGCTTCACCGACTTGGCCAGTATTTATTGTCCATCCTTATTTATCATTGAGAAAGGAAAGATCTGCCTTTCTGAAGTGCTACAGGTCATTTGTTGCAGGTACATGTAAAACGCTGTTAAGGAGATATTCCAGGACTTTGACTCCAAGACAATTAAGAATGGGGATATATTTTCAGGTTAGGAGGCTTGGAGGAGAATGAGCAAGTGGTAGGTGTTCCCATGTCACTGCTGCCTTTGTCCTTCTAGATGGTATTAGTCTTGGGTTTTGAAATGGAGAGACACTGAGTTGTGTTTGTATCTGTGAAGAATGGACAGTTTTGGAACTCAAACATAGCGAATAAATAGACATTTGGTTGCTAAGAGACCCCACATACGAAGAGGCCAGGAAACTGAGACTGAAAAGCAGGAAGTGAGGCTAGTAATCTAATAACAAGCTCTCAGATTCCTGAGAGAACAAACTGTCAGACAATGATTTAGGGCATGAAACAACTATAGTAGTTGGCTCCTAGAAGTGAACTAACAAAGTCAACCTGGGGATAAACAAGATACATCAATGGTAACCAATTAATAGTAATGTAATCATGAAATACTGCAGATGCTGGAAATCTGAAATAAAAGATTCACAATAATATTATTGACCTGAAACATTAATTCTGTCTTTCCATGAATGTTTCCTGACCGGTTATTTCTAGCAGGCTTATTTACATGTTTACCCACAAGAGTTTCTAACCATTCTGTCGAGGTGACTGAAATGCCCATTTGACTCAAGGTTCCCCATGGGAGACTGATAGCAAGGTTAGATCTCGTGGAATACAGGGAGAACTAGCCATTTGGATACAGAACTGGCTCAAAGGTAGAAGACAGAGGGTGG
>NC_057715.1:11151054-11155051 GCF_004010195.1 Chiloscyllium plagiosum
AGTTAGTAAGTTTGCAGATGACACCAAAATTGGAGGTGTAGTGGACAGCGAAGAGGGTACCTCAGATTACAACAGGATCTGGACCAGATGGACCAATGGGCTGAGAAGTGAGAGTTGGAGTTTAATTCAGATAAATGCGAGGTGCTGTATTTTGGGAAAGCAAATCTTAGCAGGACTTATACACTTAATGGTAAGGTCCTAGGGAGTGTTGCTTAACAAAGACACCTTGGAGTGCAGGTTCATAGCTCCTTCAAAGTGGTGAGTACAGGAGTTTGGAGGTAATGTTGCAGCTGTACAGGACATTGGTTAGGCCACTGTTGGAATATTGCATGTAATTCTGGTCTCCTTCCTATTGGAAAGATGTTGTGAAACTTGAAAAGCTTCAGAAAAGATTTACAAGGATGTTGCCAGGATTGGAGGATTTGAGCTACAGAGAGAGGCTGAACAGGCTGGGGCTGTTTTCCCTGGAGCGTCGGAGGCTGAGGTTTATAGAGGTTTACAATATTATGAGGGGCATGGATAGGATAAATAGACAAAGTCTTTTCCCTAGGGTCAGGGAGTCCAGAACTAGAAGGCATAGGTTTAGGGTGAGAGGGAAAATATCCAAAAGAGACCTAAGGGGCAACATTTTCACGCAGAGGGTGGTACGTGTATGGAATGAGCTGCCAGAGGATGTGGAGGAGGCTGGTACAATTGCAACATTTAAGAGGCATTTGGATAGGTAAATGAATAAGAAGGGTTTGGAGGGATATGGGCTGGGTGCTGGCAGGTGGGACTAGATTGGGTTGGGATATCTGGTCGGCATGGACCAAAGGGTCTGTTTCCGTGCTGTACATCTCTATGACTCTATGTACAGAGATACAGCGAAAAGCTCTGTCTTGTGAGCAGTACTGGCAGATCACATAGTTAAGTAGCATAGATAGTACATAATAGGTAAACAGCAGCAAAAACAAAAACACAGGTAGGGGCGAATGTTAACAGTTTGAGATTCCATTCAGTATTCTAACAACAGGACGGTAGAAACTGTTGCAAAACCGACTGGTGCTTGTGTTCAGGCTTCTGTACCTTCTCCCCAATGGTAGAGGTTGTAGAAAAGCATTGCCAGGGTGGAATGGATCTTTACAAATGCTGGCGGCCTTTCCTTGACAGCAGGACTGGTAGATTGAGTCTACAGATGGGAGGTTGGCCTTTGTGATTATCCGGGCTGAGTTCACCACTCTCTGTTACCGTCTCTGATCTTGAATGGTACATTTGCCATACCAGGTAGTGATACATCCAGACAGAATGCTCTCGATGGCGCACCTATAAAGGTTGGCAAGGGTAGTCGCCATCATGCCAAATTTCCTCAGCTGCCTTAGGAAGAAGAGACATTGTTGGGCCTTTGTAACCAGTGTGTCCACATGAAAAATCCAAGAAAGCTTGTTGTGGATGACCACTCCCAGGAGCTTGACACTCTCCACTTGTTCCACCTCGATGCTGTTAATGCTTAGGGGACATGAGTAACATCCCGCCAAAAGTCAATATGTGTTCCTTGGTTTTGCTGGCATTGAGGGCACCATTTTTCCAGGTCTTGCACCTCCCATCTATAGTCTGTTTTGTCACCATTTGAGATTCGACCGACTATCGTGGTGTCATCAGCGAACTTGTAAATGGCATTAATCAGGTATTTGGCGGTGTAGTCACTGTTGCCTGCTACAGCCACTGTCATTTGGTTTCTTATAGCAGCACTAATTTATCTGAATAACTGCAAATATTAAGTGGCAATAATAAATTTTCCCTTCGGTGTTTTACTCTTCCTCTGATCCAACCATCAACCTTTAGTTCACCAGGAGTTCCTTGTGAATACTTTCCATCCTTCAGCATTTTCAATCTTTTTTAAAACTGTTGTTCCACTATAAATCTGTTGATGGAGCGCACCAACCATCCCCCTCACCCTACCGCCGTGGCTTTTCCCTGTTCCATCAGCTCATCTAACTCTGACAGGAGCGATTTATTTTGCCTAGTTGTACTGTCCTGCCTTTCTGATTAGCATAGCTGTTCCATTAGTGGATCTTGAGGGGTTTGACCTCTCTATGTAGAATTCTAGCCTCTCATCTAACATTTTTCCATCCCATTAGTGCAGTTCTGCCTGCTAACCCAGTGCCTATTGTCCTGAGTTCTGCTTCAGATTCTTTGGATTTTGTCCACCTCTGTTGTGGTTCTGTTCGCCGAGCTGGGAATTTGTGTTGCAGACATTTCGTCCCCTGTCTAGGTGACATCCTCAGTGCTTGGGAGCCTCCTGTGAAGCGCTTCTGTGACCTTTCCTCCGGCATTTGTAGTGGTTGGAATCTGTCGCTTCCGGTTGTCAGTTCCAGCTGTCCACTGCAGTGGTCGGTATATCGGGTGCAGGTCGATGTGCTTATTGATTGAATCTGTGGATGAGTGACATGCCTCTAGGAATTCCCTGGCTGTTCTCTGTTTGGCTTGTCCTATAATAGTAGTGTTGTCCCAGTCGAATTCATGTTGCTTGTCAGCTGCGTGTGTGGCTAATAAGGATAGCTGGTCGTGTCATTTCGTGGCTAGTTGGTGTTCATGGATGCGGATCGTTATCTGTCTTCCTGTTTGTCCTATGCAGTGTTGATCGGGGCGGCACGGTGGCACAGTGGTTAGCACTGCTGCCTCACAGCGGTTAGCACTGCTGCCTCACATTACGCTTCGGCGGGTCGGTGTGGATTTGTTGGGCCGAAGGGCCTGTTTCCACACTGTAAGTAATCTAAATTGATAGAACCCTCCAAGATCGTTTGTACCATGAATGCATGGCGATCGAGCTTTGACCCAGATTAAAGCTTCTCTCCAACTATCTATTCTCCTGGAATGCTCTATTATTTGTCAAGTATCCCTACAACAACCTGGAATTTTATCATGATTCCTTCAGTCACTGGGACATCATCTTGGAATTCCCTCCATAACAACACTGCACTCATACCTGCATCACATAGAGCCATAGAGAAGTTCAGTACAGAAGCAGACTCTTTCGTCCAACTTGTCCATGCTGCCCAGATATCCCAACCTAATCTAGTCCCATTTGCCAGCACTTGGCCTATATTCCTTTAAACTCTTCCTATTCATAGAGCCATAGAGAAGTTCAGTACAGAAGCAGACTCTTTCGTCCAACTTGTCCATGCTGCCCAGATATCCCAACCTAATCTAGTCCCATTTGCCAGCACTTGGCCTATATCCCTTTAAACCCTTCCTATCCATATACCCATCCAAATGCCTTTTAAATGCTGCAGTTGTACCAGCCTCCACCTCCTCTGGCAGCTCATTCCACACAGCACCAACCTCTGCGTGAAAAGGTTGGCCTTTAGGTCCCTTTTATATCTTTCCCGTCTCACCCTAAACCTATGCCCTCTAGTTTTGCACTCCACCACCCCAGGGAAAAGACTTTGTCTATTTAACCTATCCATGGCCCTCATGATGCATGGGACGAGGGCATCAATGGCTGGACTAGCATTTATTACCCATCCCTAATTATCCAGAGGGCAGTTAATAGTCAACCACATTGCTGTGGGTCTGGAGTCACATGTAGGTCAGACCAGGTAAGGATGGCAGTTTCCTTCCCTAAAGGACATTAGTGAACCAGGTGGGTTTTTCCAAAATCAACAATGGTTTGATGGTCATCATTAGATTCTGAATTCTAGAGTTTTTTTTTCAATTAAATTCAAATTCGACCATTTCCCGTTGTGCAATTTCAACCTAAGTTCCCAGAACATTACCTGAGTCTTTTGATTAACAGTCAAAAAGTGTGGCACTGGGAAAGCACAGCCTGCCAAGCAGCATCCAAGGAGCAGACAGTCAACATTTTGAGCATGGCAGGGGGGGAGCTCTGCTGACAGATAAGTGGGATGAGGCTGGAGTAAAGCTAGGAATGTGATAGGCAGATGAGGGTGAGGGGGTGATAGTGATAGGTCAGAGCGCAGAGTGGAGCATATAAGTGGAAGGAAGGAAGGTGGATGGG
>NC_057715.1:11155056-11164799 GCF_004010195.1 Chiloscyllium plagiosum
GGGGGGGGGGGGGGGGGGGGGGGGGGGGGGGGGGGGAAAGGAGACATGAGGAAACTGGTGAAATTGTCATTGATTCCATGTGGTTGCAGGGTCCCAAGCTGGAAGGTGAGGTGTTCTTCCTCCAGTCATCGGGTGGCTAGGATTTGGCGATGGAGGAGGCCCAGAACTTGCATGTCCTTGGTGGAGTGGGATGAAGAGTTGAGGTGATCGGCACAAAGCGGTAGGGACACACACTAACAACTGCACCTGCTCCTCAGATGGTGCCTGACTAGCTGTGCTTTTCCAGGCACTTTTTGAATCTAATCTCCAATTTCTACAGTCCGCACCTTCTCTTCTTTGGATTAACCGTTCAGTGTGAATACTACTGGGCCATCACCTTCCCATTTCAGCTGTTCAAAAGACAGCTCACTACTAAAACTTTCTCAAAGGCAAAGTTAAAAATCACACAACACCAGGTTATAGTCCAACAGGTTTAATTGGAAGCAAACTAGCTTTCGGAGCAACGATGGTAATAAATACTAGCCTAGCCAGTTACACACACATCCAGTGAATGAATTAATTCAAGCTCCCCAGTAAGCAAGCCCACTGTTATTACATTCTCTCAATTTGACTTAAGTCAGCCTGTTTCAGCCAACTTTGACTGAAAATATTCAGGTTCAGATCAGCTCTCACCAGCTGAGATATCAGTTCAAAGTTGGCACCTTACCACAAAAACAGAATTTAAACCAGACATTATGATGCAAGGCAGACAGTCTATTAAAAGTGGCATTAACCAAAGAAGCTTTAGCAAAATTTATGCAGTACAAGGAATGTGTGGCTATGGTTTCAAGTGAATAGTATATTATTTGTCAAAGTCAGATATCAGTGTATCTATCCTACAGTCATTCAGTGAGTTATTGCAATTCTTTCACTTATAATACATATATTTTATATATACAGTTGTCAGTAAGTTAGCATTAATTGTTAACAGAATCAAAACATAAAATGCTGGAGAAACTCATCAGTTGCGACAACATGAGGTTAATGTTCGAGTCCGACATGACTCTGCTTCAGAACTTTGAGAGTTTCTCCACCATGTTCTCTTTTTACCTCAGATGCAGCGTTTGCAGTGCAGACGTAATTTTCGAAATTGAAACGTTCAATCTGTTCCCCTCTTTGACGCGATTTATTTATCATTAAGTGGACCCAAGTACAGTGAAAACCTTTTGTGTGCGAGCACTGCGGACTGATCATAGTAAGCAGACAGACATACAGACCACCAGCCCGGCCTCCCGCTAAATGAAGGATGGGCTGAACTCACAGACCAAGTCCGACAAGTGACCACGACAGCCCTCACTCGCCCTCCCTCTCCCTGTGCCTGTGCCTGTGCTCATGCGTCTCTCTGGGGGGCTGCTCCACCTTCCCATGAAGGCCCCAGCGCCTTGAGCCCGTCTCCATGGAGACCGCCGCCTGCGCCACGTGGGCCTGCCGGTCACGTGCCGCTAGGGTCAAAGGTCGATCGCCTGTTGCTGCTGTAAAAACCCAAGCCGTGGTTTTGTACAAAGTAAAAGTAAACTGAGGTACGTTCTGTCTCATTAATCCTCCAGAGACAGAAACAGACTTAATATTTCCAGTCCAGTGACCAGAAATTCTTCAGCAGGGTCAGGCGACCAGAAACATTAACTTTATTTCTCTCTTGGCTGAGTCTTTCCAACGCTTTCTGTTTGAGTTTCTGATTTCCAGCATGCGCAGTTCTTTCTTTATTTTTGTTTATTTTGATTGCACTGCCCCGCCCCTCACTTTAATATTCGGAATAGCCCCCGCCCCCTCATTCATATTCGCTAGATTTCCCCGCCCATTCATTAACATACAAGGGAACGCCACCGTTATGAATATTCACAATACCCCGCCCTCCCGGTGACGTTTCCCCGCCACGTGGCCTCTCCCGCTGGACCATACACAACTGGCCCCTCCCCGATAATGAAAACCAACGTCCCGCCCCCTGTGTACGAAACCCGATGGGCCGCCTCCTGTGTGACGCGAGTTCACGTCCTCATGTGAAAATCGGAGGCCCAGCCCTCGTGAGTCCGATTCACAAGTGGCTCCACTTTCTTCATGACGATGCCCAGAGGTCACGCCCTCTCGATTATGACCAGCCGTTCCGTGGCGATACGCAAGTGGCCCCGCCCACTAGCTCATGAATATTCAGTGCCTCCCCCTCGCTTCACTCGGTGTCATGGCGGCAGCTACCCCGTGGCGGTTGCTCACTGTGGGAAGAGGCGCCTTATGGCGGCCCATAGCCTGGTCTCCTGTTGTGGGTGAGTTGATGACGGTTCCTGTGGTCGGGCTCCCGGAGCTAATCCGGCTGTGGGAGGGAACAGGATTGGTTTGAGGCCTGAGCAGGTGGTAGTTGGGGGGGGGAGAAAGGTGTGTCCATCCAGTGAGTGTGGTTCCTGGGGAGGGAAGGGCCCCTCGGTTCGCGTTGGGAATGGGGAGCATCTGCTGACCTGAGCCCACCCGCTTTCCTCACGCTGTACAGCCTGGTTGTCGTTGGGCAAATCACTGTAAACAGAAGGTAGACCCAACCCCCCTTCCCCTTATTAGGGAAAGTTCTGTGCACAGGGTGGAAGTGAGGACTGTAGATCAGAGTCGAGAGTGTGGTGCTGGAAAAGCACAGCAGGTCAGGCAGCATCAGAGGAGCAGGAGAACCGACCTTTTTTTAGGCAAAAGCCCTTCACCAGGACTGAGGCTGGGAGTCAAAGGGGTAGACAGATGAATGATAGGGGGTGGGGAAGGTAGCTGAGAGTGTGATGGGTAGATGGAGATGGGAGTAATGGTGATAGGTCAGAGGAGGAGGGTGGAGTGGATAGGTGGGAAGGAAGATGGACAGGTGGGGCAGGTTCATGAGGACAGTGCTGAGCTGGAAGGTTGGAACTGTGATGAGATTGGGGGAGGGGAAGAGGGGAAATGAGGAAACTGGTGAAGTCCACATTGCAAACACATTGGATCAGAGTCCCAAGGCAGCAGATGAGGTGTTCTTCCTCCAGGTGGTTAGGATGTGGTGATGGAGGTGGCCCAGGACATGCATGTTCTTGGTGGAGTTGGAAGGGGAGTTGAAGTGTTTAGCATGGGGTGGTGGGGTTGGTTAGTGCTGAGCACAGTCAGGCCCATATTAGTCACTCGAGTGCCATGAGGGGCTGACATCCTGTCTGTATCTTTCCATATTTTAGCCAAGTGTCAATATCAATGTTTCATGAAAAGATGCACTCTGTGAGCCCTGCTGCCTTTTTCACAAAGTCTTGTGTAGCTCCCCTTGTTCATTATGCAACTAGACTCTATGCTAACTTCTGGTTGAATCTGGTGCTTATTGTGATGGTAGTGCCACCTCTGTCAGCACCTTCTACTGCTCACACTGTGCACCATTTTAAACACTGGATGCCAGGATCTAGCTTTGGAAGTCTGTTGTGACATGATTTTTTTCGAAGTAAATGGCCAAGCATCGGATGTTGGCACCTTGCTTTGTGGACATCTGGTAGAGAAGGATGACTGTCCTCTTTCCTCAGGTGTTGTACCATATAAGCATAGTGGGAACAGCAGTCTGGGTCAGAATGGCCTAGAGCAATGCTGCAAGGTTGGTAGTCACTCTGCTCTGCAAGAGAAAGTGACAAAAAAAAACTGCAGATGCTGGAATCCAAGGTAGATAAGCAGGAGACTGGAAGAACACAGCAAGCCAGGCAGCATCAGGAGGTGAGGAGGTCAACGTTTCAGGTGTAACCCTTTTTCAGGACCTGAAATGTTGACTTCTCCACTTCCTGATGCTGCCTAGCTTGCTGTGTTCTTCCAGCCTCTTGCTTATCTGAAATAGTAAGTGACGCCATCTTCTCTCTGCTACCTTAGATTTATTTTAAGTCAGCTACTGCACACCTCCCACAAAGGCTAATGGTCTATTTGTCACTATTATAGGCAGCACCTTACTTCAGTGGCTCCTGACCACATCACCCTCCTAAACTATGAAGACTTCCTGACCTATTTGCTCATTTGAAATACTGTACCACCTTTCCTGCAACTGCAACCATCAGTAACAGCTCTTTTGTGTGTATCCTGTCCTGGATATCTCATTTAAGACCTAATTCCTTATAATAGGGTCAGGTGGTTGAGTGACTGACATTCATCTCCTTACCCCGCATAAGCAGAATAGAATTGAGTCAGTGGAAGAGAGTCAAGACTGCCAGCATACCTGGCACAGATCTCTAATATGTGGTAATATTGATTGCAGGTGAAATGGACCTTAATCGCGTGAACCCTTTTCTACCCATGAATTTACCTGGGTCATAAAATGTTAAAAGTTTCAGTTTAAAGGGCCTTCACAGGGAAAAGAGATGAAATGATGAGATTTTGCACAAACTGGATTGGTGATATCCTTGATTAGTTTTTGTGAGATGAGGTCTGGGAGATGCCATGCAGATTCTCAATTAAAGCTTGGAATGAGCCAGTCACACAAATGTTAAACATCAATCATTGGGATCGGATTGTGTGCCCTACTACAGGTTCTGCTTCAAATGATATCTGTTCTCCTCTGGGATCTTAGGACATCGAATGTGTTGATACACTGTGCTTATGTCATTTGGAGGAAATAACAGCTTAGCTGTATGTTCTTGGCCTTTTGAACCACCTCTACATCCTAAGGGGTACTTCTGTTGCTTTTTCACGCATCCACTGGGAGGTATTAAGGTTGCACTCCTGAGTGAGTTTCAAGCTCCGGCAAAAAGTTAAGACTTTTTTTTTGCTTTTAAGTCTTGTTAAAGCTGTGCAGTGGGGCACACTGAGATGGGAATAATGATTTGTATGATTTTGATTAATGGCATCAATAACTGAACTGACAGAGCAGATAAGCAGGTTAACACCACCAGAGCTATCATGGTGGCTGGGGAACCAACAGAATCAAAGTCTGGAGGGTTAGAGAAAGCATTATGAAGAACTAACAGTAGTGCTTTTTCTTTTTGTGTGGTGAGGGCGATCCGAATAAAATCAGGGAGAGGGTTGATATTAAATAAGGAGATAAGGAAGAATTCAGGTGGTGCTTTGTCAGTGATTAAAGATCCATAGGACCCCTGGAAGATAACCTTGGCAAGTTTTGGTTATGCTCGGAGAGTGAAGGATGGGATTAAGAAGAACAGGAGAGTGGTGAACTGAGGACAGCTGCCTTGTAGAATTGAGGTGTACGTTTTAATCAGTTGAAGAGTGGATGAAGAACATTTTGGGAAAGAAGTTGGCATTGGAAAACAAACTGATTTTGAATAATACATGATGGAAGAAAAAGGATAAGCTGCAAAAGTGGGGTGAGGGGACAGGTGGTGAGGTATAGTGATAACATAAAGTCGTGAAGGTTTTTTAACAAAACCAGATTTTGTGGGCATCAATTTTTAACCTTGGATGTGGCTCAGCTTTCTTATCAAGGTTGACGGGGTTGTTATGTCACATAGCCAAGGTCACTGCTTTTACCTCACTTTCCAAATGTTTCCATGAACAAAAATATCAATGAAAGAAGTTAGTCTAGCCAGGTCCAAAGACATCAGCCATGGAAATTTCCACCAGTTTCATTTAACTTAGATGAACCTCCCAAAAATGGGGTTTCTTGTAAGTTAGCCAATTCCCCATGGTTAATGGTGAAAGACTTGTGTGGAATCTGCAAAATTCCAAACCTGGGCAGTACAAAAATATTCGCAGCTTCAGCTAGTATTTGTATTCATCTGGATTGTGGCTTGGTACAGTAGTGAAGAATGATACTCTTAACAGTTTTCTCCCTCCCTCAAAGGATCTGTTTCTGTGCTGTATGATTCTGTGGCTCCCTTATCTGTCCAAGTAATGTAGGCAACTTCATATATTATGTCCTTCTTGGACATTTGGGGAGTGGAGGATGGTGCGCGGTGCACATCAGCAGTGTTGAGGGTGTTTTGGAGATGTGTGGGGAATATCAATGATGATTCATTTGAGGTGAGTGGAATTTTTGATTCTCCCTCCAGATGTTTCTAGTGCTGTAAAATTGACCATAATTTACATACTTGAGTAAACTGTGAAATATGAATGGATTCTGGATCAGTGGTGCTGGAAGAGCACAGCAATTCAGGCAGCATTCGAGGAGCAGCAAAATCGACGTTTCGGCAAGGGCTGTCATTTATAATATGACTTATTCATTAAAACACTTATCCAACAGAATTTTAATTCATAATTTTAATAGATGATAGATTGCCATTCTCTCAACATTTTAATGTATTCTTCTGCTTTATCTGAATTTCCACTGAAAATGGTGATGCAATTGCACATGTTTATTATTGTTTATACTTCATAAGCCTTGTTGCTTTGCTTCAAGCATTTCTGTGCTGTTATGAGCAAGATCGGCTGATGGAAAGTTTTGTTAACCAGCCAATTTTCATTAACTGCCAACCAGGTAATTGTGCAAATACTCAAGGTTGCCCTGTTACTTATAACATGTAGTTGTCAAGTCCAGAGTTCTAAGGCTATGAAGGATATTTTTTTTCCCTGACTTCTTCCCTTGGAATCTGCAGCTTTGATTCATGTCTCACTGAGCAGCTAAGAACATAATTTAGTCTGACCTTTCAGTGCAATAATGAAGTCTGTATTGTCACAGTTTCTGGTTTCAGATGGGACATAATACCAAGCTTCCATCTTTTGGCAGTTGTTGATTCAACACTGACCCATTACCATTACTGGGAAAAGTGAGAGTAGCATTGTCATGATCTTTACCTATAGCAAGTCTTACAGCCATGGCAATAGATCACTTCCTCGCATGGTCCTCTCGTTGCCTTGCGGTTCCCTTACTCTTGTACTTCATTATGTCTATTCAATTTAACCCGTCGTCCCAAACCTGATCTCTTCCCCGTGCTTTACTTTAAAGCCTTCTGTATTCGCTCCCTCCCTTCAGTCTGATTGGCTCAGCAGCCTACCTGCTTGCTTCCTTCTTGCTAGATGCTGAAGGTAATGCCAAATTCAATGGCACTTTGGAGTAGAGGAAATTTACATGTTAGAACCCACTAAATTTTTGTTGGAACTTTCCTGATTCTATATTATGCACTGTCCATTGTCAGCTGACTGTTCCTTCTTTTACACACAGGCTTAGATTTTACAACAGTTAGTCACCTGTTGGAAGGGAGAACGTATGTAGTAGGAGTTGGAGATGAGCAGTCTAAGAACAATGTGAAAAAGTGAAAGAAAGACAGGGAGAAGTGAAACTTAGATGCAAACAAAACTCAGTAAAAAGGAGATGTTGGACAACATAAAGGGAAAAATGTATTTCTAATGTCATTTGCTATCAGGTAACAAATGTGCAAAATTCTCCATTGATGGGGAAGGACGTTTTGTAAGAGTTATCAAACATATGAAATTCCCTAAAGCCCTCTTCAAATAGCTCTGAGTGCATCGGAGAGACCCCCAGGTGACCCTCCCCTCCTGACTGTCCACCCTAGCTAAATACCTACCAGAGCTGGAGTGAGTTCACCCTCAACATTTTTCTACCTGTTAGTGGGGACCCCGAACTTCCAGTTGAATTCAACCCTATGTTGCTTATCAATGCATTTGAGCAGACTTTTATTTAACCACTGCAAAGATTGACTGCCAATGTTGATCCATGTTTTGGTGTTCTAGGCTGCTGTAAGAAATCAACCAAATACCTAGCTCGTCCAGGTCAACCTAAATTAGCATATAAGAGACTAAAAGGTAGAAGCCCGGGAGTCATTTTCCTGCCTGGATTTGCCTCTACTATGAAGGCACAGAAAGGAGTGGAACTTGAGGAATTCTGCAGATCACTTGGGCATTCATTTATAAGGTCTGTATAGAAAACGTTATAATTGAATCACATATTGTAGGTTGTTTTTCTGAAGTGATATTTTGTTATATTAAATGTATTCTACTTAAATGAATGTTTGACCAATCTCCATTTACTGTTCAGGTATGATATAGTTTCCCCACAAGGATTCATCTTTTCACTGTTGCAATGATTTAAATTAGAACTAATGTCTCATGTGAAATAAAGTCAATGTTGTACAATATAGTTGTGATTTCATTTGTAATTTATTTTCTCAACTCAACTGTGTTCCAGGACAGTGGAAAGGCAGCAAGCTGTGAGTTGTTCCATTTTTCATTTCTGAACAATTGAGATTTTCTTTTCCAATCCCGGTCCAAAAAAATCATTTGATGGTTATTGAAATTAAATATATACAAGACAATTTCCTGCATATGTCTAAAATGTAGTGATTTGTATTTTCTTCTTTTGTTCAGGATAGTGAGTGATTTTAGTAATGGAAATGCTGTTGAATGTGAAAGGGTGATGGTCATTATCTGACTGGTGTAATTATTTTATTTGTCACTTACCAGCCTAAACTTGAATATTGTACCAGGTCATGCTTGTGTATCTGAGGATTTGCACGTTCTGTGAATCTTGGAAATTGGGTAATCATCAGCAACCATTCTGCTTCTAATTTAATGATGGAGTGAATGTTGTTGCTCAAGCAACTGAAGATGATTAGGCCTAAAACACCACCCTGAGGACTTCCTGAGCAATCTCCTGGGAATGATTTGATTAATTTCCAACAACCCAGCCATCTTCCTATGTCTTGGATATTCTCCAACCATCTGAGAGCTTTTTTTTGTGATTCTCATTAACTTTGGCTGTTTAATGCCACCATTGGTCAAATGCTGCCTTGACGTGTTTCTCGCTTTCTCTCTCACTCCCAGTCCGTATGGAGCAGGCTAAATCAGGAGGAGAGTAACCCAAGTAGAACCCAGGCTGAACGTCAGGAAACAGGCTTTTGATATGTAAATAAGACCATAAGGCACAGGAGCAGAAATTAGGCCATTCAGCCCATCGAGACTGGACTGCCATTCGATCATGGCTGATAGGTTTTTCACCCCAATTTTCCCACTTTCTCCTCGTAATGTTTAATCCCCTTGGCAGTCAAGAATTTCCCTATCTCTTTTAAATATAATCAGTGACCTGGCATCCACGTCCTTCTGTAGCAATGAATTCCACTCTCTAGCTAAAGATGTTTCTCCGTATTTTCAATCTAAAGGTCTTAACTTTATTCTAAAGCTGTACCTCTAAGGGTCCTCGACTCTCCTGCAAATGGAAACATTTTCCCAATGTCCACTCTGTCCAGTTTGTTCAGTATTTTAAGTGTTAGTCAGATTTTCCCCCCCTCCCTCATCCTTCTAAACTCCATTGACTATAGTCCCAGATTCCTCAAACCTTCCTCATATGTTAAGCATTTCACTTCTGGGATCATTCTTGTGAACATCTTCTGGACGCATTCCAGGGCTAATACATCCTTCCTGATGTATTTGGCCCAAAATTGCTCACAATACTTCTAAAAGTAGTCTGACCAGAGCCTTATAAAACCTCAAATATATGTTGTGGTTCTGTTCGCCGAGCTGGAAGTTTTTGTTGCAAACGTTTCGTCCCCTGGCTAGGCGACATCATCAGTGCTTGGGAGCCTCCTGCGAAGCGCTGCTTTGATGTTTCCTCCGGTGTTTATAGTGGTCTGTCCCTGCCGCTTCCGGTTGTCAGTTTCAGCTGTCCGCTGTAGTGGTTGGTATATTGGCTCCAGGTCGATGTGTTTGTTGATGGAGTTTGTGGATGAATGCCATGCCTCTAGGAATTCCCTGGCTGTTCTCTGTCTGGCTTGCCCTATAATAGTAGTGTTGGCCCAGTCGAATTCATGTTGCTTGTTGTCTGCGCGTGTGGCTACTAA
>NC_057715.1:11165103-11171112 GCF_004010195.1 Chiloscyllium plagiosum
TGTGGATGAGTGCCATGCCTCTAGGAATTCCCTGGCTGTTCTCTGTCTGGCTTGCCCTATGATAGTAGTGTTGTCCCAGTCGGATTCATGTTGCTTGTTGTCTGCGTGTGTGGCTACTAAGGATAGCTGGTCGTGTCTTTTCGTGGCTAGTTGATGTTCATGTATGCGTATTGTTAGCTGTCTTCCTGTTTGTCCTATATAGTGTTTTGTGCAGTCCTTGCATGGTATTTTGTACACTACATTAGTTTTTCTCATGTTGGGTATCGGGTCCTTCGTTGTGGTGAGTTGTTGTCTGAGCGTGGCTGTTGGTTTGTGTGCTGTTATGAGTCCTAGGGGTCGCAGTAGTCTGGCTGTCAGTTCTGAGATGCTCCTGATGTATGGTAGTGTGGCTAGTCCTTTTGGTTGTGGTATGTCCTCGTTCTGTGGTCTTTCTCTTAGGCATCTGTTGATGAAGTTGCGTGGGTATCCGTTTTTGGCGAATACCTTGTATAGGTGTTCGCCGCCGCCTTTTTGCAGTTCTGGTGTACTGCAGTGTGTTGTGGCCCTTTTGAATAGTTCCTGATGCAGCTTCGTTTGTGTGTGTTGGGGTGGTTACTTTCATAGTTTAGGACTAGGTCTGTGTGTGTGGCTTTCCTGTATACCCTTGTAGTGAATTCTCCGTTAGGTGCTCTCTGTACCATCACGTCTAGGAATGGGAGTTGGCTATCCTTTTCTTCTCTCGTGAATCGGATTCCTGTGAGTGTGGCGTTGATGATCCGGTGTGTTTTTTCTATTTCCGTGTTTTTAATGATTACAAACGTGTCATCGACATATCTGACCCAGAGTTTGGGTTGAATTTGTGGTAGGACTGTTTGTTCTAACCTTTGCATAACTGCCTCTGCTATGAGTCCCGAGATTGGTGATCCCATGGGTGTTCCGTTGATTCACGAGAGAAGAAGAAAAGGATAGCCAACTCCGATACCCAGCATGAGCAAAACTAATGTAGTGTACAAAATACCATGCAAGGATGCACAAAACACTATATAGGATAAACAGGAAGACCGCTAACGTTCCGCATACATGAACATCAACTAGCCACGAAACGACACGACCAGCTATCCTTAGTAGCCACACACGCAGACAACAAGCAACATGAATTCGACTGGGACAACACTACTATCATAGGGCAAGCCAGACAGAGAACAGCCAGGGAATTCCTAGAGGCATGGCATTCATCCACAAACTCCATCAACAAACACATCGACCTGGACCCAATATACCAACCACTACAGCGGACAGCTGAAACTGACAACCGGAAGCGGCAGGGACAGACCACTATAAACACCGGAAGAAACATCAAAGAAGCGCTTCGCAGGAGGCTCCCAAGCACTAGTGATGTCGCCTAGCCAGGGGACGAAACGTTTGCAACAAAAACTTCCAGCTCGGCGAACAGAACCACAACAACGAGCACCCGAGCTACAAATCTTCGCACAAACTTTGAACCTCAAATATATTCCTGCATTTATATTCTCGTCCTATTGAGATAAATGACAACATTGTATTTGCCTTCCTGACTATGGACTCAACCTGCAAATTTACTTTAAGAGAAACCTGGACTAGGACGCCAAAGTCCCTTTGCTCTTAAGACTTCAGAATTTTCTCCTCATTTAGAAAATAGTCCATGCCTCTTCTTCCTACCAAAGTCTGTGATCTTACACTTTGCCACATTGTATTTCATCTGCCACTTCTTTGCGCACTGTCCTAACCTGTTTAAATCCTTCTGCAGCCTTCCCTGCCGCCTCAGTGCAACCTGCCCACCACCTATCTTTGTCATCTGCAAACTTTGCTAGAGTGCTCTCCGTTCCTTCATAGAGATTGTTAATGTATGAAGTAAAAGGTTGTGGTCCCAACACTGACCCTTATGGAACACCACTAGTCACTGGCTTCCATCTTGAAGGATCATTTTATCCCCACTCTCTGCCCTCTCCCAGACAGCCAGTCTTCTATCCATGCTGTACCTTGCCTCTAACACCATGGGCACTTATTTTACTCAGCAGCCTTATCAAAAGCCTTCTGGAAATTCAGGGAGATAACATCCATTGGCTTTGCTTGATCTAACCTGCTCATTATCTCCGCAAAGAATTCTAACAGATTTGTCAGGCATTACCTCCCCATGATGAAACCATGTGGACTTGGTCCTATTTTAGTATACACTTCCAAGTATTCTGAAATTTCATCTTCACAATGGACTCCAGAATCTTACGAATGACTGAGGCCATGTTAATATGCCTATAATTTCCTGTATTTTGCCTTACTCCCTAAAACGGGGGTTACATTAGCGATTTTCCAGTTCTGAGAACCTCCCTAACTCTAGTGATACCTGAAAGATCTCTACTAAAGCCTCCACTATCTTTTTAGCTATCTCCTTCAGAACTGTCGGATGTAGCCAATCTGGTCTGGGTGATATACCCATATGCTGAAAATGTGTTGCTGGAACAGTGCAGCAGGTCAGGCAGCATCCAGGGAACAGGCGAATCGACGTTTCGGGCATAAGCCCTTCTTCAGGAATGCCCAAAATGTCGATTCTCCTGTTCCGTGGATGCTGCCTGGCCTGCACTGTTCCAGCAACAGATTTTCAGCTCTGATCTCCAGCATCTGCAGACCTCACTTTCTCCTGATATATCCATATGTACAGCATGGAAACAGACCCTTCAAGTCCAACTTGTCCATGCCAACCAGATATCCCAACCTAATCTAGTCCCACCTGCCAGCACTGGCCTATATCCCTCCAAACCCTTCCTATTCATATACCCATCCAGATGCCTTTTAAATGCTGCAATTGGACAAGCCTCCGCCACTTCCTCTGGCAGCTCATTCCACACATGCACCACCCTCTGCATGAAAAAGTTGCCCCTTAGGTCTCTTTTATAATCTTCCCCTCTCACCCTAAATGTATGCCCCCTAGTTCTGGACTCTTCCACCCCAGGGAAAAGACCTGGTCTATTTACCCTATCCATGCCCCTCATTATTTTATAAACCTCCTACAAGGTCACCCCTCAGCCTCCAAAGCTCCAGGAAAACAGGCCTAGCCTATTCAGCCTCTCCCTGTAGCGCAAGCCCTCCAACCCTGGCGATATACCTGTAAATCTTGTCTGAACCTTTTCAAGTTTCACAATATCTTTCCGATAGGAAGGAGACCAGAATTGCACGCAATATTCCAACAGTGGCCTAACAAATGTCCTGTACAGCTGCAACATGACCTCCCAACTCAATACTCTGAGAGAGAGAGAATGCCAAATGCTTTCTTCACTATCCTATCTACCTGTGACTACTTTCAAGGAGCTATGAACCTGCTCTCCAAGTTCTCTGAGCAACACTCCCTAGGACCTTACCATTAAGTGTATAAGTCCTGCTAAGATTTGCTTTCCCAAAATGCAGCAGTTCGCATTTATCTCCATCTGCCACTCCTCAGCCCATTGAGTCATCTGATCAAGATCCCCTTGTAATCCGAGGTAACCTTTTTCACTGTCCACTGTACCTCCCAATTTTGGTGTCATCTGCAAACTTACTAACTATACCTTTTTAAGCTCACATCCAAATCATTTATATAAATGGTGAAAAGTACTGGACCCAGCATTGATCCTTGTGGCATTCCACTGGGCACAGCACTCCATTCTAAAAAACAATCTTCCACCACCACCCTCTGTCTTTTACCTTTGAACCAGTTCAAATGCCTGACTGAAGTCCATATAGATTACACCTGTCGCTCTGCCCTCATCAATCCTCTTTGTTGCTTCAAAAAAACTCAATCTTTGTGAGGCATGATTTTCCACGCACAAAGCCATGTTGACTATCCCAAACAGTCATAGAGTCATAGAGATGTACAGCATGGAAACAGACCCTTCGGTCCAACCCGTCCATGCCGACCAGCTATCCCAACCGAATCGAGTCCCACCTGCCAGCACCTGGCCCATATCCCTCCAAACCCTTCCTATTCATATACCCATCCAAATGCCTCTTAAATGTTGCCATTGTACCAGCCTCCACCGCATCCTCTGGCAGCTCATTCCATACAGAACAAAGCTTGGCATTTAGTTATCTGCCATCATTAACTAGTGCATTCTCATAGCAATGACTCTACCAGAGTCCTCTTGCCAACTCTCTCAGTAAAAATATGGCTTCCCCTTCACTTTGGTATTTCTTGTGCATTGTCATGATGAGGGCAAGATGAAATGCTTTGACAGAATGTTTTTTTTGCAGCAATCATTTGAGTGGACAATAGAGATATTGATACGATAGCCACGTAATCAAACCTGGCATGTGTTGCTGAGGATTATATCTGTAATAAATGCTGTTGGTTGTGAAACCTATCAGATTGATTGATTGCCTCTAACTGTCACTCCAACCGATCCAATGAGGAATTTACATGAGCAAGAGGGTGTGATGGACGGCAGTTATAGGAAGGGAGAAATGTTGCAGATTGTCACAGAGATGGGTTAACTCCAGGAAAAATAAGAGGTAAGCAGGTAGTGCAGGAGTTTTCTGTGGCTATCCCCATTTCAAACAAGTATGCAGTGTTGGAAAATGTAGGGGGTGATGCATTCTCAGGGGAACGTAGCACGAGCAGCCAACTTTCTGGTATTGAGACTGGCTCTAATGCAACAAGGGGTACATCAAGGTTCCAAGAGGTGAACTGTGTTGGGGTACTGTCTAGTCCGAGGCACAGACAGACATTTCTGTGGCCAGCAGCGAGAAATCAGAATGGTGTTGCCTCCCTGGTGTCAGGATCAAGCATGTCTCCGAGAGGGTGCAGAATGTTCTCAAAGGGGAGTGGGACCAACAGGAGGTTGTTGAACACTTTGGTTCCAATGACATAGGAAGGGAAAAGGATGAGATTCTGAAGGGAGAATACAGAAAGTTAGGCAGGAATTTAAATAGGAGATCCTCAAGAGTAGTAATATCTGGATTACTCCTGGTGCTGCGAGCTAGTGAGGACAGGAATAGGAGGATAGAGCAGATGAATGCATGCCTGAGGAGCTGGTGTCTGGGAGAAGGATTCACATTTTTGGATCATTGGAATCTCTCTTTTGGGGAGAAGTGACCTGTACAAGAAGGACAGATTGCACTTGAATTGGAAGGGGGCTATGTACGGGCAGGGAGATTTGCTAGAGCTGCTTGGGAGGATTTAAAGTAGTAAGGTGGGGGTGGTGGGACCCAAGGGGATAGTGAGGAAAGAGGTTAATCTGAGACTGATACAGTTGAGAAAAGAAACTAGTCAAACAGTCAGGGCAGAGGGACAATGTAGAGAACAAGGTAGGACTGATAAATTAAACTGCATTTGTTTCAATGCAAGAGGCCTAACAGGGAAGGCAAATGAAGTCAGGGCATGATTAGGAACATGGGACTGGAACATTATAGCAATTTCAGAAATGTGGCTCTGGGATGGGTAGGACTGGCAGCTTAATGTTCCAGGATACAAATACTACAGGCAGGACAGGAGGGAAGGCAAGGTGGGGGGAGGGGAGAGAGAGAGACAGACGTTTTTGAGGTACAGCATTGCAGATGTACCGAGGGAAGGATATTCCCGGAAATACGTCCAGAGAAGCTATTTGGGGGAACTGAGAAATAAAAAAGGGATGATCACCTTATTGGATTTGTCTTATAGACCCTCAAATAGTCAGGGAAATTGAGAAACAAATTTGTAAGGAGAGCTCAGCTATATGTAAGAATAATAGGTGGTTATGGTAGGAGATTTTAACTTTCCAAACATAGGAGAAAGTGAGGACTGTAGCTGCTGGAGATCAGAGCTGAAAAATGTGTTGCTGGAAAAGCGCAGCAGGTCAGGCAGCATCCAGGGACGTTTTGGGCATAAGCCCTTCTTTAGGAATGAGAAGTGTGCCAAGCAGGCTAAGATAAAGGGTAGGGAGGAGGGACTTGGGTGAGGGGTGTTGGGAATGCGATAGGTGGAAGGAGGTTAAGGTGAGGGTGATAGGCCGGAGAGGGGGTGGGGGCGGAGAGGTCAGGAAGAAG
>NC_057715.1:11171701-11206998 GCF_004010195.1 Chiloscyllium plagiosum
GTTGGTCAGGGTGTCCCAGAGGTGTCCTCTGAAACGTTCCGCAAGTAGGCGGCCTGTCTCCCCAATGTAGAGGAGGCCACATCGGGTGCAGCGGATGCAGTAAATGATGTGTGTGGAGATGCAGGTGAATTTGTGACGGGTATGGAAGGATCCCTTGGGGCCTTGGGGGGAGGTGTGGGCGCAAGTTTTGCATTTGTTGCAGTTGCAGGGGAAGGGGAGTGGAGGTTGGGTTGGTGGGGGGTGTGGACCTGACGAGGGAGCCTGTTTCCAAACAGACCCCACCACCAAGGATATGTTTCCCACCCTCCCCTATCAGCGTTCTGGAAAGACCATCCCTCTGCGACTCCCTCATCAGGTCCACACCCCCCACCAACCAACCTGGCTTATGCCCAAAACATCGATTCTCCTGCTCTTTGGATGCTGCCTGACTTTCCAAACATAGACTGGGACTGCCATAATATTAAGGGTTTAGATGGAGAGGAATTAAGTATGTCCAAGGAAATTTTCTGATTCAGTATGTGGCTGTACCTATTAGAGAAGGTGCAAGACTTGACCTACTTTTAGGAAATAAGACAGGGCAGGTGACTGAGGTGTCAGTAGGGTCAGCGACCATAATTTGATTAATTTTAAAATTGTGCTGGAAAAGAATAGACTAGATCTAAAAGTTGAAGTTCTAAATTGGAGGAAGGCTAATTTTAATGGTGTTAGGCAACAACAATCAAAAGCTGGTTTGGAGGCAGATGTTCACAGGTAAAGGGGCAGCTGGAAAATGTGAAGCCTTCAGAAATGAGATCACAAGAATCCAGAAAAAGTATATTCCTGTTCGGGTGAAAGGAAAGGCTGGTAGGTGTAGGGGATGCTGGATGACTAAAGAAATGGAGGGTTTGGTTAAGAAAAAGAAGGAAGCATATGTCAGGTATAGACAGGATAGATCGAGTGAATCCTGAGAAGAGCATGAAGGCAGTAGGAGTATACTTAAGAGGGAAATCAGAAGGATAGAAAGGGGACATGAGCTAGCTTTGGCAACTAGGGTTAAGGAGAATCCAAGGGTTTTTGCAAATACATTGAGGACAAAATGGTAACTTGTGGGGGAATAGGGCCCTTCAAAGATCAGCAAGGCAGCCAATGAGTGTAGCCGCAAGAGATGGGTTAGATGCTAAATGAGTATTTTGCATCGGTGTTTACTGTGGAAAAGGACATGAAAGGGAAGTAGATGGTGACTTCTTGAAAAATGTCCATGTTACAGGGCAGGAAGTGCTGGATATCTTGAAGCACATAAAAGTTGTTATATCCCCAGGACCTGATCACGTGTACCCTGGAACTCTGTGGGTAGCTGGGAAGTGATTGCTGGGCCTCTTACTGAGATATTTGTATCATCGATCGTCACATGTGAGGTGCCAGAAGACTGGAGGTTGGCTAACATGGTGCCACTGTTTAGGAAAGGTGGTAAGGACAAGCAAGGGAACTATAGACCAGTGAGCCTGGCGTCAGTGGTGGCCAAGTTGTTGGAGGGAATCCTGAGGGACAGGATGTACATGTATTTGGAAAGGCAAGGACTGAT
Source organism: Chiloscyllium plagiosum (assembly GCF_004010195.1). Classification (NCBI taxonomy): domain Eukaryota; kingdom Metazoa; phylum Chordata; class Chondrichthyes; order Orectolobiformes; family Hemiscylliidae; genus Chiloscyllium; species Chiloscyllium plagiosum. Next base: position 11,173,263 of record NC_057715.1, read on the forward strand.
TCGGGATAATCCACTAATTCGGCTTTGTGCATGGGAAATCATGTCTCTCAAACTTGATTGAGTTTTTTTGCAGCAGTAACAAAGAGGATTGATGAGGGCAGAGCAGTGGACATGATCTAATATGGCGATCGACAAGGTTCCTCATGGGAGACTGGTTAGCAAAGTTAGATCTCGTGGAATACTGGGAGAACTAGCCATTTGGATACAGAACTGCATCAAAGGTAGAAGACAGAGGGTGGTGGTGGAGGGTTGTTTCATAGACTGGAGTCCTATGACCAGTGTGTCACAAGGACCAGCGCTGAGTCCACAGCGTTTCATCGTTTATATAAATGATTTGGATGTGAGCTTAAGCAGTATGGTTAGTAAGTTTGCAATACTACCAAAATTGGAGGTGTAGTGGACAGTGAAGAAGGTTATCTCTGATTACAACGGGACCTTGTTCAGATGGGCCACTGGGCTGAAAAATGGCAGATGGAGTTTAATTTAGATCAATGCGAGGTGCTGCATTTTGGAAAAGCAAATCTTAGCAGGACTTATATACTTAATCGTAAGGTCCTAGGGAGTGTTGCTGAACAAAGATCTTGGAGTGCAGGTTCATAGCTCCTTGAAAGTAGAGTCGCAGGTCAATAGGATAGTGAAGGTGGTGTTTGATATGGGCTGGCTGCTGGCAGGTGGGACTGGATTGGGTCGGAATATCTGGTCAGCATGGATGAGTCGGACCGAAGGGTCTGTACATCTGTGACTCTGAGTTAGTAATTTGTACTATTTTAAACTCTGTGAAAAGCGAGTCAGTCTGCGACCACTGAAGAACAATAATTAACTCCTAGCAGTCCTAAATAGACAGTCTGTTCAAGCAGTGAATAGAAGGGCTCGTTTGTTTTCAACTACAATATTATGTCCTTTCTCAGTATATGCTCGATGACAACTTTTGCATGAAAATGTGGAAACTTCTAACTTTGAAGAAACAGTGGAAATCCTTCAGGCTAACAGTATTTTCATCTTGTAAGATGTGTAATTTGATTCTTGTTATTCAGTTAATAAACTCAGTTCAAGTATCATCTCTGGAACTCTTGTTTGTGTGTCTCTCTTTTGATTTAACTTTATTAATGCCAATTCTTAAAGTCACAGTACTCAAAAACAACTTTTTCTATAAATAAATCTTGTTGTAGACAGCCCAGAGATGAGGCAAAAGGAGAAGAATTCTGTATTTTGCAGGTCACATTGGATTTGGTGTACCTTCTGTGGACGGGATATAGTCAGAGATGTACGGCATGGAAACAGACCCTTCGACCAGAGATCCCAACCCAATCTAGTCCCACCTGCCAGCACCCGGCCCATATCCCTCCAAACCCTTCCTATTCATATACCCATCCAAATGCCTCTTAAATGTTGCAATTGTACCAGCCTCCTCCACATCCTCTGGCAGCTCATTCCATACACGTACCACACTCTCTGTGGAAAAGGTTGCCCCTTATTTTATATCTTTTATATCTTTCCCCTCTCACCCTAAACCTATGCCCTCTGGTTCTGGGCTCCCTGACCCCAGGGAAAAGACTTTGTCTATTTATCCTATCCATGCTCCTCATAATTTTGTAAACCTCTATAAGGTCACCCCTCAGCCTCCAACGCACCAGGGAAAACAGCCTCTCCCTTTAGCTCAAATCCTCCAACCCTGGCAACATCCTTATAAATCTTTTCTGGACCATTTCTAGTTTTTCACAACATCTTTCCGATCGGAAGGAGACCAGAATTGCACGCAGTATTCCAACAGTGGCCTGACCAGTGACCTGTACAGCCGCAACATGGCCTCCCAACTCCTATACTCAGTACATTGACCAATAAAGGAAAGCATACCAAACACAGCTGAGCAATTTTCTAGTGTCTGATAGATACTAAAAGAGAAGATAGTATAGGCAATAAGCGGGACTGAAATGGAAAACAGTATCAGCAATGGGGAGGATAATAAACAGTGTAGGTGTTTTGTAATCACAATTGATGCCCCAGCAATTAGAAGATGCACTAACTACTAGAAGATGTGAACATCTGGCTAATAGGCTAATATAATCATTAGTTCAAAAATGATTGGTTAGTAGAGTCATATACATTAGTTTGAACATGTTTGGATGATATGGTCATGTGTAGTAACTTGGAATATGACCTATGCAAATATGATTGGGTGGAGATAGGAATGAGTAAATGTGTAACCTTTTGGGAATTATTACCTGTAAGAGTAGTCAATGGAAGCTTGTCTGTAACAAATAGTATAAAATCCTAGTTTTGGCATTAAAATTTGAATAGCAAGCCATTTTTGGATATATGCATCTTCCATGCATACTTGAATAAATGCTTTAATAAGGAAGCCGCAATCTCATCTGGTCGAAAGAAACAAAGTGTTAAACTCGCCCTTTCAGGGCCAGTATTGTCGTTTATATTGGAACAGTTTACAAAGGAGAGCATAAAGATCTGAAGCATACAACCACACTACCATTGCCAGAATATTGTCAAGGCCAGTAGTCTTCAGAAATAATAAAGCTGAAGGACTGGTTACTGTTGATGGGCTGAATGTGACCATATGCATGTTGGGAACATTAGTGATCTGAGATTCAGTGCTATGTGGCCAAGGTGTTGAGTTTCCAGACTTGTTATGTACAGTACTGGTGTTAAATTTCTTTAAGGGTAGTCAGAATTTACAGATACCTGTAGGAGTCCAATCTAGTACACAATGGCTAGAATCTTATTAGGCTTAAATAAAAGCTGAAAAAGAATGGGTGCAGTCAATATTGACTGCAATGTCAGCAAGCTAACAAGGGTATGAGTAGATTAATTATGTTGGGACGAAGAAAATGGAAAATAGGATTGTACACAAATCATGAGAGCTGTTTAAACAGGATATGATTAGGAAATGAAGTTTACCTCCGTACAACTAACAGAGATACATAAATGCTATGATTAACATATTCTTGCATACTATACACATGGAAGTAAAATATGATAAGTGCATATACACCCCTACATGTAACAGTTGAAGAGCATTGACAAAAGTACTTAAACGTGGCCAAAATTAAGATTTATTGTCCAATTCATAGAAATATGGTAGTGATCTAGCTAATAGAATAATACAAATCAATTAATGAATGATTTTTTTTTTTTACAAAGCCTTCTCCTCTCTGTCATTTAAAGAGCAAAATACTGAGACTGCTGGAAATCCAAAAAGCAGAAAATTCTGGATGTACCTAACAGAATTGGCACTGTTTGTGGAGAGAGGAAGAGAGTTGCCATCTCAGTCTGTGACCTTTCACCACAATGTCTGATGAATGATTACAGGCCTGAAACGTTATTTCTGTTTCTGTCTCCACAGTGCTGCCAGATCTGAATATTTCCAGCACTTTCTGTTTTATTCCTATCCTCTCTTAGCCTGTTGTCCAGCAGCTATCGGGTCTGAAATCTGCATAGTGAATTTTGTTTCTGGTTCATTGGCTTCTAACAAGAAAATGTGACACTTATCCCCTCCTTTTGTGGGGCCCTGTTCAAACATTGATATAACAGGTAGGACTTATTTGACTTTATCTTAGTTTACATTAATGCAAAATGTTTCACCTTGAGTTCTGGCCTTTTTAAGAATGAAGCTGCTGTTACAGTTTAGAAATCAATAGTCTATGTTTTGGGGGAGTGAAGCAATTTATGAATCTTTTTTGATTTTTGAGTTTGGCTTATCAGCTATGTGGTGGTAATTTTGGCATCTCTCTGGATATAACTTTCCATAAATTTGTCTTTAAAACTGATTTAAACTCTAAGTTTATCTTGTGTTTCACAACATTTTGGTTTTGCCACTACAAGGTTTGATTATTCGGGATGTGGAGCTTCTGGAGGAACATTCAGTGAGAGTACAATAGGACAGTGGAAGAAGGATGTTTTGGCTGTGCTTGATGAACTCTCAGAAGGACCACAAGTAAGATTTTAAGGCCAAACTATTGGGAAGTATTGCCTTCCAGTAAACTCCATGGTACATGGTGAGAATTACCACTGGCTGTAACTGTTAAAGGCAAGTGTTCATATTCCCAGCTGCAGTCTAATTGGGTATGTAGAAAAAAATAAGGGTTAACTTTTTTTTTGAGATGATAACTAGCTAAAGTGAAAAAAAGTTGTCAGGAAAAATTGGCTGTTTGACAAATTGTTGTCATCACTCTGGTTCATAGATGTAGCATTTCTGTACCATAAGTTGGACATATGTTCTTGCTCTCAATTTTGGAAGTAGATCATTTGTAACTTGATGTCAAATTCAATCCCACCCCAAGCTGCATTTTTGACCTATGTTTCTGTCCATAACACCTTTTCACCTTGTTATATCTGCTTCTGAAACTCTAAAATAATCAATTCAGAGATGATAAAAGGATTAATGCCTCTGTAGCCTACCTCCTAGTTTGTTAATGTTCAGTTAATCTAAAGTTTTCTTTGTTTGAAAAAAAAACTTTCTTCAAATGATATAGCACTTCACGCAACCACCAGATGCCTCAAAGCACTTAACAACCAATGAAGTACATCTGAGCCGTAGTCATTCTGTTATAATCTCAGGCAACACAAGGGCCAAATGTGTACAGTAAACTCCCACAAACAAGAGTGTGATTCTGTCCAGATAATCTATTTTTGTGATATTGATTGAAGAATTATTGGGCAGGACATAAGGGATAACTCCAGATAAGTTTTGATGAATGTTCATCGACCTGAAATATCGGTCAGTACTGGACTGGTGTCAGTTTGATAATTTCTTCCAAGCTCTGACATCGGTCTTGTCTGAGGTGAGAATGCTACAAACTGAGATATGAATACATTGCATCCTAGGCAAAGTTCCATTTTAGTGTTCACCTGTATTGTAACTGACATCTATTGGCTCATGTCTTAAATTTAAAGTTCTCATCATTGATTTTGATCTCCAAGGGTAAATTTAAAACACTGTCTTTCATTTTCCAAATTATTGTGCATCCTTTAACACCCCTGGTACTTTCTGCATTTCTCAATTTACTGTAAAAATAGTCACAATCTCATCACAAAACAATGAAATTTTCATTTATTTGCAATTGCATGTGGATTGTGCTTTTGATAGTGCATATCCCTCTTTCATCGTACACTGTGTTTGTAATTATTACTACTTGTCCTCTTAATCTGTACATTAATATTAATCTAGTTCTTTTATTGACAGTAAAATCTAATGTAGGAGAAAGAAGAATTTGGAAAAAAATTATTAAAAGATTTGGTTCTATATTGATTGTCCAAATTCCAGCTCATGTTCTAGCCATATTTCAAGGCAGAGACCATCATTTTTCAATCCAGAAAAAGGAATAGGTGGAAGGTAGTGGTATTGTGCATGCTGTGTGGAATCACCCTTTTATTATTATCTTCTGTTGCCCTTTTTGGACTTTTGTATGAAGATTTTAGAAGCAATTTTCTTTGTTTTCAGATTATAGTTTTCCATGGATGAGATTGAGAGTACAGTATTTTGTGAATATCCATTGTTTGCGTTATTTGGCAAAAATGTTATTATAAATCTGAGAACAGAGGTTCACTAATTACCACGTCGAGTAGGACTACACTAGGAAATTAATGATGTGTTTTCACTGAAAAATTCCCACCATTGACAGGTGATGTTTGCTTTGCACTAGCATTAAATACGTACCATTTAACCTGGGCATTGAGGCATACACTGCTAAAGTGAAGTGGAGTAAGATGCTTTTTTTTTCTTGGGCGTCCAAGCTGTTTTGTTCAAGTATCACATCAGGTTCTGATTCCAAAATCAGGCTACAATGCTAATTGCAATGCTCGTGATGTGCTGATTGACTTCCAGCTTGTCCTGTTCTGTGATTCTGTCGGTACAAACCAAAACCATATTCACTTCAAATAAAGTAAGTCCACCATTTGTGTTCATCTCATTGATGCAAGATGGCACACTAAAGCTAACTTTAGGAAATCAGGACGGGAGGAGACTTGGAGATGATGGTGTCAAAACATTGTTGCTCTTCTCCTTCCATTAGTTGAGTTCAGTTGAGAAGTTGGGATGTGCTGTCCTGCCAATGACAGTGCAGGGCATCTTAAAAATTAAGTGTTTTGGATTCCGAGCATAATTATGATTGATGGAATGGAATTGAATTAACTGGTAGTAACAGCAATCAAGCAATATCTTATCCTGTTTTACTCTATTCCTTTTCTAACATGTAACAATCCATATGAAAACAGTGCTTTAGAAATGCCAACAGAAATAAAGCTGCAATAAAGTAGTGCAGTCGTAGAACATTGCGGCGCAGTATAGGCCCTTCGGCTCTCAATATTACACCTGTAAAGTTGGCAAGTCAACTACTATTGTCGGCAGTGCATTCCATGTCCCTACTACGGAGTAAAGAAACTACCTCTGACATCTGTCCTATATCTGTCACCCCTCAATTTAAAGCTTTGTCCCTCACGCTAGCCATCACCATCTGAGGAAAAAGGCTCTTGCTGTTCACCCGATCTAACCTTCTGATTATCTTTTGTCTCCATTAAGTCACCTCTCAACTTTCTTCTCTCTAACGAAAACAGCCATAAGTCCCTCAGCCTTTCCTCGTAAGACCTTTCCTCCATACCAGGGAACATTCTAGTAAATGTCCTCTGAGTCCTTTCCAAAGCTTTCACATCCTCCTTATAATGCACTGACCAGAACTTTATGCAATACTCCAAATGTGGCCGCACCAGAGTATTGTACAGCTGCAGCATGATTGCATGGTTCCAAAACTCAATCCCGCTATCAATAAAAGTTAACACACTGTATGCCACCTTTAACAACCCGATCAACCTGGGTGAAAACTTTCAAGGATCTCTATGTACCTGTACACAGATCACTCTGCTCACCTACAATACCAAGAATCTTGCCATTAGCCCAGTACTCTGTATTCCTGTTACTCCTTCCAAAGTGAATCACCTCTCACTCGTCCGCATTAAACTCATTTACCACATCTTAGACCAGCTCCGTAGCTTATCTGTGTCTCTCTGTAACCTGCAACATCCTTTGTCACTATCCGCAACTCTACTGACCTTAATGTCATCTGCAAATTTACTTACCCATCCTTCTACACCCTCATCCAGGTGATTTTTAAAAGTGACAAACAACAATGGACCCAAAACAGATTCTTGCGGTACCCCATTAGTAACTGAAATCCAGGATGAATATTTCCCATCGACCACTACCCTCTCTTCTTTCAGCTCGCCAATTTCTGATCCAACCTGCTAAATCACCCTCAATCCCATGCCTCTATTTTGTGCAATAGCCCACTGTGGGAACCTTATCAAATGCCTTACTAAAAGCCATATACACCACATCACTGGCTTTACCCTCATCCATGTGTTTGGTCAGCTTCTCAAAGAACTCCATAAGGTTTGTGAGGCATGATCTACCCTTCATAAAGCTGTGGTGACCATCCAGAATCAACTTATTTCTTCCTAGAGATTATAAATCCTATCTCTTATAACCCTTTCCAACAGTTTACCCACAACCAAAATAAGGCTCACAGGTCTATAATTTCCAGGGTTGTCTCTACTCCCCTTGAATAAGGGAGCAACATTTGCTCTCCTTCAGTCTTCTGGCACTATTCCTGTAGACAATAATGACATAAAGATCAAAGGCTCGGCAATCTCCACTCTAACCAGGGAATCTTGGGATAAATTCCATCCGGCGCAGGGGACTTAGTCATATTTGGTCTATAATAATTTAAATTTTGTAATTTAAATCTAATACATTGTTTGTTTGACAACACTGAATTTTATCGCACAGTGATACAGGAATCTACGTAGTCGCAGACTGACAGAATTGCCCAGGCAACTGAAGTTTCTAACGCGCAATTTCCCCTAGAACTCTGAGAGCATCCATTTAAATCTGAGAATTTGGAGTATTCCACTAGAGTGAAGTAAATAGTTACCCTGGGAAAGTTAGTCAGTAAGTACCTAGTCAAGCTCCTGTGTAACTATTTAACCTCATTCTTAAATCCCACCACCCTCCCAACCGCTGCTGTCGCCAAGTAAAATACCTTGACTTCCCCAGCTCCCCGTAGAACCTCTGTCCACTAAACTCAACATTGTCCTGGGAGTCTCCGCCCTTCTGTAATGTTACTTGTGTCCTCTACAATGAAAACATAGAAAATATACATTCAGCTCATCTGTCATTTCTTTACATTCCATTATTAATTCGCCAGGCTTAATCTATGGAGGATCAACCCTCACTTTACTTCCTCTTTTCTTTTTCAAATAGACGCAACTCTTGCCTTTTTAAAAAATAATCTTTATAGCTAGCTCCCTCTTGCATTCTAATTTCTCTATTTTTTTTATTGATCTAGAAGTCCGTCTTTGTTTTGTGTATTCTGTCCAATTATCTGTCCTTCCACTTGTTCTGTGGGATTATATACACTTTCTTTCAGTTTGATTATGTCTTAACTTCTTAAGTTACTACAGATGGTGTGTCCTTCCCTTATGTTCCAATGAAAAGGAAATTGGATATTTTCTGAGTATGCTGAAGTATCTCTGCCAACCTTTCCGTACCCTAATATCCCGGTTCACTTTAGCCAGTCCTTTGTTTTTGTTTAAAACCCCAGTTTGAGAAAGCCACTTAGGTACTAAATGTGTTCAGATAGAGAGCCTTTAGTTTTGTCTTTGTTTTGATTTTAATAATCGCTCGCCTTATTCTTAGGTTTGAGCACCCTGTCCTTTACTATCATGTTCTGATCACTATTTCCCTTATTACTACCTTGCTCTGTTGCCTTATATCCTCTATGTAATTTATGGAATTTTCCCTTCACCCCTACTATTTAGTCTGTTGCCCTAGTTATGCAACTCACCAATGCATTGATTTCGGTATGGTTCAGATGAAAACTGTACCTACAGTACCGATGCCACTTTATCCTGTGCTGATGCAAGTGCCACAGGAAGCAACCCATTTTTCCTACACCAATCCAATTTTATTTATCCATGATAATTTGCATAAAGAATAAATTAATGCAACCAATAGGATATAGAGACCTTACCTGAGAGTGTGGTGGAGGGAGATTCAATCATGGCATTCAATAGGAAACTGTATGGCTATTTGAAAAGAAACAATGTGTAGGATTATGTAGAGAAGACAAGAAAAGGTACTAATGGAGGTGTTTATATGGAGAGCTGGCATGAGCATGATGATTTGAATATTCTCCTCCTAGATTGTAACAGTTCAGTGCATTCTCCTCGTGGCTCGGATAATAATGCTGAGACTGTTACTCTTGAAATTCAGCATTTTAATTTGCCACCAGCTATTCATACCTCCCAATAGAAAATCTTTCAAATTCTGCATATGCTGTTGTCCCTGGGAGACCGCAAACACTGTATCCTCATCCCTTTTACTGCATGTTCCTGTCCAGCCCCCCTCGGGTGACCTGAACCTGACACCAGGCAGATTTCACAACTCAATACAAGATTTCACAGCTGCCAGTTGAGACCATTCTGCATATTCCCCAACATTATGTCCCCTAACAACCTTACATTCTGATAACTCTTTTTTTTACTTGAATGGCTTCCTGCACCATGGTGCCATGCTCAGTTTGATCATCATCCCTGAAGCCCCTGCTTTCGTCCATAGAGGCTTCAAGAACCTTGAACCTGTTAGAAAATTGCAAAGTCTGAGGCTCCTCAACTCTCCCCTTCATTGATCACCTAACTTATCTCACTCGCAGTCACTTGCTCCTTTCCCTGACTATAAACCAAGTCAGAAGACCCTATTCTAAAGGATGCAATTACCTCCTGGAATAAAACTTACACACTCTAGGATATGTCATGGAATCTGAAACACAGCATCCAGTTCACTGACTCTGAACTGAATTTCATGAAACCACAGTGAATAATGTAAATGAATAAAACACACCGCATTTGTCCTGGATCTCTCTCGCATCCAAATGTGCTCACGTCCTACAGTTACAGCACATCACCAACCCTGCTATTATTCTTATGTGGCAATGTTTGTTAATTTATTGCTTAGACTTCATTAAGTTACAATTAATAACCTATTACAGCCAATAAATTTTACAACCCCTAGAAACTTTACCAATTGGCCAGGGACCCAGGTTTGACATTTCCATCTCTGATCTCCAGCATCTGCAGACCTCACTTTCTCCTCAATTGGCCAGGGACCGAGGTTTGATTCCATCCTCAGGTGACTGTGCAAACTCCACATAGACACATTCTCCCTGTGGACTGTGGGAGGAAACCAGAGCAACTCAGACAGACAAAGATGTGCAGATTAGGTAGATTGACTATGCTGAATTGCTCATAGTGTGCAAGCTAGGGGGAATAGCCATGGGAAATGTAGGGTTACAGGGATAGGGAGGGGTTTGGGTCTGGGTGGGATGTTTTTCAGGGGGTTCATCTGGACTTGATGTTGTAGGGATTCTATGAAAACCTACAATTACTAATAAACTACCTCTGTTTTGAAAGATAAATGAGCAAAATACTTTCCCACTAATCCTTCACCAGTTTCTCTAGTCTCAACTGTTTTAACGAATTCTCTCCACTGTACCTGGACTCTGTCATTCTCATATTGTTTTAATATCTGCTGCTTTCCTACTATTTAACGAATCCTCTGCACTTCTGTTGTTCACTGGTCACAGGACATTCTCATACGTTTGTTGTATTTACTGTCTCTTCATTGATGTTCCATTTGTGTTCTTCTAATTTACTTGGACTATTCCAGATATTAGGAAATTTTTGGAAAATCACAAATACATCCATTACTTCAGCAGTCATGTCTTTTCAAGCCATCAGATCCTGGAGATTAGAATTTATTTGCTTTTGGTCCATGTTCAGCTGTAACTTCACAGATTCCTTCTGCAAACTGAGCAATCATGAGTGACCAACTACTGCAGCCATGGAAGGAAATAAAAGCTGACACTATTTTCAAATCATTCAAGAAATGTGGAATTTTGAATGCATTGGATGGTACAGAGGACTGTTATCCATGGGATGACAGATGAAAAAGAAGAAGCAGATGATATGCTACCTCTAACTATGGACAGCAAAGATGAATAGGATCCCTGTGACGATATCATTCGTCCTGATGATTAAGAAGCTTTATTCGGTGCTAAAGATATTGAACAGTGTGATTTTGCAGGATTTTAATGGATATTTGACATCTTTGATTTAAGATGTACCATATAACACAGCTCTTTATTTGTTTAGAGATCAATTGTGCTTCTGCTAATGATATGGTATTTTGGATTATAGCATGAATCTCAGCCCCTCAAAAGTATAAAGTTCATCAAAGAAGCAAAGGACAACAACAGACTCCTCTTCGTAAATGTCACAGTAGAACGAAAAGCCAATGGAGAGCTGCAGTCCAGCATCTATAGGAAAGCCACATGAGCTGACCAGATACTCAACTACAGGAGCCGCCCACAAACGGAGCTGCATCAGGGCGTTATTTATACAAGCTACAACACTTGAGAGGCCTGGCATTCAAACCAGAGCTCCCATTAACAAACATTTGATTTGGACCCCATTTACCAACCTCTCAGAAAAAGAACCGGAAGTGATATCACCCACCGCACACGTAGCAAGTGGGTCAGAACAGCACTTCATCGGAGGCTCACTGATGATGTTACCGAGCGTGGTGATGAAACATCTGAGAACAAATCTATCAGCACAGCGAGCAAACTTACAAACTTTTCTAAAACTGCAACCAAATAACTAATTTAAAGCCATGTTATAGGTCTACTTTTTTAATATGTATAAATAAAGCTCACTAATTCATTTTTTGTTTCTATGGTTCTTTATCTGGTAATTACAGAAATTTGTTTTTATTTCTTTTATTTGTTTAGAGATCAGTTGGACCTCCGCTAATGATATGGTATTTTTGGACTATAGCATGAATTTCAGCCCCTCAAAAGTATTATCCATGTACTAGTTGACCCCAGAATTTAATCTTAAATAGTTTAAAAATTTTGATTTTTACCTGAGTATATATTGTTCAATTTTTCTACAATGTTTCACTGACGTGCAGGGTTCCTGTAACCTTCTGAGCAATTTCCTCCCATGTTATGTGCTGCATCATTTGCACATCTGTGGCCTCCTTTCCTGTAATTACAGGGCATACTTCCACATTTGTACTACTTCCAGTAGGGCCTTCCATGTCTAGGAACCTGTGAGCACCAATTCAGACCTTGAGCCGTTCTGAAACCTGCCGTTGTCTGTAAGCTAATGCCCTTCAGAGGAAATGTGAATATCCCATTGCTCCACAGAAATTGTTCCTAATTGTTAGTGCTAACTATGCAGTTGTCAAATTTAGCACCTCCAGGCAAGTCTACAATGTAGAAATCGCTAATTTAGCTTCTAAATTGTAAGCAAAAATCAAATTATTAAACCATGTGTATTAATATGGTACCCCCCCTTAAGTGCCTCTTTTCTTTCATTTCCCACAATAGCCCTGTTAATCTCTCTTTGATAATTAGGCAATTGCGGGGGAAATATGAATGCATCTCATTCATCTTGAATAGTGAGTACATTTTTGTTGTTTTTTTCGTATCTATAGGTTCTGGTGGGTTCCAGTATGGGTGGATGGCTTATGCTCCTAGCTGCAATAGCTCGCCCTGATAAAATAGCTGCACTTGTTGGCATAGCTACAGGAGCTGATTATTTGGTAAATGCTTTCAAACAGCTTCCTTTGGAGGTAAGTGCAGTGCATCTTTAACTTGAGCTGTAATTATTTTTGCTTTTATATGATCATTTGAAATCCATAAACTCTTTAATATGTTATAAGCTTAACAATTCATCTTTGTCCTTTCTCCTCCTCTACACCATTGTACCTCATGCAACTGAACTAATCGCTTTTGAAAATGGTAAAGTCAGAATAATCATACCTTTCTACTAAAACAGCCATTTATACAAAGTGAAAAATAATTGCTAATGGGACTAAACACACAAAGGATCTGTTCAACTGTTTTCACCAACTCTTATATTCCACTTCCTTTTCAATCAATGCTAATATTTCATTTGCCTTTCAAATTATTCACTGTATCCGCCCAATAATGTTTTGAGTCATCTACCAACTACCAGATTGTATCCTTCTGTCAAATCAGAGATCTGGAGCAAAGTTATGTGCAATCTCACCAATGTAGTGGAAATGTTGCCACCAGTGACCGGATTGAAAACGAGAGAAAAGGTTTAAAGTAGTTAGTAAAAGAATGTTTTGACTCAAGACAGACTAACTTAGTCTAAGATACACGTTTAGCCAAACTAAAGCAGCCTTCCTGCCTCTGCATTTGCTATACGGTAAAATTAAACCTTTGAAGACCTCCGAATAGTGATGCCTGTGGTTCCAAACAAGACTTTCGAATAGCCAATCCTAAACTTTGTAAATAATTAACTTTCAGACATTGGTTCATATTTTAAATGCAAGATTTAACTACTATTAAACGCACTAAACTTTAGCAGGGGGCTGAATAATGTATGTGCTTTCAACTCAAAACACTTTTTCAGTTCCATTCACACAAATATACACAGTTGAGCATTAAATAAAAGAACGAAACTGACCAAATTACTTGCGTCTTTCACGATGTGCTGTTTCACAGGCATAGATATGGACTCTTGGTTGCTTAGGATTACCTTTGTTCATTCAGACAAAGACAGCAGTATTTCTAAAGTCGCTTTCTGTTGTTTGGTTTTCTGGAAGTCAGTGTAGCTGTTTAGGCAGGGAGCTCTCAGATCTTCATGCTGCCTCATCTGCAATCCAAAAGTCACCCCTCAGAAAATATAATTGAAAAAAACAACTTTAATTCTGATTCCATCCTGAGATTGATCAACTCTTTCCAACACCTCAATTACATTCAGTAACTACCATGTGCTTGAACATGGGGTCTCTTCCAGACTTGCTGGAACCAATTCCTAGTTATGACTTCATAATAGCCTACAACTGCTATCTATTTAGCAGTGCTTTTCCTGGATCGGTGTGTCGTGTGGAAACCTTTTTAATCAGGTATCAACCAGCAATTAGCTTCCACACCAGGCCTCTCAAACAAATCTTGTTGGTTTATTCTTGTCCTTTTACCATAAGCTGTCCCGAAGTCTACAAATCATTTCCAACTCAATTTTTAATAACTAGAATAAAGGTAATCAAAACTCTTGAGGGGCTATAATGAAAATCATGAGGAAAGTGTTCTCACACAAGTGGTTAGGGTCTGGGATGCACTGCCTGAACATATATTGGATACATGTTCATTTCAAACATTCAAAAGAGAATTAGACAGTTATTAGAAAAGGAAGAACATGCAGGGTTACAGGGAGTAGACAGGAGAATGGCACTAAATGAGATGCTAATTTGGAGCGCCACTGCAGACACACTGGGCCAGATGGTTGTCTCAATTAGTGACAATTTAGTGATTCTGTGAGCTCCAAGTTCTGAAATAATTTTTAAATAAAATGCTTCTCTTCTGCCAAAGTGGACGGAATCACTTCCCACATTATATACCATCTGCTAACGTTGCTAATCTATCCGTATCCCTTTTGTCTACTAACTTTCTTAGCTATCTCCGTGTCACCAGCAAATTTAGCTCCCATGTATATACATAGAAACCAATAATTTAGTCTTACTTTCAGAGTTGATTGACCATTTGCCTTTTTAAGAAGTTTTTTGAAAACTTAATTTTATTTATTTTGACTGTCGTATGGATTTAAAAAGTGACAGTTACATAAGGGAAGCTGAATTATCAAAGTTGTGGAGCATATGAAAGCATATATATGTAAAGCTGAATGAAGTTTGTTCTGTTGCCTAACTGGTTAGTCTCAAACACAAGCTCTGAAATGCAAGCACAGCGTACCAGCTGATTTAATATATGCTTTTGTAGATAGTCTCAACACAACATACAACTGAAATGAACAGACTAAAAAAGACCTTTTTAAAAGGTTTCTTTGGAATGAATTGATGTTTCTTTTCTCTGGGCAGTTTAAGTTGTGATTAGCACTCATTGTTATAAAATATAGCTTGTCTTTTTGAAAAATCACATTAAAAGGCATTCATTTAACTAACATTTTCAGTACAAAGTGTATAATAAAGCACAAGGATCAAGAGTACATTCCGATATCCCTGCTATATAGTGCAGTCCAAAGTAGTGAAATGCAATATAGAATTGTTAAAATCCAAACAAGGATCAATATCTGATACAGAAATGAAAAATATTGTAAATACTCAGCAGGTCAGGTAGCATCTATGGAGAGAGAAAGAGTTACTGATTTAAGTCAATGACCTCCCACTACTACTGATAAGCAATAATGTACAGAAGGGAATGAAGCTCAGAAAAATGGTTAAAATTAATTCATTAAGTATGAAGGTGACTTTGGAATATATAGTATCATCTGAGAGAGAGAAAATGAGCCTTGAATAATGGTAACAAATTATTAATTGGACATGGAACACAAGGAATTGGCAGTGTCCCTTAGCTCTAGTCTAGAAAACTAGCAGAAGCTAATTAACAAAAACATGGCTGTTTATGTCCATTAGATATTATGCTTTGGATTCTCTTTGACGATAAATGCCATTGAAGAGACTAATACATAGAGACATATATCGAATACGTGTAGTACTGGCATCATTAGTTAATTCGAGTGAACAAATAGTGATGTTTTCTTGTCCTGCAGCTGTTTAAGTATGGATGGTTATACATAAACTGGACAGTGAAGTGATGTAAACAATTATCAGTTAATGCTAATCATGACTAATGACAATGTATTGTGATAACCTGGTGTGATATTTTCCAGTATTATCTAAACTACTTGTTGTTTCTCATAGACGCAGAAAGAAATAGAAACAAAAGGAGAATGGTATTTGCCAAACCTTCAAAAGTATTCAGAATTTCACAAAATTCCTTACACCTTTATTAAAGATGCTGAAAACCACTGTGTGTTGCACAGTAACATTCCAATAACCTGTCCTGTGAAGCTTATACATGGTATGAAGGATGATCATATTCCTTGGCAGATCTCGCTGAATGTGGCACAAATTATTCTTTCTTCAGATGTTGATCTTATTCTGCGCAAAAATGGTCAGCATCGAATGAATGATAAAGACGATATCAAATTGATAGTAAACATAATTGATGATGTAATAGACAAACTTAGAACATTGTCGTAAATGGGTAGGGTTAGAGATTGGTGCCACAAATGTGAATAGTTAGCCGTACTCTAAACAAATGGAAGCCATTTTCATTGCCACTTCCTGTGATGTCAATATTCTATGCAAAATGTTTTTAAACTGCTCCCAGCAGATGTTTTGAACTATGTACCTTTTTTTGAGCCAAGAAATCTGTTCTCAGCAGCAGAAAGTTATGCCAACATTTTGGTAAATGTCCAATCTGAGGTGATGTCTGATTGCATGCACTTTGAGCAGTGAACATTACTTGTAAAATCTAATTCCTAAAGATGTATAGCTAAACCTGTTACTTTTTCATGCTAAGGCTTGGTGGACAATGACTTTAATTTTCCAGTGGTCATTTAAATGGAAATTTATGCCTTACATGATTAATGGGATATGTCTCAAAATGTTGCATTTGTACATAGATAATGTGAGGTATGCTGCCAGTTTCGATCAAAATAATCCAATACTGTTGCCAGACACATTTGCCAACTACAATTCAGTATTATTTTTCTCTGTTCCTGTGTACATATTCTGCACTACTTTGATAATGTAATGTAAAGTGACTGATTTCTATAATAGCTAAACTGAAAATC
Organism: Chiloscyllium plagiosum; assembly: GCF_004010195.1. Lineage (NCBI taxonomy): Eukaryota > Metazoa > Chordata > Chondrichthyes > Orectolobiformes > Hemiscylliidae > Chiloscyllium > Chiloscyllium plagiosum. The sequence goes on from NC_057715.1 coordinate 11,190,018, forward strand.
TCAAACTTTTCATTGTATAATAGTTGTGTTTTCTACTAGTATATGCTGGGAACATCCCTGAAAAAATAAATTGCTAAAGTTGATACTTTTATAACCAGTTTTATAAAATAACATACTTGATAATTCATAAATCATTGGAAATTTATCCCTACTGTCATGTTACCTGGAATGTTGGTATCTCATCAAGAATGGTGTACAGGGGACATATCGAGAGCAAATATTTCATCCTAAACATTTATAATGAATTCTCTATAATTTTGCTTTTTATGAAAACTAGTGTTACATCTAATGTTGCTGCATAACATATCACCTGCCTTCTGAGACTTTGATATAAAACTGCATCTAAGTATTTGGTAAATAGATGACTTTAAGATATATGATAAAAGAAGAATCGATGAAAGCGTCTGCATTGTAAACTGGAAGGTCAGCCCTGTATGAAAGTAATTTTTTTTTCTATTTTCCAATGACTTCTTAATTTGTAACTTTATAGACCATAATCTGTCAGATTAGTTCCATTTGTTGATTATAGTTTAGATTTAGCATGTTTATTATTATTAACCTCCCTGGAAATTGCAGCTTTTTGCTGCTTGTTTCAAATGATCAAGCTGCTAGTTTTTTTTACTTTTGCCAGTTTGCCTATAGCAGATTTGAATTTCAGTTGGCTCATAAATGAACTATGCCATTATGTGGTCAGCCCAGACAAGGTAGACTGGAGGGGGTCGAGAGTGTGATGCTGAAAAAGCACAGCAGGCCAGGCAGCATCAGAGGAGCAAGAGAATCGATGTTTCAGGCATAAGTCCTTCATCAGGAATTTCCCAATGAAAGGCTTATGCCCATCGATTCTCCTCATTGGATACCGCCTGACCTGTGCTTTTCCAGCGCCGCACTCTCGATTCTGATATCCAGCATCTGCTGTCCTCACTTTCTCCTCCCATGGTGGATTGAAGGGCCTGTTTTTGTGCTTTTTGGAGTTTTTCTTTGGTCATACAGAAAAGGCAATGTGAGATCAGAAGTGTGATTTATTTTGAAATGTTTTAAACCAGGCCAACATTTGAATTAACTACAGAGGAAAAAGTCAACGGTTGCACTTTTAGTTGTGCAGTGAACAGCAACAGAAAACAAAGCTAAAGTAGTTTCAAAGGATGTAACAGTGACATCGGAATTTCATTTCACAATAATGGAAACAACAATGCAATTAAGTACTTGAAATGTTAATTCAGTTGCATTTGATTCCTATTCTCCATTGTGTAAAACAAGAACATGTTTGAGTAATTTTTAATATTGACTGCTTTCTACTTGAAATGTTACTTTAATTGAATGTGGATAGTCTAGTATTTTGTGCATTGAGTTAAATATTCAATGGCTTTTATCTCTTTTCAAGAACAGTATCAAGATTATAGGAATGTAGCTATCATTAAAACCATGTGAGCTGAGTAAATGGATAATGCCCTTGTATTCTATACATAGATCTGAACTCCCACTCATGCACCAGTCCAACAAAATGTGTAGCATGCCTCACTCCCTGGCAGTGCTTTAACTAAACATTAGAGTAGGTACAAAGGTGGAAGCTGGAGCTTTCCAGCAAGCCTTATACTCTTGTGACTATATTATAGAGAACAGAAGCTGAAATGTCCTGAGTGTGGCATGCAGAGTCATCTTGATGTACCATTCAGACCATTAAAGTTTATTTTGTTGGAGTTTGCTTTAATGGGCTGAGTTTAGAAGGCTGCCTGGCATCAAGGACCCCTATCAAAATAAATGTTGGCGGGACTAGAAGGAAAAAATGCTTCACAAGTTGTTGTCATACCCAGCACAAAAGGATGATGGCTACCATAACCATTGGTTCTAACCCTGCATCATCATCAACTGATATATCAGAGTGTAATTCCAACATGTGCTTTTGTTAAAAAGTAAATGGATGCAGGCAAATAAGATATAAATTAAGTTGCTGCATAAAGAGAGAGAGAGAGAGACACCCAAGGTATTCACCAGATGAGGTGTCACCTAAGCTTCGAGGGGATGGGACATCAAGGGGGAAATGCACTACAAGCTGCAATGTATTTTCCTAGGATTTATCTCCGATAGTGTACTTGGGTGAAAAGTAGTCTGAATGAGAGACCTGTTTTGTGCCTCTTTAAATATATTTGAAAACGGGTTAAAATCCAGTTCAAACCCACAGTAAAGTGATTGATGCTTAACTGTCCTCTTATAGGTAATGCTGACCTAACCTGTAACACCCAAATCCCATGACCAATTTTTTTTAAAAATGTGTGCTAGGGATGAATTGGGGTATTTGTACATCCTTGTGGCTAAGTACCCATGATTATGAGTCTGGATTTAAGCATGAGTTTACTTTAAAGATCACAGTCAAAAAAACCACTTGGGAGTCCCCCCTGTGTTGCAGATAAAGAACTTCTTACACTAAGTGCTGCCAATTTGCCATTGCCAAAAAAAAACAAGGCAAAGGAATTTCAACCAACATGTAAAGTCAAAAATCTCAAAATCTGCTGCCTCTACTCTTCACAAATCATCCTAATATCATTGATTCCAATTTTGCTACGGTTTCTGTCAAATGCAGCCTTGATATCAAGAACTGTTACTCTCATCTTGCTTCTGGGATTCAGCTCTGTTGTCCGTGTGTGAACCAAGGCTTCACTGAGGTTAGGAGCTGAGTAGCCAATGTAGATACCAAACTAAGCATCATTGAGAAGGTTATGGTTAAGTATATGTCATCAAGGAAATCTCCTTTCTGCTATTTAGCACGTTTTCAACTGCAATGACAATATAAGCGTGTATCAGAACTCCAAAATAACATTGTTTGTATAGAAGCAAATTTGCATGCTTTTTGAGGTTGCAATCAGCTTGTTGTGCATGCTACTCATGGATGCTTATCTCACAAACTAAAATTTAGTACAAAATAGTGTCTGGCACACTTCACATCAGAAGTATGCATGCTTACCGAGACCATCATTTTGGATTGCAATAAAAGTGCAATATTCATTATAAACCAGGCCAGACCCTCAAGACATTTTAAGAAGGTAGCTCAGATCCTAACTTTTTTCAGTTTTTAAGGGGTAAAGTGGATATTCCAGGAGTGATGCTGCTGGCCTGACCACTCACTTTGAAACAAAGCTATTTATATACTAACAAAAGAAGACCAAATTTAGAATAACATAATTATTTGAAAACTTAACTGACATGAAAGCGCAACTTAACAAAGAGCTGTTTCAAATACTTACAACATTCTCATAAACACCCCCTTGGCAAAAAAAAAAGTTAAATTCAAACACCAGTTCTTAGAGAAGAGATGTCAGGGAGGGAGAGGATCAACATTGAGCTGTTTCCTTGAGCAGCAGCCTCGAAAGCTAAACACTGAATAGGGAGAACTGACCACTCCCCTTTCATTGTACAAGTGTTTTAAAAGAAAGACTTCAAAGCATTCTCAAGTAGATCAACCCAGACATATTGGAACCTCTGACTTTATGACCCCCTCTGAAAAAAGGACAACATCGCCTTGTTAAAGGAGCATCATCGACACAATACTGAACATAAATTCTAGCTTCCTGTGTTTACAAATCACAAAAGAAAACTTGAGCAGACAGCATACATGAATAAGTATGCATGACGAGCACCCAAGGATGCACTTTAGTGAATAAAAGCAACTGGAGAAGAAACAGATGCCTAATTTAAGAGTCAGTAAATGAAGGCTTTTTGTCTCTGTCCTTTTTCATGACTAGAGGAGGAATTCTTGCACAATGCCAGCTGGTGAACACCAGAGTTTAATTTATATGGGCAAGTGACAACTTTGCAATTTTTTTTGTGTTTCTGAGCAAGTTTTTTTTTCCAATGAGCATACGTTATGAATTCATGCAGAAATCATCCTTCGAGGGAACTGGTGACGTTATAATGACAGTTCATTGTTTTAAGGGGTTTTTCAGTGAACTCAATTCTCAGCAAACTTGCTGCCATCACCCATATCATCAGTTGACTGAAATGCTCATGATGAGTCAGCAATTATTCAAAATGTCACAAATGACTGTGCCAATTGAGAGCCCATGTACGTTTTGCGCAGTGAGCTGACATTTAAAATGTTCTGGCAATAGGCCATCAAGCTGAAATATCCCTCCACAGGTACTGTCAGATCTGAGTATTTTTAGCATATTCTCTTATTAAAATATCTTTCTTGTTATGTATAGGTGGATAGTAGAGACCAGGCAATTCAGCATTACGCTTGTGTCTCAAACATTAATACTTGTGCACAAACTAAATCAAATGTGCAGTAAAGGAAATAAAAAAAAGATATTTACTTATCATCCCACAAACAACATTTGGTGTTTCATTGTCTACATTTCATAAAAGTAGATTAGATTAGATTAGATTACAGTGTGGAAACAGGCCCTTCGGCTCAACAAGTCCACACCGACCCGCCGAAGGGAAACCCACCCATACCCCTACATTTACCCCTTACCTAACACTACAGGCAATTTAGTATGGCCAATTCACCTGACCTGCACATCTTTGGACTGTGGGAGGAAACCAGAGCACCCGGAGGAAACCCACGCAGACACGGGGAGAACGTGGAAACTCCACACAGTCGCCTGAGGCGGGAATTGAACCCGGGTCTCTGGCGCTGTGAGGCAGCAGTGCTAACCACTGCCTGGATGTCAAAGATACCATGGCATTATTTTGAAGAAAGTAGTCTCCTATCATATTCAAAGTCAAAAAACGTGGAAACTCCACACAGTCGCCTGAGGCGGGAATTGAACCCGGGTCTCTGGCGCTGTGAGGCAGCAGTGCTAACCACTGTGCCTGGATGTCAAAGATACCATGGCATCATTTTGAAGAAAGTAGTCTCCTATCATATTCAAAGTCAAAATACAAAGAACTGTAAGAGAGCATCGAACTGCCAATAGGTCAAGCACCATTTGCACCATCATAGATTATATAAATAAAATAATTGTCTATCACAAGGCAAAAACGGGGTGTGCAACAATCTACAATGATTTGGGAAAGTCCATTTTTTTAAAAAAAATCATGAGATGAGGGCATTGCTGGCCAGGCCAGCATCTATTGCCCATCCTTAATTGCCCAGGGGGTAGTTCAGAGTCAACTATATTGCTGTATGTCTGGAGTCACATGTAGGCCAGACTAGGTAATGATAGCAGTTTCTTTCTCTAAAGGTCATTAGTGAAGCAGAAGTTGCTGGGAAAACTCAGCAGGCCTGGCAGCATCTGGAGAGAAAGCAGAATTTACCTTTCAGGTCCAGTCACCCTTCAGAAGGATTTTCAGCATCGGCAGTTATTTCACTTTTTGTTTAGTGAACCAGTTGAGTTTTTCCAATAATCAGCAATGGAATCATGGTCATCATTAGACTCTTAATTCTAGATTTTTATTGAATTCAAATTTCACCACCTGTTGTGACAGGATTCAAACCTGGGTCCCCACATTTCCTGGGCCGCTGGATTAATGGTCCAATGATAGAACCACTAAGTGTTATCTCCCACTTTATTCTCATAGTTTCTTATCTAAGTGGAATGAGCTGTTTTTCACTTCTATATATTGCATTGCTACTGGGTCTGACTGGGCAGAAGGGGAACATTAACTCAGCACTCATAATGACACACTTTGTCTCTGTTGGGGAGGTGAAGATGCCACAAACAAGATGGCAGCTACTCAAGATTCAGGCTGAGCAAAATAAGGTTTTCAATGTCATGTTTGACTGGAGGACTGGTATTACAAAAGAAGCCAGAAGATACCTGGGACAGGCTGAAAGGGCAAATCCTTGACTTTATACCTCTCAAGAAACTTCAGAGGTCACACATATCTTCTGCATTAAATGGTTTGGGAGTATGTTCTTTCATACTTGTGTCAACATTCTGAATTTATTAATCTCCAATAAATGTGTTCGTTTTGGGGACGCAGAGTGTCATGTGCAAGCTGAAATAAGTAACCCTATCCAGAATATAATGGTACAAAATAGTTCCTGTGGTGCAGTCGCTGTGTCCCTATCTCTGAGCCAGGAGACTTGAGTTAAAATCTCACCTGCTGCAGGCATGCATAATAACATCTCTGAGCAGGTTGATTAGAAAATAAAAAGATGCAAAGTGGACTAACTGACCTCATCCAGAATATCATGGTGCAAACTGATGTAACTTATTCTATTAATGGAGGGAGGGCTAAGGGAAGGTCACCTTTTTAAACAAATGGAGAAAACAACAGGAACAGATGACCCTCAATAAGAATTGATTTATATTGTTTCAATTCATTCCTAAGTCAGCTATGTGGTTACCTTGTGATTGGTGGATCATTAACTGCAGAGACATTTCATAGGAACATGAGAAGACCACTGACCCTCTCTATTGTCTTCCATCATTCAATTAAATGTTTTGTATATTAACCTCATTGATCCACTTATTATCCCTCATTGCTCTTCTGTCAATCTCATTTGTCTCTATTGACATTTTTTAACTAATTGTTATAGAATTTCACTCTTCTGTAAGAAATAGCATCACTAAAGAATCTGGTTCTAATTTTAAGATGACCCAACCTTGTTTTGGTCTCCCACACTAAAAAGAAATAATTTATCTCTATCTCCTCTTTAAGCTCCTGACCCAGAGGTAGGGACTACCTTCCATTAGTCTTTTTATAGGATCCTTGTTGCATCAGATGTTTTTTGAGAGTCATACAAGTCTTTCAGCCTTCCCCAAATATCACCTGACTTCTGTCATTATGAACTTGTACCTGCTCATTAACTTTAAGTATTTTTGGTAAATCAACTGCTAAATCTCTCTGCTCTTCCCTAATATCTCAATTCAGAAAATACTCTGAATTGCATCACCTTGTATTTCACCATGTACTACAATTTCCCCCCTTCACCGAACCTACCATTGTCCATCTACACTTTTTTTTAACATGAATCGGGAAGTCATTAAGAAGAAAGAGACAGACAGGAAGGGTAATAGCTATGACCTCTATTTGGCCAGGTCTTGCTAAAGGAATCTGTCCTGTTTCAAGAATCACAGAATGGCCATAGCACAAAAGGAGACTATTCAACCCATGTCTTTGCTGGGTCGGAAGGAGCATTCAACTAGTGTCACACCATCACCTTCTCCCCATATCCCTGGACAGTCCTTTGTTTCTTCTAACTCCCTCTTGAATGGCTCAAATGAATTTGCCTTCAATACACAATGACACTGTGCAGGTCCTAACCATTGGCTGCATGAAAATGTTTCTCTTTATGTTTTCATTACTTCTTTTGCTAATTATCCTAAATCTGTGCTGATTGGTACCTGATCCTTTTATTAATTGGAATGTTTTTTTTCCATATCTACTCTCTCCAGATCCCCTAATAACTGGACTAAATTCTTTTTCATGCAGAGGTGGTGCCTGTATGGAATGAGCTGCCAGAGGAAGTGGTGGAGGCTGGTACAATTGCAACATTTAAAAGGCATCTGGATGGATACATGAAGGGGAGGATTTAGAGGGATGTGGGCCAGATCATGGCAAGTGGGACGAGGTCAGATTGGGATGTCTGGTCAACATGGATGAGTTGGATTGAAGAATCTATTTCCATGCCAAATGGCTCTATAACACTTAAAAGACTTTGGACAGGTATATGGAAAGGAAAGGTTGAGAGGCATATAGACCAAATGCAGACAAATAGAACTAGTTCAGTTTGGGACTCCTATTAGATTTATGATGAAGGGCTTATGCCCAAAATGTTGACTCTCCGCTCTACAGATGCTGCCTGACCTGCTATGCTTTTTCACCGCCACACTTTTCAACTCTGACTCTTCAGCATCTACAGTCTTCACTTTATCCTAATATATATTAAATGGACAAGTTGGACTGAAGGATCTGTGTCCGTGTTATATGACTCTATGAGTCCTCTCAATCTTCTCAAAGAAAAATGTCCCAACTTATCCAATCTAAGTAACCGAAGTTCCTTATCCCTAGAATCGTTTCATAAATCTTTTGTACACAATCCTCTTCTTGATAAAGTCCAGGGTATTAACCATGCTCTCAACCTATCCTGACACCTTTAGTGATTTACTGGACCTCAACCTTTCATTGTATTTATTAATAACAGAGGTATAGGGACAGATTCCTGAAGAAGGGCCTGTGCCCGAAACGTCGAATCTCCTGTTCCCTGGATGCTGCCTGACCTGCTGTGCTGTTCCAGCAATAAAGTTTCAACTTTGATCTCCAGCATCTGCAGACCTCACTTTCTCCTCAATAGGGATGGAGAGCTGTATGTCCTAGTTTGTGAATGATGAGGTCAAATGGCATTGTCTAAATGTTGACTGCAATTCTGTGTTTTATCATTTTTGTTGACAATTTAATTTGTGAAATCTTATCAAAATCATTATGGAAGTCTAGATGGATAACAGCCATGGACATTACACAACTTTATTATGATAGTGACCTCCTCAAAACATTCAAATAAATTTGTTAGGTATGACCTATCATTTACAGATACATAGATCAGAATTCTATATTTCCCCTCAGTGCAGGATGGCAGGCTAGAGGTATAAAATTGGATACCATGCCAGTTGTCTGTCTGCTCACTGTTGCTCCGTGAGTATTTTGCCTGCAACGGGAGAAACCCCACATCAAGTCATCAGGCTGCCTGGCAAGACTAGTAAGCTTGGCAGACAGGTTGGGGCTGGGATGACCTTCTGGTCAGGCACCCCTGTGCTCCTTGGAGGCTCTGGCCAATGATGTGAACCTCCCACAGATGCCCCATGGACCAGTCACACCCTCCATCCCATCCTCCATCCCTCCATCCCAAATGGGGAAAGTGTTGATGTGTATGTATAAGCCTCCTGTACTTGAATTCGGTTATATTGAGATGTTGCCTGTACGCACAAATATCCAATATTGTCCAAGCTGCCAAGCTTGTGGACCATTCCTGATGAAGGGCTTATGCATGAAACGTCGATTCCCTTGCTCCTCGGATACTGCCTGACCTGCTGTACTTTTCAAGCACCACACTTTTTGACTTGTGGGCTGTATAATTCTGGAGGCTTCGTGACTAGTTGGTGAGGGAGTGGTCACAATACATGTTAAATCTATAATGCCAATAATTTGTTATTTTTCAAGTCTGCAATGCTACATCAAGATTTTAATTTAAGATTATTTAACAATGAGGGTCCACTGCTAAATGCTTTCCTTTCCAAACTGCAAATACCTCAACCAAAATAAACAATCTTAAAATATAACACAATATCACTGAATTGTCTGAGCTTTGACGGATGCATAATTCCTTGTAGTTAAGGGATGGCTGTAGCGTTGCCACAACGGTGTCTCAGTTGCTACTTCTGCCTAATATTGGAACTTTAACCTACTTCATCATATGCTGCACAATCCGGATTGGTCATCTTAGGGTAACTAATAGGTGAAGCTGGACAAAAGAAACCCCTATTTGTTCTTGCTCCAGTGACGTAGTACAACGTTAAAAATGGTGGGTGGGGATGATCTGAAAGAAAATTTTGTCCTGCTGTCAGTGAGAGAGGAGAGAGCCTTAGACTAAGGCATCAAAATTAAAAATTACTAAAATGAAGTCTATTTAAGTGCAGTAAGTTTTAGTGATTAAAACCCATAATTATTGTATGTGCTGTGGGAGAGGGATGAGGTTACTGGGAAATTCTGCAAAGGTGTCAACGCCGTTCTTATGTGAAACCTCGTGCTTAATGAACACAATTTGCAGCTTTCCTGGCGCAGTTACCTCAGTTTGAAGTGTTGAGCCCAATACTAATAACACTTGTTTCTCAATAGGCCGTGAATTAGGTGCACAAATCAGGGGTAATGCAGCGCTGCAGTGCCGGAGAAGTGCTGCTTTACCAGTAACAATATTTTTCGATTGAATCTTAAACTGAGTCTGCAAGGTGAGGTGAACCTAAAAGGATAACTGCGCTATTGGAAGAACAGCAACGGGTATTCTTTCTTCCGACCTGGCCCAGTTTTGTGCCATGAACAACATCACCTACAGACAGACTATGAGGCGATTAACTGATTGCAAACCGAACTGCCGTGTCTCCCAGCAACAAAAGTTTCCCTGCTTCAAAAGTGTCTCTCAGTTCGGGAAAGGTGCTATCTAAATTCAGTTTCTCAAGGCACCCTTTCAAAAAACTCCTCTGGGCGGGTACAGATCACCTCCTGTGTTTTGAAGTCATTTGGATTGTCAGGAGAGTAAGGAATTTCCACTCTGCCAGGTGCCAGAGGTGCCTGGGACTCCTGAGGAACCTTTGAACTACAGTCAGGGAGTAGGAGCAGCGTCAATGGAGGTTCCTTGTGAATGGGCAGAGGCGGGGTCACTGTCAACTCTCCAGTCAGTAAAAAAACAGTCTTGGGGTCTCCGGGTGCGAGTCAGTTCGGTTCATGAGAAACTTGAGTTCGAGCATTCAGGGGGGGAAAAAACGTGAGTTGTTGGCTTCCTCATTTTTCTAGGACTAATATAGTGGCCAAACACTTGATTTTTATCTTAAAAACTGCGGATGCTGGAGATTACAATAAGAAGAGTCAAAACGTTAACTCTGCTTTCTCCCCACTGATGCTTTGGGAGCTGCTGAGTTTCTCATGCAGGTTTCTGATTTTGCTTAATTGTATCTGTTCAGTTCTGTCATCATGTGGAAAACTTCCCTGATGAAATGGGTTTTGTGTTTTCTTACAGAATGTGGTTTGTGAGCTTCCAACTGAGTCTCGGCGCTCTGCTCATTCATGGTAAGGTTAAAGATTATTGTCCCTCTCAACTACCTGCCGGTCCCAACAACCCCCCCCCCCCCCCGTGGAACACTCTTTAGTCACTCAGGATTTGAAATGTTAACAGCAGGACGTTTCTGAAAAGTATCGTTTTATGTCTTCTAATCCACGACACTGAATTACTAAAGAGTCAATTTTGTACACTTTAATTAATGACACTTCTTACAAAAAAGTTAAATGCAATATAAAGACCACATCCCATTCTGCAAAATAGAATATCCTTCTTCTGAGGAAGGGTCACTCGACCCGAAACGTTAACTCTGATTTCACTGCATGGATACCTCCAGACCTGCTGAGCTTTTCCAGCAATTTCTGTTTTTTGTTTCAGGACATTAATCTTTTCAGGTTGTGATACAGACTCACAACACGTAATTCGCAAACTGTCTAAGATGACGTGAAATACATGCTCCACTGCGATATATTCGATATTTAAAATACTTCAAAAATAAGATTGTCTGTATCCTGTTGTGGAATGGTGATTAGATCAGTCTGCCATGCTCCACTTATGAAGAGCTGGAAACTAAAGGTTTGACCAAATTCTGATCAGGTTACCATTGGATTATTCGGTTTGGCATCTGTATAATTTTCTGGCAAATTGTGAATTTTGGAAACCTTCGCAATTAACAAATAGGTCTGGATGATCCATAGGTGTCTGGATTTTTCTATGAACACTGAGCCTGAAGAAGGACAGCTGTCAAGGTATAGCTCTATAACCCTCTGGGTTTGAATGACCATGTCTCTTTCAAACTTGTTGCACTGGGCTCCAGTCTGACGCAGGGCAGCCTTGACCTGTTTAATAAGCTTGCTGGATGTGAAACCGTCACATGTCTGCACTGGGACACTGAAATGGGCTAAGTCTATAAAAGTTTAAGGTGACGATCATCTTCACTGCTACAGGCAATGGTTGACTCTCTGTTCCCACTGGTCATCCTCCAACATGGTACATAGTTCAATGACTATCAGGTTACGATACACAGTTCAATGACTACCAGGTTTGACATTCACAGTCTGTGGTGACACTGTTACTCCGACAGGATGAGTGCCTTTTACTGAATGTAACCCCTCAGTCATTCCCTTTGCCGCATCCAGATTCAACTCCCTCTGTTTGATGCTGCAGATGAACAGCATTGTAGTTCCTTGTCAGTTTGCACATGGAACTCATGTCCTTGTTTACGAGTGTTGTGTTCAAGGTTGATGCTGCTCTTTATTTCTCTGGCTGGTATCAATGTTATATCCATGATTACAGATTATAAGCAAGCATCTTCTAATCCAACAACCACAATTTAAGCTGGTGCCTAACTCTCAGAGCACAAATGAATCCCAGTCTATGCCCCATTTGGCTTACAAATAAACATAATTAGGTTAATGTTTTGGAGTAGAGGGCTGTTGTTGTACTGTGACAATGTCCCTTTCTCTGATCCAAGATGTGGAGCTGACAGTATTGGACTGGGATGCACAAAGTCTGAAGTCACACACCATCAGGTTATAGTCCAGCAGGTTTATTTGAAAGCACTCCAAAAGCTTGTGGTTTCAAATAAACCTGTTGGACTATAACCTGGAGTCTTGTGACTGCTAACTCTGATCCAGGAGACCTAGGTTCAAGTCCTACCTGCAGCAGTGGTATATAATATGTCTCCAAACAGGTCAATTAGAAAATATCTTAACATCGCAAACTGGACCAACGGTCAATTATTACATTTAGTTAGTCAATCTTTTATAAACAATAGTATTGTTAATGCAATTTTCCAGTTTCTGGTGTTTGCACTTGTGACCATCATTCTCATTTATATTTCTGCAGAGAAGTCTGTTTAAATATTTGGCTTATGTTTTAAAATTACCCAGTCTACTGCATTTCTAACATTACTTGCATAACTGCACTTTTCATTACTATATTGTCAAAGACAGTGTCCTGCTCTGACAATAGTGCATCAACAAAAGAATCAATAAAACAATTGTTAGTAAATTATTTCACAATTGTCTTCTATAACATTTTGAGGAAGCATCACTCTCGTATTGCACATTTCACTCATTCATTTCACTCTAATTCCTTTGTCAAAGCGTACAATTGAATCTGGACAACTAACGTTCTAAATTATTGATCAAAAAATATTCAAATATAGCTCTTCATTTTACAACTTTAACAATTAAATTTTTTCTCGCAATTTGTGAAAATTCATAAACTTTAATTTATTCTTACACATACTTCATGTTAAAAATAAAAAAGAGAAAGTTACACTGTCCCCTACAGTGTTCACATTCTGGAAGAGAAAATCTTCACTTTGGTGTAATTTATTTTAATGAAAGCAACAAATTCTAAATTATCTGCTGTTTCTGCAAGTGTTTTATTAAACATCACAAGTAACCTACTATGATTATTAATATAGCCAATAGAATTCCTCAAACACATCATAATCATAATCATAAACCAAAACCTGTTCTAATGAAGAATCACCGACTCAAAGCATTAAAGCAATTATTTGTTTTACATGAATAATAAAGCATATTTTCATCCAATGTTGACTCAGATTATACACTACTTTCCAAATTATGATTTCCTACTGCTGGTATGCCCATTTAATGTTTTATAGCATTATTATTGTTTGTCACTCTGGGTTGTAGAAACATAGAATCCCTACAATGTGGAAGCAGACCATTTGGTCCATTGATCCAAAGAATATCCCACCCAGACCCAAACCCCCTTCCCTATCCCTGTAACCTTGCATTTCCCATGACCAATCCACCTAACCTGCACATCTTTAGACTGTGGAAGGAAACAGAGCAATGGGAGGAGAACTACACAGACACGGGGAGAATGTGCAAACTCCACACAGACACTTGCCTGAGGGCGGAATCGAATCCAAGGCCCTGTGCCACCCTGCTGTGCCAAGTCTTCTAAAGTTAAGCTTAAGATCAAGAGCTAAGAGTGGTATGGAATGGCCAAACTCCCCCATGTGCTTTCAGGCCTTCATGTTGCATCATAGCAGTGACTTGTATCTGACTGATATGGGTTCTGTGGACATTTCCCACTCAGATTGCTCTGTGGGTTTCAAGCAAAATGTTGGATATTCAATATGACCAATATTCAGGCCATGGGGGAGCCTGGAAGACGTGGTTGTGTTGCCCCGTACAATAATCTACTGAAGCCCGGTTCCTACTGTCAGTTTGGTTGCATGGCATGTTTGTAGCTATGTGGTATTACATGGTACATCTGTAGTGAATCCACAGGCAATGTTTCATGGACTATTACTATTGTAATGAGCAATTACTATTGTACTGTAACATTTAATTTGAGTTCAAAACTCCAAGTTACCTGTTTTCCCTGTCATCTTTTATTGTATATCAGAGACGTTTTTGATGTGAACTGTGTCTCCTACAGTCCTCACATATTTTGTTCACATTTGTCACAGCTATGTCTAGGGCCGAAATTCCTGGAACTATTATCCTTCTACTACAGCATGGTAATCCACATGGTAAACATGACAGGCCCTGTTCCAGAAAACTACATCATTGCTCGCACTTATCAAAACAAATCTCAGGTGATCACCATTACAGAATTCAGTTTCTGATTGCTTACAAAGTTTGTTGATCCCATCTGCACCTTATTGAAGAGAGAGTTTTTATACCTAGGATACATGATTGCTAGATAGCTCCCACAAAGTAGCTAACCAGACCTGTAACAATCAATTTTGTCCGTAATATAATCCACGTGTTGGCAAAATATCGTGAAGAAGAGTCATATCATACTCAAAACATTATCCATGTTGTTCTTTTTGCACAGAGGCTATCAAACTTGCTGAGTTTCTCCAGTATTCTTTGTTGTTATATCAGTAGTATTCACATTTTTACAGTTTTTACATGATTCATGTGAAACTAATTGGTGCACTTTGGATTTTCCCTCTCTGGAATCTGAACTAGATTAACAATAAGACAGGCTCTATCGATTACTGAATTATTGTTTGCCAGTTTAGTTCAAAAACATCTACCATATTTTAAGACTGTGTCTCCAACCTGATGCCCAAATGGTTGAACCTTTATGACAAAATATTTATAAATCTGATTTTTAGGATTTTCCCAAATTATGTGTTGCAAGTTGATTAATCCAAGCATTGAATTCATATTCTTGACCGTGTTTGTTCCCCAAAATTCTTGCCTTAACTTAATTTAAACAAATTTGAACTCGACACAATGCACAGTCTGATCCCTATATTAGTTAAATAAAATTTCAAACTCTATTACACTTTTACCTTGAACATCTTTGATTATTAAAATATTTTTAACACACACCTTTTTAATTCATATTGATTATAATGAATGATTTTGAACTGAAAGCGTCTTGTAGCGAAGGAGCAAAGATACTTTTACAACTTACCTTTTCACTTTCCAGACATTGGTTAGGCCACGTTTGGAGCATCGCATTCAATTCTGGCCTCCGTGCTGGAAAGATGTTGTGAAACTTCAGAAGGTTCAGAAAAGATTTACAAGGATGTTGCCAGGTTTGGAGGGTTTGAACTTTAGGGAGAGGCTGCATAGGCTGGGTCTTTTTTACCCAGTCGGAGGCTGAGGAATGATCTTATAGAGGTTTATAAAATCATGAGGGGCATGGATAGGATAAATAGACAAGGTCATTTCCCTGGGGTAGGGGGGGTCCAAAGCTAGACGACATAGTTTAAGATGAGAGGGGAAAAGTTTAAAAGGGACCTAAGAGGCAACTTTTTCACGCAGAGATTGGTGCATGTCGGGAATGAACTGCCAGAGGAAGTGGTGGAGGCTGGTACAATTACAACATGAAAAAGGCATCTGGATAAGTCCTTGAAAGGAAGGGGTGAGAGGGATATGGACCAAATTCTGGCAAATGGGACTAGATTAATTTAGAATATCTGGTCGGCATGGACGAGTTGGACTGAAGAGCCTATTTCAGTGCTGTACATCTCTATAACCCTATAACTCTGATCAGATCTGCATAGAGTTAATTAAGTAGTAAAAACATCCAAATACGCCTTCATGCTAATTTCAATTTATTTTTATATAGCCAAGAGACAACCTGAGCTAACTGAGATGTCATTATTGCTGACCATTTCTGGAAATCAAAATTCCAAGTATGTTTGTGCAGTGATCTAATTTTGAAGCAAATACTTAAAATTATTGATCCTTTTTGTTGCTGCATCTACATTGCTAATTTGTAAATAAATGTTTCCTGCAAAAGGAATCAAAATTGGATGAAGTTTGATGCAAGCATGAACAATATTGTTATTTAATGTACTTTTAACAGCTGCCAGCCCAGTAGGTCATACATCCTGTTGAGAAACCAATCTTCTGTAAATTGTTTAGATTATGCTAATTGCCTACAGCCAAGTCATGCAGCTTTGGATATTACATTTAAATTAGTCATATCTATTCTGTGTATTGTTCATAAGAAGTGCTAGATAACATGAATACTTTTGGTCAATAATTCGGAAAGATTGTTTGCTAGGTTAAATTGTACTATGAATTCTAATATAAGGGAGGAATAACTTTGCAGTTAAAATTAAAGTGTCCCCTCTAATACATTCTCGTTCGTCCAAAAAAATCCTTCCAAAACAAATGAAGCTTCACATCTTTTTTAATTGAAAAGCCAAATCTTTCATCACGGAATCACACGGAATGGTGACTGGACTGCCTTGTTTTCTCTTTGTCAATTAGATCTTATTGATACAGATTTAATTTTAATGTTTAAAATCTTACCTGTA
This sequence comes from Chiloscyllium plagiosum, assembly GCF_004010195.1. NCBI lineage: Eukaryota > Metazoa > Chordata > Chondrichthyes > Orectolobiformes > Hemiscylliidae > Chiloscyllium > Chiloscyllium plagiosum. Next base: position 11,206,505 of record NC_057715.1, read on the forward strand.
AAATTCATGGATCTGATATGCAATTAATGGGTAGTTTTGTCAAGTCCTGACCCTGTTGCAAATTCCGATGACAGTGTATTTCCAATAAGAATGTAAATAGAGGTGCTTTTTTCAAGTTTCCAGAATGTCACAGGGAATATTAATGCAGTACATCAGGACATCATCTGCTGAATTAGTAGAGGTGGCTCATTTTGATCCAGGCTTTTATTAGGCTGCAAACTCCATGTTAGCTTTGTAAATATGTCCTGAGGTGTGGTGACCCTCAGCTTAAGCCATCTCCAGTCATTAATATCTCTCATGAGTGGACAGCGAAGAGGGTTCCTTCAGATTACAACAGGATCTTGACCAGATGGGCCAATGGGCTGAGAAGTGGCAGATGGAGTTTAATTCAGATAAATGTGAGGTGCTGCATTTTGGGAAAGCAAATCTTAGCAGGACTTATACACTTAATGGTAAGGTCCTAGGGAGTGTTGCTGAACAAAGAGACCTTGGAG
>NC_057715.1:11209622-11326416 GCF_004010195.1 Chiloscyllium plagiosum
TTAGCACTGCTGCCTCACAGCGCCAGAGATCCGGGTTCAATTCCTGCCTCAGGTGACTGTCTGTGTGGAGTTTGCACATTCTCCCTGAGTTTGCGTGGGTTTTCTCTGGGTGCTCCGGTTTCCTCCCACAGTCCAAAAATGTGCAGGTTAGGTGAGTTGGCCATGCTAAATTGCCTGTAGTGTTAGGTGAAGAGGTAAATGTAGGGGAATGGGTCTGGGTTGGTTGCGCTTCAGCGGGTCAGTGTGGACTTGTTGGGCTGAAGGGCCTGTTTCCACACTGTAAGTAATCTAATCTAATCTAATATCCATCACCCCTCAATTTGAAGCTATGCCCCCTCATGCTATCCATCACCATCCTCAGAAAAAGGCTCACACTGTCCACCCTTTCCATCCCTCTAATTATCTTTTATATGTCTCAATTAAGTTACCTCTCAACCTTCTTCTCTGTAATGAAAACAGCCACACGTCCCTCAACCTTTCTTTGTAAGACCGTCCCTCCATACTGGGCAACATCCTTGTAAATCTCCTCTGAATCCTTTCCAAAGCCTCCACATCCTTCCTATAATGTAGTGACCAGAACTGTATGCAATGCTCAAAGTGCGGCCGCACCAGAGTTTTGTACAGCTGCAACAGGACCTCATAGCTCTGAAACTCAAACCCCCTACTAATAAAAGCTAACACACTGTATGCCTTCCTAACAGCTCTATCTACCTGGGTGGCGATTTTGAGGGCAATGCTCAAAGTGCGGCCGCACCAGAGTTTTGTACAGCTGCAACAGGACCTCATAGCTCTGAAACTCAAACCCCCTACTAATAAAAGCTAACACACTGTATGCCTTCCTAACAGCTCTATCTACCTGGGTGGCGATTTTGAGGGATGTATGTACATGGACACCGAAATCTCTCTGCCCATCTACATACTAAGAAGTTTACCATTTGCCCAGTGCTCTGCATTCCTGTTACTCCTTCCAAAGTGAATCACCTCACACTTTTCCACATTAAACTCCACTTGCCACCTCTCAGTGCAACTCTGCAGCTTATCTGTGTTCCTCTGTAACCTACAAAATCCTCCGGCACTATCCACAAATGAAACGACCTTAGTGTTTATCCGCAAATTTACTAAGCTTCTTCAGAGATGAGCCAAAATACTGTTACCTCGCTGTGTTGTGGGTGCACTTTCTTTCCACAGATTGCAGTAGCTCAGATCATACCGATCTCCGAGTAGAAACTGGGCTATTGGACTGTTGTGACTGTTCCATCATTCAATGAAAGTATGTCTGATCTGCCACCTAATTTCCCACATCCACTTTGTCTCACATTCCTTCTATTTTTGGACAGTAAAGAATGATCAATCTCTGATTTAATATTTCCAATATCATTTAGCCTCATTTGCAGTTGTAGAAGGAAGTTCTAACTGTCTATTATCTGTAAAATTTGGAGAGGTAATATCAACTCCCGTCTTGTTAACCTCCTAGGTTGACCACAACAAAGACTTGAATTCCTTTCAGAGCTCAGCTATATGGGACAGCAAACACACAAATACAAAGAATAAAGTTTAACAATGAAAGAGGACAAGAAAAAGCAGATAAAAAATGCAGTTTAAAGTCCTTTGAGGATCATTGAGAGGCGAGGTTTTAACATGAGACCCCGGTTGTTTAATTAATCCTCAGCAACAACAAATACTGTCGATACAATCCTCGCTTTGAGTTGTCCCATTTTAGCATTGCTTTATTTTCATCTTATTTTTCTGACATGCATCACCTATCATCATTTGAACGTCATTTGTGTGCAGTGTTGATGTTGAGGTTGTATATCATTGTCATAGATCAGTGTACCAACTACCTCCAAGACACAATTCTGGCGGAGGGAAAAAGGGGTGTCACCACACTGATGTATTCAGACCATTTCTGGCATCATCCATTTGCACTGAAGCTGGGGAGGAAAGTGAATGAGGATCAAGGTGAGAAGAGGGTATTCTGACTACTCAGTGGCGAGATAGAGCAGGGAAGAGATTCCTATCCAGGAACAAGATGGAATGTATAAATGGCTGAGATTAGGAGTGGAACAGATGGCGCCAGAGGTGACAACTGGGCACTGTGGGCAGTGCTGTAGTCACAACTTCGTGTTTTCAGGGCCCAGCCTGAGGGTTCTCCACCCTCACATACCAGGAGCTGGAGGAGGGATGGGGGGAGCAGTAACTCCCATTGAGGAAACTTAGAGCATCCTCAATTTCCCACTCCTGGGTTTCTAGTGACTGTGAGGCATGAAACAGAAAAGAACATCCCAGGAAGAGAAAGACAAAGGCAGCTTAACATGATCCAGTCTTCAAAAAATGCAACTTCCTTCACATTTAGCTTTTCCTTCTCATTTTGAATGGCTTTTAATGGTTTTTAATTTTAAATTGGAGCTCTAATATTATTTGTTGATATTATCCTATTTGTTGGGCGCTCTGCTATAGGAAGGATGTTATTAAATTGGAGAGAGATCAGAAAAGATGTACCAGGATGTTGCTGGGAATGGAGGGTTTGAGTTATAAAAATAGGCTGGAACTTTTTTCACTGGAGCATAGAAGGTTGAGTGAGTGACCTTATAGAGGTTTATAAAATCATGAAGGGCGTAGATAAGGTGAATAGCAAGAGTCTTTTCCCTAAGGTGGGGGTGTTCAAAGCTAGAAGACATATTTTTATGGTGAGAGGAGAAAGTTTTAAAAGGGACATGAGGAGCAACTTTTTTTACACAGAGAGTGGGTCGTGTGAGGAATGAACTTCCAAAGGAAGTTGTGAATGCGGGTACGGTTACAACATTTAACAGATATTTGGATAAGCACATGAATAGGAAAGGTTTGGAGGGATATGGGCCAAATGCAGGCAGGTGGGACTAGTTTAGTATGGGAACTTGGTCAGCGTGGACTAGTTGGATCAAAGGGTCTGTTTCCGTGCTGTATGACTCTATGGCAGAGAGACTGCCCACTGAGTTACCAGAAATGCCCATTTTAAAACCTATTCTGCAAATTGCAATGTTTTCTCTTCAATTAAAATGCTAGTTCTTTATCATTTGGAAACCTAGTTCATTTTGAAAATTATTTCAGCTAATAACGCACAGCATTGCACAGGTATAGTACAGTATATGGACTGTATATTGTTTTTTCTGTGCAAAATGTCCAAAATATCTTAAGTCTGACTTCAACGTTGAATCCTGTGAGAACGTATGATTCACTTAAAGTTTTTCTTTCCCTTTAAACAGGCAATCAAATTGAATGCAACCATAACAATAACATGATGCTATATCTTTAACTTCTTGGTGAATGGATTTTTTTTTCCGATTTGTTTTATCACTAGCATCAAGAGAAAGCAAGGAGTGGAAGGGTCTGCCTTCTCCAGCTCCACCCACAAATCTGTATGTTTCTCTGCTGCTGAGCTAAATCTGCTGCTTGAAGTGCAGTTCATTCATGTATTCCCATATCTGGGTCAATTGTTTTCTGAGCTGGACAATTTGACCACATTACCTCAAAAATATTTTAAAAGTCCATAGAGGTAGAAATCAAACAGGGAATACGGTTCTCAATTTCAAAGCCTTTTGAAAACATTCATTTTGGCTTTGTCTATCTCATATGAAGCTGAGCTAACTTGTGGTTAGCTGATTGCTGTGACCATTTTAAGTCAGTACTTTTCCTTCTACTTCCTGAAGGTGCTAAGTATTAAAATCAAATGATGGCAACTGAAAATCGAATGCCCTTATTATACAACTATCATTACAGAATGTAATGATTACTCATTTCAATCCTGAAAGAATTCGTTCCAATTTTTCAATACAACACCAGTCCTCAATTGTGCAACCAGCAATAGTAGTTTATCTCAATCTACCCTTTCTGTTCTCCTTTAATATCTTGAAATCATTGAGCAAATTGCCCTTCTAAATTTCAGGAAATGTTTCTCTAATCTCCTTTTGCAATTTAAACCGATGACATTAGATATCATTCTTGTAAATCACGGCTACACTCCCTCCAGGGCTAATGTTATCCTCCCAAAAATGTGGTGCACTGAACTGCTTTCAGTACTCCCAGGTGTGATGTAACCAGGAATTTGTGTTGCTGCTGAATGGCTTCCAGTGCTTTGTTTCTCAACAGTTCAAGAAGAAAGAACATTATCACCTTTTAAATGTGTTTAGAATTTGACAGTAAATATCAATCATAGCAAACCATAACACAATCACAGCAACTTTTTAAAAATCCCTGTTCTTTGGATGGCACCTTCCGCAAGTCTAAAAGCTCTTTCACAACTGCTGAGCTAGTTTTAAATTCTAACTTAGCAGGGATGACTTGGGTGGCTCAAATGACACCACGCCTGGAGAAAGAGAATGCAACAACATTTTTGTTCGAGCAATCAGGCCAGAAGTTAATATTGCCGGAGATGTGTTGCTGGAAAAGCGCAGCAGGTCAGGCAGCATCCAGGGGACAGGAGAATCGACGTTTCGGGCATAAGCCCTTCTTCAGGAAGGACTTATGCCCGAAATGTCGATTCTCCTGTTCCCTGGATGCTGCCTGACCTGCTGCACTTTTCCAGCAACACATCTCCGGCTCTGATCTCCAGCATCTGCAGACCTCACTTTCTCCCCAGAAGTTAATATTGTACATTAGGGGGAGTTGATGGTCCAGTGCTATAATTGTTCGACTATTCATCCAGAGTCCCAGTGTATGCTCCGGGGACCTGGGTTACAATCCTGCCATGAAAAATGGTAGAATTTGAATTCTTATGCCCGAAACGTCGATTCTCCTGTTCCCTGGATGCTGCCTGACCTGCTGCGCTTTTCCAGCAACACATCTCCGGCTCTGATCTCCAGCATCTGCAGACCTCACTTTCTCCCCAGAAGTTAATATTGTACATTAGGGGGAGTTGATGGTCCAGTGCTATAATTGTTCGACTATTCATCCAGAGTCCCAGTGTATGCTCCGGGGACCTGGGTTACAATCCTGCCATGAAAAATGGTAGAATTTGAATTCATTAAAAAAAATCTTGGATTAAGTGTCGAATGATGTCAGGAAAAAGACTCATCTGATATCCTCATGCCCCTTATGGAAGGAAGTCTATCATCCTTACCTGGTCTGGACTACATGTGACTTCAGATCCATAGCAACGTGGTTGACTCTGAACTTCTGTCTGGCCAGTTAGGGACGGACAATAAATGTTGGCCTAGCCAACAACATCCACATCCTATGAAAGACTAAAACATAGTTATTTCCTGCCTGAATTTGGCAGGAATGATGTAGAGTCAGCAGGTGTGAAGTGAATGGTGCTAGGACTGAACAGAGTTAACCTCGCGCTACGGTATTTGGTGGAGGGAGTGTGTGTGGGAAGGGACTGCTTGCAGAGATGATGTAAATGTGGGAAAGGAGAGAAGTAATCACAGCAGGAGGTGCCCAAAAGGTCTTTGAAGCATTTAAAGATAGCTCGATTCTCCAGGTGCACAATGTCTAAAAGATCAATTTGCATTTTGTGGTTGTTCTCCCTCCCACTGAGCTTTGGAAGGGAGATTTGCTATGCTGGGAATGTCCCCCTGATTTCCAGTGAACATAGTGTTGTGCTGGTCATGTCAACAAGTCATGGCATTTACATTTAAAATGGACACTTATCTTGATTGGGAGTATTGATTGCCTTGAATGTTGATAAAGGCTGAGCATAAATAGAGATTTCATACTGCTAAGTTACCTTCTTCAATTTAATGCTACCAGATCAAGTGCAGCATTCAGTGATTAAAACCACTGTTTTTTAAGGAAGATGTTGCAGTCAGATCCAACAAACAACAACCAGAGAAATTGCTGGTTAATCTGCTCTTGGTGGCATTGGTCAAGAAATGAACATTAACTGGGAGAACTCTCTACTACAGTGGGAGCTGCAGTTGGCATTAGTTTCAGACAGTCCACTCATCATCTACCCTCCCACCAGAGGAAGGAGGTTGACTGGGCAATGTCAGTGGTACTGCACCCTATTTTATTATTCGACCGACTAGCTTTTGCACCAGTGGGTGTCCAACAAAATTCAGCCAATGATGCTGCAAAAATGTATTTATATGTGATAACTGTCACATGTTGGAAACAGAATGCTATGTCTCCAATTGCTCATATGGAAATGACCTATTCCTGATGTTCAAACTTCCAAGTGAAGATATCATCAATTAAGTTTGAATCTCACGTGAAAGACTGTACCTGAAAATACAGCAATCCCTCGGTACTACACTAAACTATTAATTTAAGTTATATGTTTGAGTAATGGATTAGGACTGCTACTCTCAAACATCTAATGCACAGAAAAGTGCTTTCAATGAAGATGAATTAACTGATGTCAGGGAAACTAGTTAAGGAAAGAGCATTTGTGGCACTAAATTCAGACACAATTAGCTTTGGGAGATCGGTTGTAACACTGTGGTATATGCGATAAGACAGTAGTTTCAAGAAACAAGCTGTTGTTTAAATGTGTCATTGAAATTCAAAAAATTTTCTAGCTGATGTGCAATGGTATTTTAGTCATTTTAATTCACAAAGTTAGCACTGTAAATGCATACAAATTTAGTTGGTTCCTTGCTTTTTTGTAGACTTGGAACACATTTTGAAAATACTGCTGCCTCTGTTAGAGGTTTGTTTTTTATGTTTTATGTCTTATTTATTTAAGTTCCTTTACGTATTCTGGAACAGCATTCACACACAAGTAGAACCAAGACAGCATTCATGGTATCAGGAAAACCTCAGCATTTACTTAAATTGGGCAATGCTTCAACTCCCGGGGAAGTGTGTGTGTGTGTGTGTGTGCGCGCGCGCGCTAGGGACAGCTTTGGACTCAGTTGTCATTGTCTGTCCCATAGCCTGCTGGTTCCTCCACTGAAGCTGGGACATGGAGGATGACAAGTTAAGCCAAGTACTGAGGAGCCTGTAGAATCTTAATCTCACTGTCACTTGAGGAAAGGCAAAGAGGCATAACTGGTTACTAAGCTTTGAGAGGATCCATCACCTGGACGATCTTCCACGCGCTGAAGAAAACACCTCCAGTCTTTCACTGAAAGCCCAGTTGAGTACACATGGCCATTTGAAAGGCAACATCCCAGAACAGTGGGAGGCACAGTGGCTCTGTGGTTAGCACTGCTGTCTCACAGCATCAAGGATCCGGGTTCAATTGCAGCCTCAGGCAACTGTCTGTGTAAAGTTTGCACATTCTTCCTGTGTCTGCGTGGGTTTCCTCTAGGTGCTCCAGTTTCCTCCCACAGTCCAAAGATGTGCAGGATACATAAATTGACCATGCTAAATTGCCCATGGTGTTCAGGGATGTGTAGGTTATGTGCATTTGTGTAGGGTAGGGGAACGGGTTACTCTTCTGAGGGTCGATGTGGACTTGTTGGGCCAAATGGCCTGTTTCCACACTGTAGGGATTTAATGATAACAGCAAGGAGGAGATTAGCTTGTTTAATGTTAATGCAATGAGTGCATGGACTAGAAGGTCAATCTTCTGAGGTAATTCTACTCAGTCCAACAGCACAATTATAGACAAAGTTAATGTATTATCCAACCTGCATGTGGGACAGTCTAGTGGGCTGCAGGACACCATGTTATTGCTAGCCATGCTGTAATGTATGTTCTTGGGGAGACACCAGTTTGTAGTGCAATGATATAGTGATGGATAGAAGTATTTCTATCTTTGGCATAAGAAACACTGCAGTCTTACCTTATCGTAATTAAATAAGACTCTTCAGCAAAATTGAGGCAGGCTTGATCCTGACATTTGCGTTGAAGCATGAGAAAGCTGCCCTGAATGTATAATCCAGCCTCCACGTCTCACAGACTTACTGCTGTAGTTTGTTAATGATCAGTTTTATCGTATACCTACAGGAGAAGTTGGTGCACTGGGTAGTTCTTTGACTTGCTAACAACAGTCATGTTTCTTAGCATTACAGTCTATTTAAGATTCATTTTGATCAAACTGTTTGCAACCAGTTTCAGCAACATTGTTTGTGCTTCATGAGAAGATGCAAGTCAATAGAACTTGTTAATTTGCCTGCAGTCGTTCAAAAGAATTATTTAGCAATGGCACACTTTAAGAAGTGAGTTGTTGGACAGAGCTGCAAGTGAATGAATCAATCTTGCTGTATTGTGGCTTTAGTAACCCGTGTTCATTGCTGAATTTTCTTTTAACTTCCACTAGGTAGTGACACAGTCCATCCTACTTTTCTTGATACATGTTAGAATGGTTTAAGCACTTGTTAAATGACAATCATATTCTGAATGATATAATTTTTTAACAAAAATATAGTAATGGTGGCATTTTGTCTTGACAATCTTGCTGATTTAAAAATGAAACTCCCAATACTTGGACAACCTTTAGTAAGAGAAAGCAGATGGACTGGTTCACTGATTTAACACTCTCTACTGAGAGTAGTCTTTGAACGTGGCCTGAGATGGAGAAGTGAACCTCGATTCTCCGATTTCTGCCATTATCAGGCTACACTCTCAGCATGGATTGCAGAATCACATTTCTTTTATTTTAGCTATTACAAAGAACACACTTGAATGAGAATAGAACAAGACTGAATCATTCTGAGTGGCTAATTCTTAAAATCTTTGCATTAATACCTTTTCACAGCTTTGCAAACGTTCACCGTATATTGAAGAAATATGAAAATGAGTTCAGATAGCTATCAAGCTTGGAAGCTTTGAAGTACCTGTCACAGTGTCCTTGCATCCACACAAAATTAAGAGGAAAACTTTACCAATTGCATCCACATGTAAATGCATCATATTGAGTAGTGCATTTGTCCTACGTCTGACTCACTTTTCCTATGAATGCAGTTTCCCCATTTTGATTACAGAATCAGAATACACCTTACAACAGACTATGAGCATAGAGCCTTATTGTTTAAACCTGTACAGGTGACATGTAGTTCTTGCATGTAAACTTAAGTGACATTATTTCTCTCATTTTGATTGTTGCATGAAGCCTTTCTAACCCCATTGCTCTTACTTGGATTTTGTTGTGTTATTTGTGGCTGATGTCCTGGAATTTTGAGGAAATGTGAATGACTCTGATGTGCAAACATCAGGCAGCCTTACTAAAGGAAGCCTGTTCTTAAACGTACAGAATAAAGGATTGGGTGGGTAGGGTAATGTTAGTAACAATTGTTCAATTATATCCAGGGATCCAACATGAGGGGGTATCTGAAAGACACTAAAACACGGAATGAAAACATAATTTATACAATTTTGCTGAGCACATTAAAAATTCCAAGCTTAATTATTTCAGGTTGACGTATCTTTTTATGTTCTACTAACTTATTCCTGTAGTTAATAGCTGGTGTCTTTCTCACATTACCTCGTAGTGCAAAAAATCATGGGCATTTTTGGAGTAACCATTTGAGTTTGCCCTCCTGGCAAGGATCTACTCGAGGCCAAACAAACAGAAGCTGCACATGCAGCCTGAGAAGCAGGGAGCATGCAGACATCATTGTAGCTGTTAACTTAAACAATTTTGATGTGAGTTTTAGATTAGATTAGATTAGATTACTTACAGTGTGGAAATAGGCCCTTCAACCCAACAAGTCCATACCGACCCGCCGAAGCGTAACCCACCCCCGCCAAAGCGTAACCCACCCATTCCCCTACATTTACCCCTTTACCTAACACTACGGGCAATTTAGCATGGCCAATTCACCTGACCTACACATCTTTGGACTGTGGGAGGAAACCGGAGCACCCGGAGGAAACCCACGCAGACACGGAGAGAATGTGCAAACTCCACACAGTCAGTCGCCTGAGGCGGGAATTGAACCCGGGTCTCAGGCGCTGTGAGGCAGCAGTGCTAACCACTGTGCCACCGTGCCGCCCACTAAACATGCGACCAAGCAGCTGGACATCCGAACAGGTGACGTGGAGAGTGATAGTTCATGTAAACACGTAAACTGAGTGATAATCCATGCAAATAATCTCTCACTGCTCACTAGCAAGAATTCTCATCTCGCAATTCACCACTTAACTGGAAAATGGGACTTTTTTTTTTGTTTGTGACATCATGAAATACCTGGCTGGGCATCTCACCCGATTTTCCTAATTTTCATACCACGGCTCTCATCAGGCTGGGAAGATGCTCCACAAAGTTTCAGTTTGATGATCTTTTGTTGAAATTAAATTAAAGGTTTGAACTGTTTAATGGGCTAAAACTAAACTACACTACTTAATTCTTGCCTGGACCAGTTAAGCAGAGGTGTATTGTGAAAGGTGCTCCAACTGGGAAAGGCAAATGGATGGCACAACATGATAGTATCGTCTCCAAGACTTTCCATGCTGGACTAGAGACGGTGGCACAGTGGTTAGCACTGCTGCCTCACAGCGCCAGAGACCCGGGTTCAGTTCCCGCCTCAGGCGACTCTCTGTGTGGAGTTTGCACATTCTCCCCGTGTCTGCGTGGGTTTCCTCCGGGTGCTCCGGTTTCCTCCCACAATCCAAAAATGTGCAGGTTAGGTGAATTGACCATGCTAAATTGTCCGTAGTGTTAGGTGAAGGGGTAAATGTAGGAGTATGGGTCTGGGTGGTATACGGGTTGGTGTGGACTTGTTGGGCCGAAGGGCCTGTTTCCACACTGTAAGTAATCTAATCTAATCTTTAAGGCAGAATGTGGAGAGGAGGTAACAAATCATTCATTCAGTCAAGGTTCTTCAGGCAAATTTTGCAAAGTCAGTGGAACTCACATAGCTCTGGTGGTCAATGATAAGTGTCTAGACTCTGGATGCAGAACTAATGGAACGTCAAAGGCCTTACATAAAGGATCAAGACCAGTCAATATATTTTTCAATGGCAAAGTCTACTAACGGGCATTACTAATGCCTCACATTACTCAATGCACCATACTTCAATAATTCATCAATCAACCACAACTCACATCTAATATTCATAGCATCACTTCACTCACACCCATATCTCACATCTTGCCAACACTGATACAGCTGCTAACAGCTGGATCAACCAGTCAGTTTGTATTAAGTTCAATGATAGACCTCCTTATCTCTTGCAAAATAAGGTGATACTTTATAGTAATTGGCAGATACAGGCATGATTGTGGTCCTTTCTCCAAATGGTATGGTCAGTGCTTACCATAATTAGAGTGGTCTTAACTGAGGTCATCATTAGCAGTGTGACTGGAACAAATGAATGTACTGGATCCTTATATCTGAACCTCCTTCTTCTATTGCATCTGCCCATCATCCCACAATTTTGTCTGATTTAGAAGCCACTAACATTGTGAGAATATGTTTCATGTTTTACTCTCCTCAACACAACTGAGCACTAATACCCTTCCTTTCTCAGATAGACCAGAATGGCCACTTCACCACGCAGTGGCAGAACAACAAGATGGTGATGAAGATGAAATTCTGTTTCTTGCTCTCACATTCCAAGTGATCATCTCAGATACTGATGCTGTGGGTATGTTTGAGTATGATTTTGAGTTGAGATTTGCACGTTGTGAGACATTAAAAATGAGTGACCAGTGCCGAGAGTAGGTGAACAAAGAAACAACAGTTCCTTGAAGGGTGAGGTTGCACACAAGTCCTGTTGTGGAAAACCCAGCGAGAGATGTTGCTGTGATGGTCTTCAACAGAAGAAATGTTTCAAAGATTGACTGCAGGTTTTCTGGCTTGCTGATAAGGTCAAGAAACTTGGAAGACTATGGCACCGACCTTTGCACAGAGCTTTGCAGATATTTTGAAATCTGTTCCCCATGAGCCCTGATCAAACCCTGATCCAATGTCAATGGCTGATGTTATTTCCAAGATCACCCAACATCTTGTTCTTGTGATGGTAAATCAAACTGCTATCATGCACAGTAGTCCAGCAATCCATCCTCCGACAGATTACTCGGGTTGCTGATATTTGTGCTATGGGCAGTGGCAGTGTTTGTCTGCTGCCTTCTCTCAGGAATGTCAGTATTTACCTCCTACCATTGCCATTCTGCTTGTGTTTCTGTCTGCCAACCATCCAGCCAGGGTGGGTGCTGTCCTTGCTGAAGGGCTGCAGTTTGAAGCTGGACTGTCTGGGAGTAGAGTTGCTCAACATTCTTATGAAACCATCTGAAATCTCCCCTACTGCAATGCACCAGCCATTCTACAAATACTGAAGCAGCACTATTCAGGAGCACTTGGGCGAGAAAAGGCACTTGGAAGGCAAGTATAAAGAAGGTGATGGTGTGACACGTGCACAGTTTGAAATTTCAGCCCGAGTTGGAATGCTTATTTTGAAATGCTTTTTTTTGTGTTGTGGCCACAGTGGACACTGTACAGGTGCAGCATATGGGTCTTCAAAAGGATAGCCATTTTGTGCTTGAATCCCGAAACCAGAAAGGAGCAATGTATGGAATTCTTCACCAAAGCTCCAGATTCTGTGATGCCCATGATCTCTGACAGTCCAGAATTTTCTTGCCTCTGCTGCTGAAGTCTGTGGTACCCGAGACCTACCAGTTTCACCCAGTGGAGCAGGCCTGGGTTTGTCATCCATCTGCTGAGTGGGACTGGCCATATCTCTTTGCTTCACTCTCTCCCTCTCCTCCTGCATGCTCGTAATGTGCTGCTCATCCAATGCTCCTCAGTCTAACCAAGACTATGGGTTCATGCACTGAATGTGTCTGCATTGGTGGATGGTAAGGAGGGATGATGAGGCTAGTTCTATCAAAGCTTGCCCCGCACACACTACGGGGGTGAGGGATGTTCAAGGTGACTCCTTTTGTACAGCCCCATTAAGAGAGACAAGAGGAAGAAGAAGAGGGTTGAAAAATCACACAATTTAAAGGCCTACTCCTGCTCCAACCTTCTGTGTTTTAAGTTGATACATACAGCTCACATGGAATACCGAAGGAGTTCTGAAGTCAAAAATAGAGTTGTAATGAAGAAGATATCCTCACAAACCCTTCAGATGAGGAACGAACAGTTATTGATCAATTGGTGGTACCAGCCAAGTATCATAAAGAGATTTGGTGAAGAGAGCATGAAGGTCCTATGTCAGGACATGTCGGCATGCAGAAAACCCAAGCAGTGAATAACAGGTATTTTATCTGGTCAAGATTTCATACGAATGTTAGGCAGTTCTGTAAAATATGCCAGAGGTGTCAGGTAATAAGAAAATCTTCATCATTAAAAAAGATTAACTAGATTTTTTCACAGTATGGGCTACCAATAGAAATACAAGCAGACTAAGGTTCTAGCCTTTTCTAGAAAATTTTTGAACAGTACATAAGGCATTTAGGTATGAAATATTTGAAGTTCACTGCACATCATTTGCAAAGACAAGAAGCTGTCAAGAGATACCATCAGAGTCTCTGGATTATGATTAAAAGGAAAATCCATTATAGTCCTTATGGATCATAGGGCTGCTATCTTATTAAAGTTAAAAATCACACAACAGCAGGTTATAGTCCAACAGGCTCATTTGGAAACACTAGCTTTCGGAGCACTGCTCCTTTGTGAGGTAGCTAGTGGGACAGGATCATAATTCACAGAATTTATAGCACAAGATCATAGTGTCATGCAACTGATATGATATAGTGAACAAACCTAGATTGCTGTTAAGTCTTGCATCTTTTAGAATGGGTTGCAGGTTTCAATTCATTAATATGTAAATCCCAGAAATTCTTTCAAGCCACAGTCACAAGATAACTTGCAAAAATAAGATGACATTTCAACTCAGTGCATTAGAGGAATACATACAGACTCTAACCTCATACCTTTCATGCATTGTCTAAGCTAAGATGTCACCTTTTTCTATAAAACCTTAAGTCATCTCAGAACTGTGACTTGAAAGGAGTTCTGGGATTTATTAATAATTGGAAACCTGACAAAGGAGCAGTGCTCCAAAATAAACCTGTTGGACTATAACCTGCTGTTGTGTGATTTTTAACTTTGTTCACCCTAGTCCAACGCTGGCTCCTCCTCATCTTATTAGAGGGAGATGACCTGGTGATAGTTTAACCTGAGGGTCACCATGTTTCAAGTGAAGGGGTGAGGTTGAGAAGGAAAGTCTGTCATGGTAATCTCTGGCTATTATGGGAATCGAACATACACAGTTGGCATCACTAACCAACCAACTATCCAGCCCACTGAGCTAACCAACACCCTTGGATAATGGTTAGCGCACTGCTAGAAGTTTTTTTTTATTTGACTTAAATTAGTACTTTTTTTCGCAAAAGAAGCTTTCATCTGCACACAGCAAGAGGTGCTTGGGATAAACACACTACAATTAATCATTTTGCATCAATAATAACTCAACGAAAAACTAATGTAGTGGAGTGTAAAATGGGCGGCTGATTCTCTATCACCATTGTGTCCTACTGTGCAGCAGTTGTTTGATTCTACAATACCTTTCAGTTTGAAAATTTGTCCCTGGCTGTAGATCTCCACTGTAATTTTCGGAGTTCCTGCAAACAGCAAAGCCCCAAATGAAATGGGCGTCTACCACTGATCCAACTTGTTTTTAGTTGTGTGAACATCTGATATGAATCAATTGGGCAGATGATAGTTAAAACTGAAAATTGTGCAAAAGCCATTTTATAATTCATTAATAGCTGTGAGCAACATGTACAGCATTGTTTGTTGGCTGCTGAGCATTATTAATTGTGGTCACTATAATTAATTAGATACTATTAATATTCTAGATGTCACTTGGGCAACCCTTGTGTCATAGTTGATGCATTACTGCTTTTTAAAGACTTCAGCTCCTTTTCGATCTCTCACTAGGAATGCTTTTAACTACCAATTAAGTAACTGTGTAGAAACGGTGAAAATCATTTTGCAAAGCTGTTTCGTAATAATAGGTGTCAGGAATCACACCTTCACAAGTAGGTGGTAGGTCATGGGCATCCTTAGTATGTGTGACTTTTCCTTGTCAGGATATTCTTCCACATGGTATGGTTGAGACATTGAATGATAGTACATTACAAATGAGTCCACATGGACCCAAAGCCATGAAGTGCAGGAAGCCTCATTTCACAACCAGATGGTCTTCATAACAACAGCGCCATTTGCCTGATACAGATTTGCCTGTTATAACTTGAATTGTTACTTAAAGACATTACTCCCAGCAGTGTGGCGTTGCATTTTGGAATGTGTGAAAAGCAAGAGTACGCTCCATTTTTTTAAAACTATGTGAATTAATGTAAAAAAATTAGACACTTTCTGATTTGGACTGATGACAGTCAGAAAATAATCACAATACAAGTAAAAAATCTATAATTAAATCATAGTTTGATAATTTTAATGCAAATCTGTCAACTTGTCATTCAAAGACAAAATTAGGTACTTACCATAATACTTTAATGTATTAATAGTAAAAGATAGGATAATCAGGAATTTTAGCATATAAGTCATTGCATGATACATCTCATACTCTTCCTGGTGTCCCCCTCATTAGAGATACCAATCTTCAGTCAATTCAATTCACTCCATGTGATATAAAGAAATTACTAACACACTAGATGCATAAAAGACTATGGACCCTGAGAGCATCCCTGTTGTGAACACTTTGGTGAGAAAAAAAAATGAGATTGTGAATTGCTTCAGGATTGGACAGTAAATCTGAAGCTGAGCAGTGTTGAACTTGCTTTGCTCCATTGAATAGGTAGCAGACAAAGTTATTGCAAGACAGGGCATTGGTGAGACCTCAAGTACACTGAATAAGTTTTAAAAGTCTTCAACAGCCATTTTAATCTGAGGAGAAATTGAACTCTGGAAAGGAAAATGCCGAAAGAAGGATCTAGTGACTGGGTGAACCAGTAAATCAGTTTATTGATGATGTCTGAAGGATGTAAGTATGAAGACCAAAACACATCATTAATGGGAGACCACATTGCTGTTGGTGTTGCTGACAAATCTCTATCAGACTTATTACAATCTAAAGAAGACCACACCTTAGGAAAAGTGATATAACTGCTGAGACAAATAAAATCCTTGATCAGAACAGGGTAATATAACTGGCGAAGAGAAACCTTGGCTCAGAAAACCTACAATTTTAAGCAATAAAATTCCTTAAACACACGAATATAAAAGAAGTCTCACAGTCTCACATGAATAGAATCCTGTAAACTTTGCAGAATACCTTTTCCAAAGAAAAATTTATCATTTTGGGTGGCATGGTGGTTTAATGGTTAGCACTGCTACCTCACAGCGCCAGGGGCCTGGGTACAGTTCCAGCCTCGGGTGACTGTCAGTGTGGAGTTTGCACACTCTCCCTGTGTCTGTGTGGGTTTCCTCCTGGTGGTCCAGTTTCCTCCCACAGACCAAAGATGTGCAGGTTTTGTGCATTGGCTGTGTGAAATGCAGGGTCACAGGGTAGGGTAGGAGGGTAAGTCTGGGTGGGATGCACTTCAATGAGTTGGTGTGGACTTGATAGACTGAATGGCCTGCTTTCACACTGTAGGAACTTGATAATTTTCAGAATTTGTACTGGACTGAAACTTCTACCTTTTCAGGTTTCAAAGAGTTAGCATAGAGATACCAATGAAGTTGAATAATATCCACCAGAAGAGGAACTTTTTTTTTCTGGTGAGTTCCTTGACCCCAATGATGTACCGTAGAACACAGATATAAAAATAGCAGTGGATATACCATCAACTTTAAACAAGCTACTGGAGGAAGTGTAACTGTTTAAGATAAGACATGAATCCTGGTTAACAACATATTGACTGAGCCAATGGAAACCCAATTACAAAGTCCAAGAGGGATCAAACTAAGTGTAAAGAGAAAGTCTCAAGTGTCATCTAGTAAAGGGGAAAGTGAATTTTTGAAACGTTATATATTATACAGAATCAGGAATTCTCTCTTTTAAGTACAAGAACTTGTACAGACATCAATCTTACCAGGAAAGTCAACAACATTAATGAGCAAGAAAAACCTTCCCAACTGATTTACTGGTCTGGGAAAGCTGCATATAGCATTATTTTGTGATAAAATGCTAAACTTGAGTTTTTTTCAGCCCTCACAAGAAACCACACTCATAAATGAAACAGGTCTAACTACAGAGTCAGGAGATGTGAAGCTGGAACAGCACAGCAATTCACAAAGCATCTGAGGAGCGGGAAAGTCAGTGTTTCGGGCTGAAACCCTTCATCAGGATTTAGGCCCAAAACGTTGACATTCCTGCTCCTCGGATGCTGTCTGAGCTTCTGTGCTCTTCCAGCTTCACGTCTACTGACTTTGCCTTCCAGCATCTGCAGTCCTTGCTGTCTCCAGGTCGAACTACAACTGGAAGAGATGACCAGGATGGGAGTCATTACTCCTGTCACCAAGCCTACAGAGTCGTGTATCTGGAATTATGATAGTTCCCAAACTTAACAGGAATCTTTGTTTACATGTGGACTTAAGTCAACTTAATAAGGCCATAGCAAAGGAAGGTCTTTCAACACTTTTGGTGAATGAAAGCTTGGTAAATTCCTCCCAAAGATATCCTGGTTACACAATAGGTTGCCAACATGCTCTTCTGGTAGGTGTCTTTGAATGAGATGACAGAATTACCAATGGTCTTCATTACTTGGCTTTATTTCAATTGCTTACCATTTGGAATAATTGGAAGCTTGGGAAGCATTTAGAATTTTCTACCTCAGAGGACTGTGGAAGCTCTGTCTTTGAATATTTTTAAGGTAGACATTAATAGATTTTTGATGACGAGTGGCATACAAGGTTATGGGGATGGAGTGGGGAAAAGGCTAAGTGGTCAATCAGCCATGATCATATTGAATGGCCAGGCAGGCTCAGTGAGCTGAATGGCCTACTCCTGTTACTATCTTCTTAATTCCAATGTTGGGGTATCAGCAGTGGAAATTATCCAAAGAGCATAAGTAACATTCTGCAGGACCTTGAAAGTGTTATCTGTCATATGGAGGACATTATTTAGTATTTAATAAACTACTTGATGGGGTTGTTGCAGTAATGTTCCTAACGGTAGGCCAGTAGTGTCAAAGAGTCATAAAGATGCACAGCATGGAAACAGACCCTTCGGTCCAACTCATCCATGCCAACCAGACATCCCAACCCAAACTAGTCCCACCTGCCAGCACCCGGCCCATATCCCTACAAACCCTTCCTATTCATATACCCATCCAGATGCCTTTTAAATGTTGCAGTTGTACCAGCCTCTACCACTTCCTCTGGCAGCTCAATCCACACATGCGCCATCCTCTGCATGAAAACGTTGCCCCTTAGGGCTCTTTTATATCTTGCCCCTCTCACCCTAAACCTATGCCCACTAGTTCTGGACTCCACCAACCCAGGGAAAAGACTTTGTCTATTTATCCTATCCATGCCCCTCATGATTTAATAAACCTTTATCAGGTCATCCCTCAGCCTCCGTTGCTCCAGGGAAAACAGTCCCAGCCGATTCAACCTCACCCTATAGTTCAAATCCTCCAACCCTTGCAACATCCTTGTAAATCTTTTCTGAACCCTTTCAAATTTCACAACATCTTTCCGGTTGGAAGGAGATCAGAATTGCACGCAATATTCCAACAGTGGCCTAACCAATGTTCTGTACAGCCGCAACATGACCTCCCAACTCCTGTACTCAGTACTCTGACCAATAAAGGAAAGCATACCCAATGCCTTCTTCACTATCCTATCTACCTGCGACTCCACTTTCAAGGAGCTATGAACCTACACTCCAAAGTCTCTTTGTTCAGCAACACTCCTTCGGATCTTACCATTACGTGCATAAGCCCAGCTAAGATTTGCTTTCCCAAAATGCAGCACCTTGCATTTATCTGAATTAAACTCCATCTGCCACTTCTCAGCCCATTGGCCCATCTGATGCAGATGCTGTTGTAATCTGAGGTAACATTCTTTACTGTCCACTACACCTCCAATTATGGTGTCATCTGTAAACTTACTAACCACAGGGGAATCTCGAATATCTGAACAAGATGGACGTGCACTATTTTGTTTGGATAATTGTTTATTTGGTTAATCGATTCAGTGCCTTTCCTCTGGGCTCGGAGTTTTCTATTAAGTCTGCTCCCTGTTCAGGAGACAAACAATAGCACAGTGTGCACGTGGCTCCGCTCCTGCCCACTCCAATCCTGTCCAACACTGCCCTCCGCCCACCCCCACCCCCTGCCCGCTCCCCCATCCATCCCCAACACTGCCCCTCGCCCACCCCCTGTCCACCCACTGCCTGCCCCCCCCCCTCACCACACCCCCGTCCCCCCGTCTGTCACCCGCCCCCGCCTGACCCAACTCTTTGAGGGGCTCTATTCTCTCCCTGGTTACCCTTTTGTCCTTATTGTATTTGTAAAAATCCTTTGGATTTTTTTAACCCTAGTTGCCAAAGCTATCTTATGTCCTCTTTTTGCCCTCCTGATTTACCTCTTAAGTATACTCCTACTGCCTTTATACTCTTCTAAGGATTCACTCGATCTACACCTAACATATGCTTCCTTCTTTTTCTTAACCAAACCCTCAATGTCTCTAGTCATCCAGCATTCCCTACACCTACTAGCTTTTCCTTTCACCCTGACAGGAATATACTTTCTCTGGACTCTTGTTATCTCATTTCTGAAAGCTTCCCATTTTCCAGCCGTCCCTTTACCTGCGAACATCGGCCCCCAATCAGCTTTTGAAGGTTCTTGCCTAATTCTGTCAAAATTAGCCTTCCTCCAGTTCAGAACTTCGACTTTTAGATCTGGTCTATCCTTTCCCATCATTATTTTTAAACTAATAGAATTATGGTTGCTGGCCCTAAAGTGCTCTCCCACTGACACCTCAGCCACCTGCCCTGCCTTATTATCCAAGAATAGGTCAGGTTTTGCACCTTCTCTAGTAGGTACAGCCACTTCTGAATCAGAAAATGTACACACTTAACAAATTTCTCTCCATCTAAACCCTTAACACTATGGCAGTCCCAGTCTATGTTTGGAAAGTTAAAATCCCCTACCATAACCACCCTATTATTCTTACAGATAACAGAGATCTCCGTACAAGTTTGTTTCTAAATTTCCCTCTGACTATTGGGGGTCTATAATACAATCCCAATAAGGTTATCATTCCTTTCTTATTTCTCAGTTCCACCCAAATAACTTCCCTGGATGTAGTTCTGGGAATATCCTTCCTTAGTACAACTGTAATGCTATCCCTTATCAAAAACACCACTCCCCCTCATTTCTTGCCTCCCTTTCAGTCCTTCCTATTCGTACCCTGGAACATTAAGGTACCAGTCCTGCCCATCCCTGAGCCATGTCTGCGTAATTGATATGATGTCTCAGTCCCATGTTCCTAACCATGCCCTGAGTTCATCTGCCTTCCCTGTTAGGCCTCTTGCATTGAAATAAATGCAGATTAATTGATCAATCCTACCTTGTTCTTTGCTTTGTCCCTGCTTTCCCTGACTGTTTGAGTCTCTTCGTTTCTCAACTGTACCAGTCTCAGATTGATCTCTTTCCTCACTGTCTCCCTGGGTCCCACCACCCCCACCTTACTAGTTTAAATCCTCCGAAGCAGCTCTAGCAAATCTCCCTGTCAGTATATTGTCCCCTTCCAATTCAAGTGCAATCCATCCTTCTTGTACAAGTCACTTCTACCACAGAGAAGATTGCAATGATCCAAAAATATGAATCCTTCTCCCATGCTCCTCAGCCATGCATTCATCTGCTCTATCATCCTATTCCTTCCCTCACTAGCTCGTAGCACCAGGAATAATTCAGATATTACTACTCTCAAGAACCTTCTTTTTAAATTCCTGCCTAACTCTCTATATTCTCCCTTCAGAATCTCATCCTTTTCCCTTCCTATGTCATTGGTTCCAATGTGTACAATGACCTCCTGCTGGGTCCTCTCCACCTTGAGAACATTCTGCACCCTCTCCGAGATTTTAAGTCCCAAATGCTCCCGAGGTGTGTAATAATGCCTCTAAGCTAGTTGATTAGGAAATATCTAAACTACTTGTCCATTCAGTGATCATTCCAAACTAAAGTAACCAGGTCCAGTTTAATCTGGAGTCTTTCCCCTTTATACTGTAGATTCAGAACTGGCTTACCCTGGTCATTCCTGTCTCCCCTGCAGGATTGCACTCACCCCTGGTTTATCAGCGGTCACACTTTCAATCTCCTTCGGGTTCCCAATTAGTTCTGGTTTTACCCGGGTTTTGCCTCTCTCCCACATTTTTGATTTTAGCCTGGGTCTCCCCCCAGGCAAATATACACAGCCAAGCTGATCTGTAATTGTGAAAAAATTTACAAAATAATTTTTAAAAAATGTATCTTATTCCCTTAAAACTAGACGGCATTATATCATTCACTTTATTGTCCATTTTTCCATTGTCAATTTTTTGGCTGAATGTGTTTGATATTATTTAGGCAAGTGAATACTGGACGTCATTAAGGGACACAGCGCAGTACTACATAGGATTAAGTTCGATCGGCTTTGCATCAGATCCATCTGTTGTGCAGTAAGTACTGGATCAGTTGTTTTATGTAAATATTGTGTTAAAAAGAAATAGCTTGTTGTGAATGGGAATGCGGACTAAACACTTAAAAAAATGCATCATATTTGCAACAAGCAAAGCAGGTATGCTGGGCTTATGCAAGGAGAGCAGCTTTGTGCCAGCAGTGTGCACGCTACTTGTAATGAGGCTAGTTGGCCTGATCAAGCTTGACATTTTAATTTCTAGCTGCAAAAGGCAGCAATTCCAGGAAGCTGAGATACTAGAAAGCACTGACTTCAAAAAAACTAAAGTTGACTATTCAACTAAATTTTATAGTGTATCCCATAGTGAATTGCATAAGATCTTGTGAGGCACATTTCCACAGTCACTGAATGTAAAGTTGGGAAATTGTCCTTTATTTTTTCCAAGCTTTGTGGCCTGGCCCCATACAATACAATGGCATGGGCACATGAATTAAGTAGCTGAAACCTCCTGTGCCTCGTGGTTATGACACCACCAACATCAGATAAGTGGAGCTGCGGGACAAAAATCTTAAAATTATGTCCAAAAGTCATAAACAAGATGATGACTGTTCTTTTGCAAACAAAAACTTCTCTATTTCCTAATGCTGTCTGCAATAGCTGTCTAACTTGAGAAGTTAAATCATTCAATCGAGTGAAACGTGACTGATGAGAATAAACAGCTCAGCTTCAAGGTTGATGTTGTTTCTGAATTTTGCACAGAGGTGAACTTAAAGATCTGATAATGCGTGTTAAATTGAAATGCAGAGCTGATCAATTGTTTTGCATAGTTACGCTCATACACTGATATATAGTTTGCAGTTAGATCAGGTCTCACTCAGGAGAGTGAGCATGAACAGGTTTTATCGAAAGTAACCATACACAGGAATGGAAAGAGAGGACATGTCAATGAAACTACAAATGGTCAGCTCCCACTTCCAACTTGTCCCATCATCTTCATGTTGCAACTGCTTATGCACGTACTCCGAAGGTGCCACTAGAGTGGAAGTATAGTTAATCCTCCACTTCACAAAGGCATGAACTTCATATGAAGTTTTATATGAAGACTCATATGAACTTTTAGATTAAGCAATAATGGGAATTAATAGGGGCCCAAATAAAATGGATAGCAGGAATCTACTTCCCATAGAAGAGAGGTCAATTCAGGAAGGGTATGGAGTTAAAGTAATTAATAGATTCAAAGAGAATTGAGAAGCTATATTTTCACCTGGAGGGTGGTTGGCATCTGGAACTCTGCCTTAAAGGGTGGTAGAGGCAGAAAACTTAATTATATTTAGAAAGTAATTGGTTATCCACTTAAGGTACTATAGACGACTGCAAGATGGGATTGGGAGAGATAACCCTATTGGCCTGTGGGCACTGCTGTTGCTCTCTCTTTTGAATTGAATACAAACTTGCCTCAATTCAGTAGATCATGGCTCTCCACAACTGTAAGCTTCTACAGATCATCTCTTATATAATCATGAAAGGTGCTGAAACAGATGAGCATTTCAAGCAGCATTGATGGTGAGGAATCGCATTTAATCATCGACCGTCCATCCAGAACTGAAGAAAAATAAAAATGCAAGAGTTTTTAATCCGATCAAACTAGGGTGGGAGCAGGTAGAACCATGGAAAAGCCTCAAACTTCAGCTCTGTTTTGCTCCACAAAGACCTGCTGAGGTTTTCCAGCATTTTTCTTCTCAAAGTTTGTGAGAAGATTTGTAGCTCGGGTGCTCGATGTTGTGGTTCTGTTCGCCGAGCTGGGAATTTGTGTTGCAGACGTTTCGTCTCCTGTCTAGGTGACATCCTCAGTGCTTGGGAGCCTCCTGTGAAGCGCTTCTGTGTTGTTTCCTCTGGCATTTATAGTGCACTATAAATGCCGGAGGAAACATCACAGAAGCGCTTCACAGGAGGCTCCCAAGCACTGAGGATGTCACCTAGACAGGGGACGAAACGTCTGCAACACAAATTCCCAGCTCGGCGAACAGAACCACAACATTTTTCTTCCCATTTCAGATTTTCAACATCTGCGCCATTTTGCTTTTGCATCTAATCTCTGGGTTGTTATTTTTTATAACTAAGGACACCTTTATGTAGTGGAAGTTAGCAGTGAACTTTACATTAGCAGAAGCAGTGAACTTCTCCTGGTGACTCCCGCCTTTCGAAGTTGTCTGTTTTGGATGGTCCCGATGAAAGTTGTATTCACAAAGCTGTGGGATAAAAAGCGTCTTCAAATCTTCCTGCCATCTCTAGGAGTGAGCGTGGAATTGGGATTCTGAGCAGTACAGGGTGTTTTATTTCAAACTTTTTCCTCTATTGAAGGTTAAGTTGCTGCACTGCTCAGATTAAAATTTTCTCCACGTCTAATTTGCCAAAGTGTCCCCTGTGCATCATTTCTGCAGCTTGCATTACTTTAAAGTTCCTCCTTCTTTGCACGTTCTCTTAACAACCGGCATTAATATTACAAGTGAATAACCCCTGTCCACATGTAATTTCTTGAGCACAGAGTCAGTCTGACAGCTATCTTCCTCCAAAGAAATCAATTCATTCCTCAGATCATGTCAGGCAGATTTATGCACTGGAATATTTTAGGTGAGGTCTACATGGTCAAGAAACGATGTCTGTGAGTTTCTGAAATGCAATCTACTGAAGCAAAATCACAAAAGCTTCAGAAAAATTAAAGCCTGGTGTAAGAGATTTATTTTGCTGTAGTATATTTCAGGTTTGTTAGGAAATGGAGTGAGTAGCAAATGCCAGAATATACCTGGAGAAAATATGCAATTGCGCAATACATTGCAATGTTGATTTCTATTTTATCTGAAGATTGTCATTGTAGCATTGTAGCTTGTTTGGAAAACTCGTTTTTGCCTTCAGAAAGATTTGTGCTAATACAACCATTGTTGTCTGCCTAAGCCTTCATTTCAACTGTCTTTTGTAGGGAACATATCAAAAGCTATATGGATTACCTGCGACAAACGAGCGTTTACCTTCAACAGCAAGCCACGTACAAATAATTCCAAAGAACTGAAGGATACAAAAGATGTCAAAAATTTCCAATTGCATGATTAATTCAAAGTAGACTGTGCGAGCTCAGAAAGCATGTCATTACCAATCAATCCACCCTGACAACGTGGAATGCCTTCTGCTCATTACAAAGCACAATATAACCACAGCTCAATGAGCTCTAACTGTGCTGAGATTTATCCAGAGTAGGTGCGTGTGTTAAGCATTTCATGAAAAATGTTAATCAATAAATATTGATGGTAACAAGTTTCGCTCTGCGTTGTGATGTTATTTATCTCACAGAACTGGATTTTATTTGGAATGATTTATGACGTTTGCTGACATCTTAGAGCTAAATAAACTGACTGTCTTCCACAGCAAGAAAAGGATAACAGTTTTCCCTATGGCAGCACAATACATGTTTGGCCTAATTCCCCAGTTGTGTGTCTGAATCTTACTGTACTTTGGAAAAATGTCATTTTCACAGAGTTTCTCTCTGCGAGGGCTGGTGGAATTTCTCACACAATAATCCAAAGCCTACCTCATTAACTACCTACCCTGCCCCATGCAACCCTCTAATCCAACGTTAGCTCAATTTTCCCACTTGTCAGGTTATTCTAGCATAAACCAGCATCCCCGGCATCGATGTCATCTTGGAACCCCAGACATACACCCAGGCACATTTGGCAGTCCAGAATTTCCCTTCAACGTAGTACCCACAGCAGCTGCAAACCAAAATTTCACTTCAAAGCACTTAAGTGGCTTACCTGCAACCTTCTAGCACATACCACACCTCCCTACAGTTATGGCTATTTATGCACAAGGCTACACTACTCACTGGTCCTTGGCCACATCCCATCTTGCAAACCTCTCAAAGTCTCAAAAACAGTAGAGGTGCATAGAAGAGTTAGGAATGGCTGCTGTCTGAAATGAGAAAGGGAAAAAGAGTTTAGAAACAAAAACAGCAAAATTAAGGAGCAAAATTGGAATCAGGGGCTGCAACCTGAAATTATTGAACTCAGAGGTGAGTGTGTAAGATGCCCAGTGAGAAAATATGGTTCTTCAATGTCAAACATTATTGAAACATTGCAGCAAGACTAAAGCAGAGATGTCAAATTGAGAGCAGAGTTGAGAATTAGAGTGACTGGTGGCTGAAAGTGTAGGTGATACCTTATGGAATGAATGGAGGTATTCCCCAAATGAGTTATGAAATCTGCATTTTCTCGTAACCTACTGAGGTAGTGAACTAAAAATAAAACCCAATTCTACACATATGAAAAGATATTGTCAAACTACCCAACTTACTTGACTAATGAACTCAGGTAAAAGAGAAATGACTATTTATTATGAACAAATTGTTTTTAATCAATAGCAATTTAGAAATATGAATTGATCACATATGACTCCACAACTTAAATGCTACCCTTTCGAAGTTTCTCCCTCTCACGTACTGATGGACATGAAGATAGACAAGGCATGGACAGTGAGGGTGAAAAAGGAAAAATAAAATCAGGAAGGCACAGTTCAATAACACTAGTCTAACCCACAGGATTCAATGAATTGCCTTCTTTCTCTTCCTTTCAATCCCTTTTAAGCTCTTTACCAACAGACAAGATTGTTTGCTCCCTAATGTTCTCTTTCATTTGCTGACTGACAATAGGTCATTTCACTGTCTTCAAAGATGTTTAATCCCTCCATCAATAGGCATTCTCAGAAAAAGGTGACAAGAAGACATTTAGCCATGACTGGAGACTTTCTGATACCTCTATACAAAGAGAGCGAGAGAAAGAAATTTTGTATTTTGTTTTTTACAAGACAA
This sequence comes from Chiloscyllium plagiosum, assembly GCF_004010195.1. NCBI lineage: Eukaryota > Metazoa > Chordata > Chondrichthyes > Orectolobiformes > Hemiscylliidae > Chiloscyllium > Chiloscyllium plagiosum. Next base: position 11,235,888 of record NC_057715.1, read on the forward strand.
CTGACTTCAAGACTCTTGTGTCTCTCGAGACTCCATGGCATTAGTCATGAGAAAGCTTTCCAAGATATAAAGTCTGTCACAAGGCTATAGATGTGATGAACAGTCTGATTTGTTTGCTGATCCAGAACCAACAGCAGTCTGGGTTTCTGTTGCTGTGTTTGGCTTATATTAGCAAGTGTCCTTGTGTGAAAATCAAATGACAAACGGAATAGGGCATTGGGCAGTAATGTAACCCATAAGAATAGCCATGGTGGGCAATATTCAGCATGTAATGAAGAACTCTGTCACAAAGTTCAGAGTTCGTTCACCATTGATCTGTATTCAATAGGAGTGAAATCTGTGATGGACTGTGGATTGTTGGCACCATATTTGGAGAGGATGTATAAGGGTGGAATGGTTATCTACCTGCAATTTGTTTCTGAAGCTAATTAAAAAGAAAATTCAGACCATTTATGGGAGGCTGATTGAAATTTACCAGACAGCCTGGACATACAAGTCTTCCCAGGCAGTGGGAGCAGCACTCCAGAAGGCAAACTGTGAGGTGGTGCTCCAGGATGGCTAAGAACCCCAGCTCTTCCACAAGCCCGATCTCTTTCCAACCTCCCCCCCCAACCCCCTGCTCCCCCCACCACCACCTACATTGAACACTGACTTCTGATACACAATGAAAATAAGAAGTCCTCTGAAGGTGATCCAATTCATCTGATCCAGCAAGTGCTGGAAAAAAACCTAGCAAGTCTGGTAGCATCTGTTAACGTTTCAGGGCCAGTGAGGCTTCTTCAGAACACAGGTCATTGGACCCGAAACATTACTTCTGTTTCTCTCTCCACAGACCCTGCTGAGTTTCTGCAACCAGTTCTGATTTTGTTTCTGATTTCCAGCATCTTCATTTTTTTACATCTGATCCAGTTCTCAATAGTTCACCAGCAGATATCACTGTTTGCTTAAATTAACTTTCCGTCTTGGTGGAAAATGATAAATATTTACTGATGGAAATATTTTAGAGAAGTTGGATTCAGAAGAGATTAAAATAGGACAATATAACCAGCTGCTTTGTCAGTTCTATTTCATGTTTCCTGTGAGTAAAGAATTCATTACCATTAAGGTTCTGCCATTATCTCAAGACCCATTTGTTGATAGGGTCATCTCAGATTTATAGCATCCACAGATTTAAGTCAGAATTAAAATATTTGTGCATTAGCGCTCTGACTTTGCAATTCTTGTGACTCAAGTCCAAGCATGGAACATTGCTTTTCCCTTTAACAAAAAAAAATTAATTCCTCATTACTGCCTGTTGTTTTCCACATGATTTGCAGATATATTCTGCTGGACATAAGGACAATGGGACGTCTGATGTGCTTAAGCTAAAGGAAGAACATATTATACCTTTTATAACCTCAAGATGGTCCAAAATGCTTCACAGTCAATTGCATACTTCTGACGCTGTTGTAATGTCAGGAAACCTGGCACTTAAATTGCACATATCAAGGTTCAACAAACAGAAATGAAATAAACAGCCAAATAATTGTTATTAATTGATGCATACGTTTTTTTTTCGCAAGAGTACTCACCTGCTCTGGTCTGGTAAGTGACAAGGGGATTTTTACATTCGCCAAAGAGATTGGATGAGGTTTCAGTTTAATTTCTCCATTAAAGAAAACAAACTTGCACCAATTTAATGGAGTGTTGCTTTTAAGTGAAGGCTGGTCTTTTCTCACATAAGCACAACTGGATCTGGCACTTTGAATTCACAGGATTCTCATAGAGCCCTGGATAGAGTCATAGAGATGTGCAGTATGGAAACAGACTCTTTGGTCCAACTCATCATGCTGACCAGATATCCCAACCTAATCTAGTCCCACTTGCCAGCACCCGGCCCATGTCCATCTAAGCCCTATCTATTCAGATACCCATCCAGATGCCTTTTAATGTTGCAATTGTACTAACCTCCAGCACTTCCTCTGGCAGTTCATTCCATACACATACCACCCTCTGAGTGAAAAAGTTGCCCTTTAGGTTTCTTTTATATCTTTCCCCTCTCACCATAAACCTATGCAGTCTAGTTCTGGACTCCACCATCCCAGGAAAAGACTTTGTCTATTTATCTTATCCATGTCCCTCATGATTTTATAAACCTCTATAAGGTCACCCCCTCATCCTGCGATGCTCCAGGGAAAACATCCCCAGCCTGTTCAGCCTCTCCCTATAGCTCAAATCCTCCAACCCTGGCAACATCCTTGTAAATCTTTTCTGAACCCTTTCAAGTTTCACAACATCCTTCCGATAGGAAGGAGATCAGATTTGCTCGCAATATTCCAAAAGTGGCCTAACCAATGTCCTGTACAGCTGCAACATGACCTCTCAACTCCTGTACTCAATACTCTGACCAATAAAGGAAAGCATACCAAACGCCTTCTTCACTATCCTATCTACCTGAGACTCTATTTTCAAGGAGCTATGAACCTGCATTCCAAGGTGTCTTTGTTCATGACCATCTGTACCAACCAATCCAGGCATTACACATGAATCAAAAGCTAGCTGACAGTTCCTGGGTCCAACGTTAAGACTATTTTTTGTACAGTAACTGATCAATACAATCTTTGAAATGATGAGAAATAGAAGTACAATTCTTACTGACGTTTAGGAATGTGGTGGGGTGTTGGGGTGAAGTGGTAAAAAATCTATATAGGAACATTGTTTGGGGGATTAAGGGGGTTTAGTTGACCAGGTTATTGGTCTGCAGAGCAGTGTGATGTTAACAGCGTGGTTTAAATCCCATCACCGGCTTGAGGTTACCATGAAGGACTCTCCTTCTCAATCTCTTCCCTCGCCTGATGTCTGGTGGCCCTCACGTTCAATCACCACCAGTTGCTTCTCTTGAATAAGACAGCAGCCCCTGTGGTCTGGTAAAACTATGGCAACAAAACAACATTGCAGGATTAAAGGTTGGAGATGGAATGGAGGATGATGAATGTCATTAGGAGATGGCATTGTTTTCTTTTAGCTTATCCACCTTACCATTTTTACTGCAGGAACCAGGATGTAAGGTTGTGTAGTTTAGACAACATCCACATTGATGCTGAATTAAAGTTGCCTGGCAACTGCTCACTCAGTTGGAGCTGCAAGGCAGCCATTGCTGCTTCAGAGGTCATGACCTTAGAATATTACCCCATGGCCCCATTTGGTGTCACAGTCCCTGCTTTAGAAAACCCTGCCATACCAACTCGCGATGTTGGTTGCAAGTTGAGAGACATCGATGTTATGTGTGTTTTTTGCCTCTGAATCCAGTCCAATTGTATGAAAAGAAATAATTCCCCTTCCACACACACTTCTCTTCACTGCTATCCCCGAACTGATAACAGAGGCTGAAGATAATACTCTAGGGACAAGGATTCAAACACAACCATGCCAGCTGGAGGGTATTTAAATTCACTGAAGTGGGACTAGTGTAATTTATTGCATTATTGGCAGTATAGACTTGATGGGCCAAAGGACCTCTGTACTGTATGATTCATTAAATCACAAAAAACAAAAGCAAAGCTGGAATTGAAAGGTGGTCTCACTAATGGTGACCATGAAACTATTACCAATTTGTGTAAAAAAATTCACCTGGTTTACCCATGTCCTTCAGGGAAGAAAATTTGCCATCCTTACCTGGTTTGACCATCATGCAACTCCGGACCCACAGCAATGTTAAATGACTCTTAATTACCATCTAGGAAACCATTTAATTTGAAGGCACACTGGGACAGGCAAATATTTATCCTGCCAATGATGTAAACATCCTAAAGACTAAAAAAGCCTCTCTTTCCCTCCCTCCACAGGTATATAAAATGAATGTTATTGGACCATTTTCTCCCACGTCATTTACCCTCAGATTGACTTTGATGGAATGGAAAACAGTGTAAACATGTAATTCTTAACAAGAGACTGATCCACCGCAGCTCACCTTACACCTTTGATGGAAATGTATATTGCAGGCAGGTTGAGAATTGTATCTATTGCCCCTAATGATATTGTTACAAAATAATTAACAGGTTAATATTAAATAAAAGCACAAAGAACTGTGGATGCTATAAATCAGGAACAAAAACAAAAGCAGGTCTGGCAGCATCTGTGAAGAGAAATCCAAGTTAATATGTTGGGTCCATTGACCCGTCCTGAGGAAGGGTGTCAGACTTGCTGAGCTTTTCCAGCAATTTCTGTTTTTGTAACAGGTTAATGCTTTGTTAAACATTCATTAATATCTAGAGATGATAGTTACAGGTCACAGCTAGAACAACTCTGCCTTTGAAAAAGGAGACGAGGTAGAAGAGGAAAAGAGATGAATGAAGGAGAGAAAGACAAGAGGACAAGAGTGGAGAGAGACGGTGTAAATTGAAAAGAGAAAGTAGAGACATTTACATGTTACCATATCATAGAATGTCTACAATGCGGAAGCAGGCCATTCACCCATTGAGTTCATGCCAATCCTCTGAACAGCAGACCACCCTGACTCACCCCAAATCTGTAACTTTGTATTTCCCATGGCTAATCCACCTAGCCTACACATCCCTGGACTCTATGGGCAATTTAGCATGGCCAATCCACCTAACCTGCACATCGGTGGACTGTGGGAGGAAACCAGAGCACCTGGAGGAATTCCACACATACACAGGGAGAATGTGTAAGCTCCACATAGACAGTCACCCAAGGAATTGAACCCAGCTTCCTGGCACTGTAAGGCAGCAGTGCTCACCACTGAGCCACAATCCCACCATATTGCAAAGTATTTCACATATTTTGAATTATTTGAGATGCAGTAACTGCTAAAGACAAGCATGCAACCAATAACAATAGAGAATGACTTGGCTTTATATAATCTTTTTAATCACCTTCAGAAATCCCAATTTGTTTTACAACCCCCTCCATTTCTCTCTCAGCCCCCTTGGGCCACCCTCTCATTCCTGATGAAGAGCTTATGTCCGAAACATCGATTCTCCTGCTCCTCGGATGCTGCCTGACCTGCTGTGCTTTCCCAGCACCACACTTTTTGACTCTGATCTCCAGCATCTGCAGCCCTCACTTTTCCCACAGATGCTGCCAGACCTATTGAGTTTCGCCAGCAATTTCTGTTTTCGTTTCAGATTTGGAATGTCTGCAGTTCTTTTATTTTCATACTTTTAAAAGCTGGAATCTTACATTTTAGTGCAGCTTTAAGTTGAGAACCAATTCTCAGCCATTCCGTCAGGCAGGCAACAATTAAAGATCACTTACTTTACCTCAAGCGGAGAATGCAGATCGGGGTATGAATCATCCCAGGCTGTCACTCACATATCATCTGGCCATTGGCTTTATTGTATGATTGCAAAAGGCCTGGGAGCTGCTTACAAAGCTGGCACCTCAAATGATTCCAAACATTTGAAACATGGAATGAACTGTTACATAAAGCAAATATGGGGAAAAAGGTGAAAGAGTTGGGATAGGATTCCAATATGCTGTTTCCATTTGCCAGGTTGTCAGGTCACATACTCTCAACAAAGTAGATGATCCAATAGAGAGTATTGTTGAATATGGCTTTTCAGAAGAAAAATTGTAAGATACCAGTTGAGAAGGATTTTTTAAAAAGATGGATTTTAAAATTCTGGCTATCTGGCCCTTGCCATGTGAGGGGTGTAACACACCAACGAAAGCATTTTGTGATTGTATGAGATGCATATATTTCATTAAATTTCATTAATTGGTGTTTGGTATTTATGTACAGCATGCTTCACTAATTGAGATGGCTGATACATTACTTTGAGACACATTTCAAAATATTTGAATTATTAAAGTCCACAAACAGCCATTGATTTGTTCTGTTAAACTGGAGCCTGTATAATACCTTTTGGGTCTTTTGAAGGAGGATTATTTTACCATGCCTGATCGGTTCTGATGTAAAATCCAAGTTGAGCAGGCAGCCGTCATAGAATCCCTACAGTGTGGAAATAGACACTTTGGCCCAACAAGTCCACACTGACCCTCTGAAAAGAAGCCTACCCAGTACGTTATTACTCTACATTTACCCCTGACTAATGCACCTAACCTATGATTCGGAGATGCCGGTGTTGGACTGGGGTGCACAAAGTTAAAATTCACACAACACCCAGGTTATAGTCCAACAGGTTTAATTGGAAGCACACTAGCTTTCGGAGCGACGCTCCTTCATCAGGTGATTGTGGAGGGCTCGATCGTAACACATAATTTATAGCAAAAATTTGCAGTGTGATGTAACTGAAATTATACATTGAAGAATTGATTGTCTGTTAAGCCTTTCATCTGTTAGAATACAGTGATAACTGCAACTTAAAAAAAAGGGTTTTGTGATTTACACATGAAAGAAATGAAACTATCACTGTATTCTAACAGACGAAAGGCTTAACAGACAATCAATTCTTCAATGTATAATTTCAGTTACATCGCACTGCAAATTTTTGCTATAAATTCTGTGTTACGATCGAGCCCTCCACAATCACCTGATGAAGGAGCGTCGCTCCGAAAGCTAGTGTGCTTCCAATTAAACATGTTGGACTATAACCTGGGTGTTGTGTGATTTTTAACTTTGTGCACCTAACCTACACATTCATGTACACTATGGACTATTTAACACAGCCAATTCACCAAACTGGCACATTTTTGGATTGTTGGGGGAAAACCAGAGCACCAGGAGGAAATGCATGCAGGCATGGAGAGAATGTGTAAATGCCACACAGACAGTCGCCCGAGACTGGAATCGAGCCCAGGTCCCTGGTACTGTGAGGTAGCAGTGCTAACCACTGAGCCACTATGAGTTGGATTAATGGGGTTAGAAAAATAAGTGAATCTTGTCACATTGTAGATTCTTGTGCTTGGTCTGCTTACTAGCTGTTCTGAAACAGACTGCTTTTCTGTATGATCCAGATCTTCCCAATACCATGCTACATGTTAACAAGTCCTAAGAATCACACCAGAGCACTCTCAATCAGTATGTTAAGTATCAGAATGTTTTGTATCAGATGTTGGCATGCAATTTCCCTCCCTCCAACAGGGTGATTGCATTTATAGACCCATATTCACATTCCAAACCAACAACTTAAAAATGTACAGGAAAATGAACATGATGCATTATACAGAATTGTCTGCTGCACTATTGTTCTTGCTATATTAACAAGAATGGGCAACATGGTGGCTCAGTGGTTAGCACTCCTGCCCATACAGTGCCAGGGACCTGCATTCAACCCCACCCTTGGGCAACGGTTTGTGTGCAGTTAGTATGTGCTCCCTGTGTCTGTGTGGGTTTCCTACAAGAGCTCTATTTTCCTCCCAATGATGTGCAGGTTAGGCGGATTGGCCGTGCTAAATAGCTTATAGTGTCCTAGGATTGCAGTGATAGGGTACTGGGGGTGGGATGCTCTTTGAAGGGTCAGTGTGGATTCATTGGGATGAATGGTCTGCTTCCACACATGTAAGGGATTCAATGATCTTAGCATGATATCAGTGAATTTGTTTGGCCTGATTAAAAAAGATTTTGACACATCCTCAAAACTAACTCTGCTTCTGTGTTTGTCAATAGTAATTTAAACAGAAGTCTGCTACTGGGTAAAAAACTGAAAAGCAGCTTTGCCCATAACAGTACTATATACAAAACAAATGACCAGCAGCGCATATTGCATGCTATACTACGTAAGGTCTGGAGTCATTTGATCTGGTGTTCAATTCATATTTTATGAAGCTCACTATAAAATTTGAGCTCATGACCTTTCCTTTCAGGAAAGCTCTATTTGACTTTGGGTTTTAACTGCTACACCTGGAAATGAGAAGAAATAAGTTAAAAATTAAAATCAAATAAAACATTTGTTGCTTTTCATAAAGAAATGTGAAATTTGCTTCCCAAATGTCAGAGAAACATTGTGTTAGAATCTGTTCTACTTACTTTTATTGTATTTCAGATTGCCTAAGTTTAAGAATAATCCGTAGATATGCCTAAAATTGGGACCTTTCTCCCCGAGAATGGAACAAAATGTTCAGTGAAGATTCCATTCTATAAGTGTTCTGTCTGACGGCAGGTTCCTGGCTCAGTCTCTGCTGATGCCTCACCTTAAGTTACTTTTCTTGGTAGATTTTGTTCATGGTGGCTTACTATTGCCTTTCACCCTCAAGGTAGGAAGCAGAGATTAGAATAGAATAGCTTTAAATGTCACGTGCACTCAAATGAGTGCAGTGAAAAGTTTGTAATGTTGCCATCTTAGATACAGAGTACTTCGGTACAGATACTTCAAGTGTTGTTACAGAATAAAAACAAAGTAAGCTAGCATGGGAACAGAGTTTAAAAAGTCCAGAATGATAATAGAAAATGACCATAAAATAATAAGGAAAGATAGGTTCCCCATCTATCTCAGCTGGAATAGGAATCAAATTAAGCTAACAGCATCACTCTGAACACTGTATATGCTAACCATCTGCCAACCAAGCTAGCAAGGCCCCTTCAGATAAGATGGAGGAGGACAATCAAGAGTGAAAATACCAAAAAAGGAAGAAATTGTCGTGTTGGAAAGAGGGATGTCCTTGAGCAGCAAGGGCAGAATCCATTGGGTTAGAATTGGGAAGCAATGCGACTGGGGGAAATCTATGAGACTCCAAGTAGTGAAAAAGAGAGGAACAAATCTGCAGAAAAGGCACAGATTTGTGCAAGAAATACAAAGTGATGATATTTGGAGGACATTAATTACTCAAGTACCAATTGAGATAATATTAGACCAAAGGGAAAGCTATGCCATGGTGGGGATGTGTTTGAAAGTTTTTGAGTGTTTTTTTCAAAATGTTCTCAAACAATATGAAACTTCCTTGAACAGTATATGTCATATAGAGTCATACAGCATGGAAACAGACCTATCGGTCTAACTATTCCACGCCGACCATGTTCCCAAACTAAACTAGCCCCACCTGCCTGAATTTGGCCCATATCCATCTAAGCCTTTCCCATTTGTGTACTTATCCAAATGCCTTTTAAACATTGCAATGGTACCTCTACAGTAACTGGGAAAGAGGCATTCCTGGATCTGACACTCAGGAATAGGGTGGATCAAGTAGAGAAGATGATTTCGAAAGAATACATGAGTAAGAATGATCATGATAAGATCAAAAGCCACATGACACCAGGTTATAGTCCAACAGGTTTACTTGAAATCACAAGCTTGCAGAGCACTGACCCTTTGTCAAATGCACTGAGTTGAAAGTGGAAGAAAACGATAAGTTTGGTGAAGAAAGAATATGAAAATACAATGGTAGTTAACATAAAAGATCATCTAAAAGTCTTGTACTGCAACAGCTAACATGAACTGAATTGAGTTCTATTATGGACAATGACAGTGATATGTGTGTAAATGTATAAAGGACAACTAGAATACATCATTTCTTTTATTCACTTGCAGGAAAAGGACACTGACTAGCCTTTTATTAGCATTCATTAGCCTTCCCCAATTGCCCAGAGGGCAGTTGAGAGTCAAGTGCATTGCTGAGGGCCTGGAGACACATGCATGCCAGATCAGGTAAGGATGGCAGTTTTCTTCCTACAAGGACATTAGTGAGCCAGGTGGGTTTTTATCTGACAATTGACAATGTATTCATGGTCAACATTAGACTCTTAATTCCAGATATTTATTGAATTCTGCTGTAGCAGGATTATGAACCCAGGTCCCCAGAACATTAGCTGGGTCTCTGGATTAACATTCCAGCAATAATACCATGAGGTCATTGCCTCCCCTCATGTTCCAGGTGTTCCTGAATATGGCAATCCTGGGCACATTACGCATGCCCATTAACCAGTCTCTGGGCCAACAATACCACCTGTTCCTGAAGCAAAAATGCAGGTGTAGCAGAGTTAAGGAAAATTGGAGGGGAGGGGAGATTAAACTCATTTTTACAAAAGCAGCTGCCTTTTCAGGGAGGTTTTTAATAAGATTACATGTGAGAATGATTGTAGTTTGCTGAATGGGTGGGTGTGTGAGGTCAATATGTGGTATGTAAATGGGTTGTGGTAAAGTCACATGGTTGGGATTGGTTTATCGATCAGGGGTCTCGTCAGGTGGTCGTGGGTATCGGTGTACGCAATTGATCAGTGGCAAAGGCAGGAACCATAATCATGGGTCTCAGTGATGCTCCTGAGCTGGGACACTCAACCTATCCCTGTCACCCAAGCTGAATACAGAGTGCCCCACCCCAAGCACAAGCACATTGGGTCTCCTGGAGTCCTGTGCCCCAGTTATTGGGTCATGGTGGAACTATCTGTTCTGGGCTCTGATTATGGATGTAGTCAGGACAAGGACATTTCCAGCAATTATAGACTCATTATCAATGGAAACAATAGCCAGAGAAAAATTCAACAGGTTCTTCTAAAGGTTTGAGATAATTAAAGAAAATCTGCACAGATTTGTAAAAGGCAGATCTATTAGACTAATCTAAATGAATACTTTGATGAAAGGAAGTTGCATACAGAGGAAGTTTTTGACAAAGTATCGTGTAAAAAGCTACTTAATAAAATTGAGGAACAAGGGAATTACTGTCAATTTGGGTTAAAAGTCAGCCTGAGAACAGAAAAATAAACTGACAGTAAATGGCTCTTTATTTGAATGGAAGATGGTAGACATGTTGGAATCACTTTTCTTTGTTTCTGTACAAATGGTGTGGATATTGAAATACACAGTCGTATTGTGAAATGCATCTGTGATATCAAACTTGAGAGTGACCTACAATGGCGATGATCCTAATTGAATAACAACATATAGCATACCGGAAACGTTGACTTCTCCACCTCCTGACTTGTTTGCTGTGTTCTTCCAGCCTCTGGCTTGTCTACTTTGGATTCCAGCATCTGCTGCTTTTTTGTCTCCCACAGACAACTGGCAGGCTGATCTGAGACAGAATTGTCAGATGATGGTTTTTGACAGATGGATATAAGGGGAGACAATATGGACTTAATTGCATAACCCAAACAGTACGAATAGACAGAGGGATGTGGGGTTTATGTATGGAGTAGGTAAAATTATCATATTCCCAGTGCATGTTAGGGTTGCACTGTCTTGGAGAGACACATTTGGTGGTGAGTTTAACCTGAGGGTTACCACACCTCAGGTAAGGAGCAAGATTAAGAAGACAGAGCCTTTACGTTAAGTTCAGCTGCTATTGGAGTTGAACTTGTACTATTGACACTGGCATTGCAAACAAGCCATCCAGTCAACTGAGCTAACTGGTCCCTGAGCTTTGATGGCAGGACACAGAGTAGTGAGAAAAAGGTTGCAACTTGTTGGAGGATTTGAGCTATAGGAAGAGGCTGAATAGGCTGGGGCTGTTTTCCCTGGAGCGTCGGAGGCTGAGGGGTGACCTTATAGAGGTTTACAAAATTATGAGGGGCATGGATAGGGTAAATAGGCAAAGTCTTTTCCCTGGGATCGGGGAGTCCAGAACCAGAGGGCATAAGTTTAGGGTAAGAGGGGAAAGAAATAAAAAGCACTTATGGGGCAACCTTTTCACACAGAGGGTGGTACGTGCATGGAATGAACTGCCAGAGGAAGTGGTGGAGGCTGGTACAATGCAACATTTAAGAGGCATTTGGATGGGTATATTAATAGGAAGGGTTTGGAGGGATATGGGCCGGGTGCTGGCAGGTGGGACTAGATTGGGTTGGGATATCCGGTCGGCATGGACGGGTTGGACCGAAGGGTCTGTTTCCATGCTGTACATCTCTATGACTCTAAATACACAGGCCCCGATTTTCCTCTTACAAAATAGTCATCGCAGAATATGCCCTGAAAGGATCCACTCAGATATCTGAAGCACTACGACCCGGTAATTGTCTGGGAAATTTAACTCCTAATGGGCAAAGTCACTACACCTGGAATCTACAGAAAAAAATCCACAGTCTTTGGAATGGAATTCCGAAAGGTTGCAATTTATCTACACGAATAAATAGCCATGAAATGTTGGAGTAATACCTACTTTAACTCCTGGGTACCTATAACACTGACACCACCCCATCTTTGACTCACCACTGACCCTGCTGTCTTTAATCGAGTAGCCCCTGACTCAAGACCCCGCTCCAACACCCCCAGCTTGATCTGATCCTTCAATTTGACACCTCATGACCCAAAGTCCTCCTGTGATCTGAAAGCTCCCGTAACCTCCCTGACATGGTTGCCACATCTTCCCCCAGCTCCAGTAACCAACTAATCTGCCACCCTATCCATCAGCCAATGTACCCACCTTACTTAGTTGCTACCCTTTGCCCCTCTTACCCACATCTTGACACAGTTAAGGTAGATCAAGAAAAACAAACGGTTCTCATTATCTGACCTGACAAGAACTTGGGGATAGAGATTTTTATACAAATAAAAGCAAAAGGTTCTGAGACACTCATCAGGTCTGGCAGCATCTGTGGAGAGAGAAACAGAATGAAATGTTTTAAGTCATGTGACCCTTCAGGATTAGTTCAGAAAAGGTGGTATTTCTATTGATGACGGTATGATGTCCCCTCAGAAGATCAGCTGGATGTTCCTGACAGAAATGTGTTTTACAAATTCCAAGAGAGATTAGTGCTTTAGGACTATAAACCTTTGGTGTTATTGTCTTTGTTTAATTTCCTACATTCTTAAATGATCAAAAATCACTTTAATGAAGGGATTTATACATCTGCAATATAATTTAACGTCTCAGGTTCAGGAAGTGAACAATTGCAACAATGGTAATTTATTCTAACAAATTGTGAGTTGTTGAAGCAGACGTTCAGGATGCTTACTAAGTACATTTAGAGGAAAAAGAATACTCAAGTACAGATGTTAGATGCAAGGAAACCAGCAGCCTTAACACAATAACAATTGAAGGAGAAATTGAGGTTGAAGACAGGTGAGGGAGAAGAACTGATGAGAGTGGCTCTGTGCTTAGCACTGCTGCCTCACAGCGCCAGGGACCCGGGTTTGATTCCAGCCTCAGGTGACTGTCTGTGTGGAGTTTGCACATTGTCTCTGTGTCTGCTTGGGTTTCCTCCCACAATCCAATGATGTGCAGGTTAAGTGAATTGGCTAAGTTAAATTGCCTGTTGTGTCCAGGGATGTGTGGGTTAGCCATAGGAAATGCAGAGGTGGGGGGATGGGTTTAAGTGGTGATCTGCAGAGGGTTGGGGTGTCGACTTGTTGGGCTGAATGGCCTATTTCCACATCGTGGGGATTTTGTTCCATTAAAAATACCCAAATTAGTAGACTATATTGAGACGTGAATTGAGGGAGGCTTAAACAAGCTGAAGAAGAAGCAAAATATTGCCTGCAGGCCTGCTTAAGGCAAAGTTGAAAGTGAATAAAGAAGTAAATTATCTTTTGAGAAGTTTTTCTTTAAATATTTACAAATCTTTTTTGTACTTTGCCATTCTCTTCACTTTCTTTGCTTGAATTTTCTTAATCCAAACCTTTTATGGATCTGACTCTATTTCCTTTCCCGTTCAACCTGTTTCACAATCCTTAAGGTCACACTAGTTGAGGAGAAGATGTGTGGTTCTGCTGGTCACTGTGATTCCAAATGTCCCAGTCACCTTCAGCACAGATTCCACCTTGCAATCCCAGCTTACTTAGTTGCCACCCTTTGCCCCTCTTACCCACATCTTGACACAGATAAGGTAGGAGAAAGTGAGGTCTGCAGATGCTGGAGATCAGAGCTGGAAATGTGTTGCTGGAAAAAGAAGATCTCAGGTTAGGAAGGCGGTGCTGAATTCGGTGGATTTGACTGAGACAGGGTGGGGGGAGGGGGGAAATGAGGAAACTGGTGAAATCTGAGTTCATCCCTTGTGGTTGGAGGGTTCCTAGCGGGAAGATGAGGCGTTCTTCCTCCAACCGTCGTTTCGCTGTGGTCTGATGATGGAGGAGTCCAAAGACCTGCATATCTTGGTGGAGTGGGAGGGGGAATTGAAATGTTGGGCTACAGGGTGGTTGGGTTGGTTGGTCCGGGTGTCCCAGAGGTGTTCTCTGAAACGCTCCGCAAGTAGCCGGCCTGTCTCCCCTACAGATAAGGTAGATCAAGAAAAAAAAGTTCTCATTATATGACCTTACAAGAACTTGGGGATAAAGATTTAATACAAATAAAAGCAGACACTGAGCTGAGCTGAAAATGTTGTTGTACAGCAGCAAGAGATAGCCCACTAGCAAGGCTTGTTCTAATACCTTTCCAGTGCCCTTTCAGTCTGACAAAATTCAGATGCACTTCGAAATCTGTGAAAATAAATAAGCTACAAGGTATGCATGAGCATAAAGGAGGTATGAAATTATCACTCATACTGTACCGAGGTTATTAACATATAGCATTTGAAGATGCATTCACAAATCTTTGCCATTCATCGGGTCATTGAATGTTTGCACTGGGGACTAGGTCTAGAAACCAGGATCGATGCCCAGCATTGGTCTCTAAGGTTATTCCTTAGCAAGACCATTTCACCCTGTGTCTGAGTGGGTCTCCTTCCTCCTTGCAAATCCTTTTGCAGCTCCTTCATGAGAGTGCTCAGAGCAGCCTTTCATTCTCTCTTGTTCTCCTAGTCTCTCTCTACCAGGTCAAGGTTCTGTTTCACCGTGACTCCTAGATCCCACTCAAACTGCAATGTATGCTCCTTTAAAAGGCAGGCTGGTTTTAAACAGTACACATTAATGTTAATTGGTACTAGAATCTCATTATTGGCCCCTGCTTATGCAGACAGCAAATGAACAGTGCGGTCAGCACTGGCGAGACGCAGAGTTATAAATGAGCAAGCAATGTGCATGCTGTCTGCATTACAATCAATGGTATGGGTTAATCACACATCAAGATTCCTGCACCACGTTTAATGGAAATTTAATTTAGTCCCATATAGTGTTCAAGCAAGACAGCATCATTCACATAAGATGAACCCATCAAACCGACCCATTACAATTCTTGAATCACAGGGAGCTTACATTTCATTATCCACATTTACAGATGCACAAAAATGGCTGCATTTGACTGTCTGCAGAAGACACACTACAGCAGACCTGAGGAGATAGGTTGAGTGAGTGGGGCAAAAATGGCAAATGGTGAATAATGCGGGATAATGTGAAATTGTTTACACTAGTAGAAAAAATAAAAAACAGAGTATTCCTTCAACCACTGGAATTCCAAGATGCAGAAAGATCTAGGTGTTCACAGAATACTCAACCTATCCCTGTCTGCAATCTTCTATGTCCTCTTCACAATATATTTTCCAACCTGTCTTTGCACCATCTGTAAATTAATAATTTGCAATCAATTGTTCATGAGTCACAAGACATTAAGATGCATGTATGTAGAAGTCTAATGAATGCTATCCTTAATTATGAGAGCAGCATGGTGGCTCAGTGGTTAACACTGTTGCCTCACATTGCCAGGGAGCCAGGCTCAAATCCAGCCTCAGTCGACCATCTGTGGGTAGTTTGCACGTTCTCCCTGTGTCTGCGTGGGTTTCCTCCGGGTGCTCCAGTTTCTTCCCACAATCCAACGATGAGCAGGTTAGGTGAATTGGCCAAGCTAAATTGCCCGTAGCGTTCAGGGATGTGTAGGTTAGGTACATTAGTCAGGGGTAAATATAGGGTAGGGGAACAGGTCTGGGTAGGTTACTCTTTAGAGGGTCAGTATGGACTTGTTGGGCTGAAGGGCCTGTTTCCACACTGTAGGGATTCTATGATTGACCATGCAAGCAAGGATGTTATACAGGGTGTGTTGGACTGGGGTGGATGAAGTCACATGACGCCAGATTATAGTCCAACAGATTTATTTAAAATTGCAAGCTTTCAGAGTACTGCATTTTCATCAGGTGAAGTCACTTTACCCAAAGGAGCAGCTCCAAAATCTTGTGGTTTAAAAAAAACTTGTTGGACTATAACCTAGTGTTGTGTGACTTTTGATGTTACACTGGGCATTGAAGAGACCACATAGAGTCATAGAGATGTACAGCATGGAAACAGACCCTTCGGTCCAACTTGTCCATGCCGACCAGGTATCCTAACCTAATCTAGTTCCATTTGCCAGCACTTGGCCCATATTCCTCCAAACCCTTCCTATTCATATACCCATCCAGGCGCCTTTTAAATGCTGTCATTGTACCAGCCTCCACCACTTTCTCTGGCTTGTGGAGTTTTTGTCTTCTTATTTAAAAAAGGATGAAAATACATTGGAGACAGTTTAGAAGATGTTTAGTAGATTGATACCTGGAGTGAGTGAGTTGTCTTATGAGGGAAGAATAGATATTTCCACAGGAGACTAGAAGAATGAGGAATGATGGAAGTGCATAAATCCTGAGCAATCCTGACAAGGTAGAAATGGAAAGGTTTCCTCTTTAGTGGCGTCAGAACTAGAGTACATTATGTAAAAATAGTGGTCGCCCATTCCAAACAGAGCTTGGGTGACTTTCTTATTCTGAGCTGTGCAACTGTGGAATGGGGTAGAGACAGGGTCCTTGATTATTTTTAAGGCCAAGGTAGATAGTTTCTTGTTCAGGTAGAGCACCAAATTTTATTGCAATAGATGAAAATGTGGAATTCAAACTACAAATAGATCAACCATAATGTTATTGAATTTTGGGACAGAATTGAGGGGCTGGATGATTTGCTTCTTTTAATTAGTGTACTTGTTCTGTAATTATTATTATTAATATGAGTAATGAACAACATGCCTAGAATAGTATATGATCAATGCTTAATAAGAAAGAAAAGCCACAGGGCAAGGCTAAAAAGGCTGGGGCTATTGTCCATGGAGCTTTGGAGACTGAGGGATGACCGTATAGAAATTTATAGAATTATGAAGGGCATGAATTGGGTGAATAGCAGGTATTGTTTCCCCCAGTGTAGGGGAGACCAAAACAAGAGGGCATAGGTTTAAGGTGGGAGGGGAAAAGGTTTAAAAAGGGCCACTTTTTCACACAGACGGTGGTGCATGTATGGAATGTGCAACCAGAGAAGGTGATGGAGGCTGGTACAATTACAATGTTTAAAAGATATCTGGATGGGTAAATGATTAGGAAGGGTCAAATTTTGGCAAATGGACTAGATTAATTTAGGATCTCTGATTGGCATGAATGAGTTGAACTGAAGGGTCTGTATCCAAGCTGTACAACTCGATGACTCCAAAAGTCTCTTTACCAACTGGGCTACATCTTTATTCAATAGACCACTGGGTGGCGCATTCAACCACCGCGTTGTGGATTAAAACAATGTAACATTGACTCTACGTTTTACATTTGTCCAACGTATATATAGTCCCACTCAGAACAGAAGTGGAGCCTGAGACTAAATGAGAAGGCAAGTGAGTGAGAGTAGAGTGGCCCTCTGTCACAAAGGAGCCATCGATTTCCCCTCCTAATCTCTCCTGATGACCGGATCATATATACTTTTTATAAAGAATTAACTAAAACAAAACTTGGGCGGCACAGTGACACAGTGGTTAGCACTACTGCCTCGCAGCGTCAGCGACCTGGGTTCAATTCCCGCCTCAGGCAACTGTCTGTGTAGAGTTTGCACATTGTCTGCGTGGGTTTCCTCTGGTTTCCTCCCACAGTCCAAAAATGTGCAGGCTAGGTGAGTTGGCCATGCTAAATTGCCTGTAGTGTTAGGTGAAGAGGTAAATGTAAGGGAATGGGTCTGGGTGGGTTGTGCTTCGGAGGGTCGGTGTGGACTTGTTAGGCCGAAGGGCCTGTTTCCACACTGTAAGTAATCTAATCTAAACATGTAGTGAGACAAAAAAGAACATATGACGGAGGAAAGGCTGAAAGAGTATAAAAGAGAAAAGTTCAAACGCTGAAAGGTTGTGTCAAAAACAGAAACAGTGCAATTCTACAAAATCTATCAAATACTTTACTCTTTATAAATATACTTCGCTTTCAAATTTGTTGAAGGTGTATTTATATCTGTAAACAGGTAGATATCAAAGATTTTTAAATGAGCATGTATCTTAATTGTGAGCGTCTCTCTCACAGTCTGTAGCCGCAGGCTCCTGTCTCAGTGGAGACTAGCGTTAGAGTGCACTGATATGTATGAGGAGCCTCTCAGCTCTCAACCTTTTCATATTGAGCTGACAACCTTGGCCAGGCACACTGAAGGACAGACAGCCCTTTCAAACCGACCATGCAAATTATCAATGGAGCAGACAGGGAACTATAATGCAAATCTAGCACCTAATCTCGCCATCATGTCTTAATGGAGTATGTCAATGGCTGTGACATATAGTCCTAAACAATTCTTGATTCTAAGGTTGAATCAGTATCTCTCTCTAAAAACATTTCTGTGGATTATTTTCCTTGCTCTATATGCCTATTCACAATCACCTTTATTCAACACAGTGACATGTTCTCACAATTTGCTGGGGCATGGAGTTAGCAAATAGCAAAAAAAAACTAAATGTTTTCTAAAATAAGATTGATAAGTACAATAAATTAGTCATGAAGTGATATTTTTTCTGTCATTTAAATTGATATTTCTTGTCCCAAACCTTTTGTGATCTGATATCAACATGCATGCATCCACATTTTAATTGTTTTTATTTATTCATTTGTGGGGTATGGATGTCGCTGGCTGGGCCATCGTTTATTGCCTGTCCCTAGTTGCCCTTTGAGAAGGTGGTGTGAGCTATCATCTTGAACCGCAGCAATCCACCTGCTGTGGGTTGACCCACGATGCCATTAGGGAGGGAATAAATTGTCAATTTAATATTTATTTCCCTTTCCACACTCCTAATTATGTCTTCCCATTGCTTACCTTTGGGATTAGGTGAGTCTTTTGATTTTGGTTTTCAATTGCTCCTGGTGACCAGGAACCATAGTCAGATATATTCCCTTCAATGATCCTTCCTATTAGCAATCAGCACCCCTCATCCTCCAAAAAAAAGTCCTGGCTCGTCAACGTGTAGCACGATTGCATAAATATGTCCAAAGCTCATACAATTGTCATCAAAGTTGGTCTTGCCTTTTACATGCTGACATTTAGGTAATCGTCAGAAGTTTAAATCAAGCAGTCTAAGATGACAATAAGTACCATTCCAGTTTTGCCAATATAGCGCCTGACTGAGGACAATTGAAATTAAGGACAATCCTGGGAACCACGGTTTAAGTTAATCAACATTAAAATATTGTTCTCAACTGACAAATACCCTTGAAAAATCAGGCAGAAATCTTTTTTTGTTTTAATGAGCAGGTGGAAAATTGCAAATAGCTTGTGGTTGATTGAGTGATAGAGCTGGTGAAGGCTTCACAGCGTGTCAGAGGGACTGAAGGAGGACATCTACATCCTTGGAATTGTATAATACAGAGGATCATATAAATGCTGGCCTCTAAACTTGAGATTTTTGGTTTAAAATAAACTAAACATTCAATAGGATAACAATGCTTCAGAAAATAATAGGGGCAATATAGCATCTGGAAATTAAAAACTATTAATATTTTCACACATTATCCTACATACTGAATGTAATTCTTATATTACACTGCATCCCAAATGGCATACGTCTCTAATCTATTGAATTTGATTTTTTTTCACATAGTGACTGGGCTCATTAACTTGGGGTCAATATTGTATTGTAGACTGTATCCACTGAGAGTTGACAGCAGCTGCTTAACCACCTGCAGTCATGTCATTCATTTCCTTTCATCTGTAGAAAGACTGTCCACCACTCAACTGCTTGCTGTTGACAATTCAAATGACCACACGGCCACAGGGTTACCAATGAAAAGAATACAAATATCTTTTTAATCTGTAAACTTGAAATTTGATAAATCCCTTAAATATTTGCTTCAAAGCTGAAATGTCTGTGCAATATTGTTGATCAACATGGTGGTTGTTTGGTAACTGTGAGAGAAATTAGATTCAACAAGAGCCTAGGCTTATGTTAATTAGCAGAGCTTATGTTAACACAAGAGCTGCAATCCTGAAGATAAGCATTTACATACTGGAAAAATGAGGCAAAAAATAAAATTTGTGCAGAACAAAAATATACACTTAAACTGGTGACTTAATCTGTAATTTGCACCAAGTGATTTTTTTTGTGAAACTGCAGATGTAGCACAAAACCAAGTGAAACCAAGAACTGCTGCTGGCACTGTGGCTCGGTGTTTAGCACTGCTGCCTTGTGACACCAGGGACCAGGTTTAGTTCTACCCTCGGGTGATTGTCTGTGTGGAGTTTTGTACATTCTCTCTGTTTCTGCGTGCGTGTGCTCCTGTTTCCTCCTGTCATCCAAAGATGTGAATCTTAGATGGATTGACCATGTAAGTTGCCCATAGTGTCCAGGGATGGGTAGATTAAGTGGACTAGCCAAGGGAAATGCTGGGTTACAGGGATGGGGCGATTCATCAGAGGGTTGGTGAACCCTCTGGTTCATTCATTTTGAATTGTCAACAGCAAGCAGTTGAGTGGTGGACAGTCTTTGATGGCCTGCCTCCCCACTGTAGGGATTCTATGAATTGATGTTAATTATAATGTTAAATTTTCAATTATTATAATGTCTCTCTCTTTGCAATTTTTATCATGCCTTGAACTAGCATAGAATATCATAGAATAAAAAGCATAGGCTATTACTGCCCCCGCTCTAATTGTTTATGCTTCCTTAAAACGTTTCCCAGCCTTTCTCATCTAACTCTGTCTGCTGAACCCTCCATTCCTTTCTTCCCCTTTTATCTATCTAACCTCTTATTACATGCAAGTAAATCAATCTGCCTCAACCAATCCCAGAATTCCACATCCTAACACTTCCCTGGATCAAGATTTTTCTTCTAAATTCCCTATTAGATGTGCTGGTGACTATTTTATATTGACATCCTCTAGTTTTACTCCTCCCCACAAATGAATAAACATTCTCCATGCAGGCTAGCAGCAATTTTCCCTCTGATTCCCCTATTAATTTTTACATTTAATTTAAATTTTAATAACTTCTATCAGTTCAGACATTAGCCTTCCCTTTCAAAGAGATCAGAGAGACAACCAAACATCCTTTCCTAATGCGTCTGACCATACATTTCTGGTACCACCTTGTAAACCATTCTGAAAATCTTTCTAGTGTCTCTATTTCCTGCTGAACTAAACTATGTACAGTAATCCAAATCCTGTCCAAGTGTCGTATTCTCCCCTGCTGTCTATCATTCGTAATGTATGCCTCTTCCCTCCCTCATAATTTTTCCCTTACATCTTTATTCATTCTCATTGCCTAATGAGACTTTAGTTTGCTTTCATTTATTTGTGGAAAATATTTTTCCTCGATTCTGTTGAAAACCATTTTAAATGTTTAGCATTATTGCTCAACATCTCTGTTTGCTCACATTCTTGTTCATTCAATTTGTGCATATTCTACTCTCAGCTCCTCAAAACTGGCTTTCCTCTATTCTGGATTAGTGGTGCTGGAAGAGCACCGCAGTTCAGGCAGCATCCAAGGAGCTTCGAAATCGATATTTTGGGCAAAAGCCCTTCATCTCGTTGGCTTTCCTCTAACCTATTCCTCTTTGTGTCCTTCTCAATAATCATTTTGAAGCCTATTATGTCATGGTCACTTTTGCCTGGATAATCACACATATTTAAATTCCTTATCAGGTCTGCATTAGATCCAACAGAAAGCTTCCCTTT
Source organism: Chiloscyllium plagiosum (assembly GCF_004010195.1). Lineage (NCBI taxonomy): Eukaryota > Metazoa > Chordata > Chondrichthyes > Orectolobiformes > Hemiscylliidae > Chiloscyllium > Chiloscyllium plagiosum. The sequence continues at coordinate 11,257,508 of NC_057715.1, forward strand.
CTGGGTTTCTTATTTACCGGGTTAGAAAGGCAGCCCATAGACTCCATTCCCTCATCTCCTTTGTTTGCCATGTCAGACCAATTACATTAAAATCCTCCATCATTATCTTATGTCATTTACTCATTTTCCTCATTTGTTGTGTCTAGACTAGTGCCCCGAACTAGGAGGCACTGTTTTAAAATTAGAGGTTTTTTTAGACAAGAGATGAAGAAATTTTTTTTCTCTCTGAGGGTGATTTTGGAATGCTGTACCTCACAAGGTGGCAGAGATAGGGTCATTAGATATGTGCAAGGCCAAGATAGATAGATTCGTGGAGGGCAAGGGAATCAATTTTAAGTTATTGCGAATAGGTGGGAAAGTGCCATTTAAACACTAGACAGTAATGATTGTAATGAATTGTGGGGTGGTTTGAGGGGCATGATAGTTTATTTTGTGTTTTTATTTTGTATATTTGCACTTTTTCCCCCTAACCTCTCCTCCATTATTAGCTGGTTTGTTGATTATACCTTTTAATTACTTGACAAGGTTGTAAATCCTCCCACTCATTGCTGTTTATGATGTAAGATCATTGAACCCCTACAATGTTCCAAGAGTCATAAACAAAGGCAGGAGAGGCTGGAACTTGTTTTGATAGAGCGGAGGAGGTTGAGAAACAACCTGATAGAAGTTGATAAAATAATGAAAGGTATAGATAGAATTAATGGTAGTTGTCCTTTCCCTAGGATGGGGAATTTTAAGACTAGGGGTTTATTGTGGAGGCAGATTATGGCTTTGGCTGTAATATGAATGTTCAAGATCAATATGCATTGGGACAGCATAGTGGTTCAGTGGTTAGTATTGCTGCCTCATAGTTTTGAGGACCCAGATTCGATTCCAGCCTCAGGCAACTGTATATGTGGAGCTTGCACATTCTCCTTAGGGCTGTGTGGGTTTCCTCCCATAGTCCAAAGATTTTTAAGGTGAGGGGCAGAAATTTTAAAAAAGACATAAGAGGCAATTTTTTTTACACAGAGGATGGTTTACGTGTGGAATGAACTACCTGAGTAAGTGGTGGATGTCGATACAATTATAATGTTTAAAGACATTTGGGTAAGTGTATGAATAGGAAAGGTTTGGAGGGATTTGGGGTAGGAGTAGGCAGGTGGTTTAGTTTAATTTGGGATTATGTTCAACATGGACTGGTTGGACCAAAGTGTCTGTTTCTGTGCTGTGTGACTATATAAGTCTGTACCGACCCTCTGAAAAGCATCCCACCTAGTCCCCTACTCCCATAATCAAACCACCTAACCGACACACAGGACAACTTAACACAGCCAATCCACCTAACCAGCACATCTTTGGACTAAGGAAGGAAACCGGACCACCAGAGGAAATCCACGTAGACATGGGTATTACGTGCAAACTCCACACAGGCAGTCATCCGAGACTGGAATCAAACCTGGGTCCTCAGAACTATGAGGCAGCACTGCTGACCACCCAGCCACCCTGATGCATGTTGATCTTGAACATTCATATTACAGTCATAATCTGCATCCAGAATAAATTTTGTCGAGAATCTTAGAAACTTACAGCACAGAAAGATTTACCTCATACCAGAACTTTGAAATAGCTTTCCAAGCAACTTCACTCTCTTACCCTGCAACATTTTCCCTTTCAAATACCTACCAAATTCCTTTCTGAAAGTAATGAATTGAACTCAATTCATTTTGAAATTTCTTGAATATTTCTGTGTGGTTGTCAACAAAAACTATGCTCTGCACAGGATCTAGTATGAACTAGGCTAATATCACTGTCCAATATAAATTTCACTGGCTGTGGAGTCAATTGTAAATGACACTGGTTGTATTGACCATCATAAATTGCATTGCGAAAGCAAGGATGCAGCTGAACAATTGATTCAAGTCTGGTATTCATGGACAGACTTGATTTGTTTCTGATTCCAACGATCCAGTTCTTCATTCACTACTGTCCCACAGCTTACTTTCCCTTGTCAACAACACAACTACAAACAATGTGGAAACAGTAGCCACTACAGAAGAAACGTTGCAAGTCAAATTTGTAAATATAATCACACCATATTGCATCCAAAATTTAAGAATCACAATTGCAAATAACCCAATTTGTTTCTTCACTGTGCCATTGATAGTCCTGGTGCTGTTGTGCGGTTTTACCTTGGTACCTGCAGTATGGCTGAGGGAAGACTATTGCCCGTCAGTGAGGTGGACACAGATGGCTTTGCAAGATGAACCTCGACCAGCTCATTGCGACAGTGACAACTCAATCCCAGTAATTTATTGCTGGGCTGCAGTGACAACCTACAAATCCCTTTGTATCCTGTAATCTATAGCTAGAATGGGAATAGCTTGCATCGCAACACTTGGATGTGGGTGACAACTGCTACACTGGAAGCGGTGGTCTCAGTTATCCGAATCTGCTTGGCCTCCATTGCAGCATGGTGCCCAGGCTCCTACATGGTATGCCACTGTTAAATGTTTGTTTGGTCACTCACTTCCTGCAAGACTGCCTGTGCTAACTCTAGTCACAAAGCACCCGTACTTTAAGAGGTTAAAACAGAAAAGGTTAAAATACACAAATCAGACAGCAACTCTGGAGAGAAAAACAAAGCTAATAGATTGATTTTTTTGCCCAGACTCGGTGATGTGGCTTTGGAGATGGAGTGTGCAGGTAATGAAGAAAATGCATGAGGCATACTGTCAGATCCATGTGTTATATGTCAGGTGGTGGGTCATAATAGCTGCAAACAGCTGCAGCTCACAGTTCTCTGGTCTTCTCATACAGAAGCCCTGAATTCACTTCTTAGAGACTGATATCTGGCTAATGCAGTTCTTGCTGAATATTGGTAGCCACTGCACAAAACTGCACTGCAAATAATCACGAACTCTCATGTTGCTGGTTCCACAGCAGAACTTGCACTACACAGGCAGCAGCAGGTCCTATCCATGAGACCATACTGAGTTAGGATCTCTTAATGTGCGGAAATGGGGCACCCAGCATTAGGTAGCAAACATGGGGGAGGCCACTGAACGAGGGAGTTGGAAGAGGTGTATTTACCAGGAAGAGGCCGCATAGTAGTTTGGGAGGAGGGGGTGGTGAAAATACAGAGAGACAGAAAAAAAAGCATGACCTACAGGTTTCATTCAATCAAAATATCTCGGAGTTGGGGTGGGGAGGGGGGAGGCTGGGTTGTGGGGGTGATGGTGTAGAGATTTCACAGGAGCATGGTAAGTTATAATGCACTACTTTTAATAGTTTGTTCCAAAGAGATGTTTCCAAAATGTTTGAACTGAAAGTTTCAGAGATGTGGAGAGGTATCTGAAGCCAACAGTGGGTATGCTGCTCAATTACTGAGATGACCCACAATGAAATGTTGCGGCTCACTTTGAATGAGTCACTGCAGAGTCCTCTTAAACATGGCTCTACAACTTCTGCAGGCATGTGTGGTCTCCTCCACTGTGAAATAAAACTATACAGGCCAGTATCCTGTAACTCATGTTTCATTTACACATACACACACACACACAACAGAAGTTGCTGGAAAAGCTCAGCAGGCTTCGCAACATCTGTGAAGAGTAATCAGAATTAATGTTCGGGTTTTTCCCGAACTCACATTTTATTTACACGTCCATGATAGTTGACATTGGTCCGGTTTCCTCAGAGCCAGCTCTCAGAGTCAACAGAGCCTCTGACATTCCTGTTCTTATCTGTCAGCCAGGTCAACAGCCCCAATCAGGGAACTCATATTCTATGAGGTCCACCTGGCTGACCTCATTACGATCACTACACTCTGTACTTTTGAAGTTTTAATGGTTGACATGATATCACTTTTCTTGAAAGCATGACACACGTGCAGGAATCATCAAAGAACACTCTGACATCATTGTCAATGGTATGTGCAGAAGACCAATTATCTAACTGGAATTTCAATGCCTGCTTCCATTACTTGGGTACATCAGGTGGCGCCTTACAATAGTGTGGTTACATGTTGTCCACTGCTCAATTTCACTTTCCAAAAAAGACTCACCCTTAAGTCTGGAGTCAAACTGAAAGAGCAAATTGTTAAGACTCATGTACGTCACATGGAGCTCAATGGAGTTCTGCCTCTTGGAGAATGGATGGCAGCACAAGCATCCATTGTCGCTATGGCAGCGAGAGATTTGTTGGTTGCAGCAGCTTTTGCTGCTTAAATCTGCCAGATGGTTGGATCTCCCTCTGTAACTCCCTCCTTGTATATGTCCATCCCCCATTGTGTATATTCCTCCTTCTCTCCTAGAATGTTAAGGAGACTGCTGCTAAATATGTAAACAAATGGCTTTTATCTGGAAATAGGAACCTTTTTCAGAGGTCATGTATCGCCTGTGCTTTTTTTTATTTCTGATTCTTTGATTGCGTGATGATAAATAAAAATATTTCCTCGCTGTGCAAAAGTGGGCTATTAACATTTGAACTGTCATAGCTTAAATACAGCTGTGCAAAAATATTGTACAGAATCCACTGAAAATACACTAAAAACAATGGAAATGTCTTGACACAATGCAACGAAAGATTTTGAAATGCTCCTTAATGAATAGGGCCTTCAGGAAAGTGAACCATGAGATAAAAAAGTACAATGCTAAATGTGCAGTTAAAAGTGAGTATCAACGTAAAGGGCAAGCCATTGGAATAGGCAGAATATCCCCCATGTAGCGATACCCAAGCAGGGAAAGAGCTGCGGTAGCATTATGAGATGGAATGCTATTATTGATGTGGAACCTCAATCCTCCTCCATTTTCCTCTCGACGATGAAGGAACCTTCTCAGTCCTGAATGCAAGCTCAGAGCCAGATGTCTTTGCTATGGCCAGAGGTTACAAGGGTTTTTTTAGTCAGATGGTGCAGTTGCTGGAGTCCCAGGCAAAATCTATTGCTGGATATACTCCAAAAACTACCTCTGGAACTCAGAGTTCTGCAGCAGAAATAGCCAAAACCAGTTCAAGGTGTCCTGTCACATTCTGGATGGACTACACCCGATCCATTTTCAATTCAAATGGGGCCATGCAGCCGAACAGTACACACATTTGTTGAAGGAGCACCGTATCATTCTGAAGAACCTCATAATGGGTGTTGTGGTGATGCCGTTGCCATGGCGATAGCTCATCCTGTGCTGACAATGACCACAGTTAGACAATAAACAATAGACAATAGGTGCAGGAGTAGGCCATTCGGCCCTTCGAGCCAGCACTACCATTCATTATGATCATGGCTGATCATCCACAATCAGTATCCTGTTCCTGCTTTATCCCCATAACCCTTGATTCCACTATCTTTAAGAGCACTATCCATCTCTTTCTTGAAAGTATCCCGAGACTTGACCTCCACTGCCTTCTGGGGCAGAGCATTCCATATATCCACCACTCTCTGGGTGAAGAAGTTTCCCCTCAACTCTGTTCTAAATGGCCGACCCCTTATTCTAAACTGTGTCCTCTGGTTCGGCATTCACCCATCAGCAGAAACATGCTTCCTGCCTCCAGAGTGTCCGATCCTTTAATAATCTTATACGTCTCAATCAGATCCCCTGTTGATATAAGAGGACCTTCCATTGCGGCAATTACATTATCACACCCTGCACTCTCCTGAATCGTAGATAGATCTAAATTTAAAAAAAACACTGTCCTCATCATTAGCAGTTGTAGGTAAATGAAACCAAGGCTGCTGCTAATGCAGGTGCCAACAATCATTCATCCAAATGCCTTAACTGGATATTCAAGATCAACAGTCATCTCCACGGTCCTTAAGAATGTATTTCTTTCAGTCTTGCTCTGTTATCAGTCTAAAGCATCAATAAGGAAAGTCTAGGAAACCTTATTGCAGACCCACCCATTAAACACTACCCTGTGTGGAGTTTGCATATTCTCCCCATGTCTGCAGGGTTTCCTCCAGGTGCTCCAGTTTCCTTCCACAGTCTGAAGCTGTACAGGTAAAGTGGATTGGCCATGCTAAATTGCCCATAGTGTCCAAGGATTTGTAACTTGGATGGATTAGCCATGGAAACTGCAGGGTCACAGGGATAGGATCGGGGTGGCGGGGGTGGGGGGGGGGGGGGTGAATCTGGCTGGAAGGCTGTTTGGAAGGTTGGGCTGAACGACCTGCTTCCACACTGTCCACACTGTCTGGATCCTATGCTTCTATGATCAATGTCAGAGGCAGGCATGTCCTCAGAGTGCCTCCCACCCTCCCTCCTTCACATCACTGGGTTGTGCTCCCCTCTGTTTCATCCACAACACTTTCTGATCTGTCAGCATGTGAAGGCAATGGATGTACATTGTGAGTCAAGGTCCCTGCAGGCTGTGTCAGAGGACAGAAATTATGCACATTCATTGTTTGTCACAAAGACTGGTGCAAGCATTACTTGTCTGATTGACTCATCTCTGTTAGCAATGTCTGAAGCTGCACTGGTCACAGTGGGATTCTCCAGGCTAAACTGCACTCACTCCTTCTGTTTCAGCAACTCCTCCACCAGCAAAACAATGTTCTTAGTATCACATGGCAACTTCAACTAAAGAGGCATATGGAGCGCATGTTAATTAATTCTCCCCTGAAATGTAACTGAAGTTAATTTAAAAAAACACAAAGGTACCACTGTGAGACCTCCAGACCACATGCATTTTACGATATCTCATAAAATCAGTTACTAACACTGACCGTTCAGCATCCAGCCCATTAATAATGAGGTTCAAGTGAAGTTACAACCATCTCCAAGACAACTGCATTTTCTGATCTGCCTGCCACACCCAACTCACAAAACAGGAGAGTTGGCTTTTCAAAACAACTGAGATTTTGACTCATAATTGCTGCAGAGATGATGGTGGATATTTCCTTCCACTTTGAATTTCCTTGGTAGTCCAGACTTTGAAATACCAAAATTTCTCCTTTGGCTTCAATCCATTTCAGACAAAACTGGATTTCTGTCTTCGTTGGTGACACAAAGTCATCGAGTCATACAGCACAGAAACAGACCCTTCAGTCCAAACAGTCCATGCTGACCATAATCTCAAACTAAAATGGTCACACTTGCCCGCACTTGGCCCATATCCCTTCCAAAAATTTCTTACTAATGTACTTATCCAAATGTCATTTTAATGTTGTAACTGTACCCACACCCGCCACTTCCTCTGAACGTTCATTCCATACATGAACCACTCTCTGTGTAAAGAAGCTGACCCTCATGCCTTTTTTTAAATCTTTCTCCCTTCACTTTAAAAATATGTCCCCTAATCTTGAAATCCGCAAAACGAGGGATTTATATGCTATTCACCTTACCTATACCCCTCATGATTTATAAACTGTATGAGGTCATCACTCAACCTCCTATGTTCCAGTGAAAAAGGTCCCAGCCTATCCTTATAACTTATTATTCCTGGCAACATCGTGCTAAATCTTTTCTGAACCCTCTAAATAATATCCTTCCTATCTCGGGGCAATCAGAACTGAACACAGTACTCCTTGGCACTGCCTCTTCACCAGGTCTCTTGACCTGCCACATTCTGCCAACGGACTATGTGATACCAGAACATTACCAGCAGAATCACTCAATCATTTCAAAACATTTTTAAAATACATATGAGGGACTAATTAAATTAAAAACAAAATCAATTAAGAATACCATCACGTTTGTTTTTAATCATTAGAATTTGTTTGAAATATACTGTTCAGAAAAATTATCATACACCTCTGGAGCAGGTGAGACTTGAACCCCGTCCTCCTGGTTCAAGGTACGGCCACTACCACTGTGCCACCAGTTCTCCTAATTATTTGAACACGTTTTCATTGAAGTCATAAAAGTGACATTAATAGTTAAACTATTTTCAGACTAATTACATCTAATCTTTGAGACTGATACTTAACCTGGATGGGCTGCCCCATATACCATGACTCCAGTCTGTTGGAGTGGAATGCGGACCTTAAAGAGCACTCTCCCCAGCAATGCCCTTACCTGTGCACATGGTTGCTTCAAGCACTCAACAAAAGGCCTCAGTTGCGGCTCCGATGACACCTTCAGGGACTAGTCTTGGAGCAGAATCCAGGCCAGAAATCCATTTAAAGATAAGTTGACCTCATGTCTTCTTTAACTCTTTCTCCCTTCACTTTAAAAATATATGCCCTAGTCTTGAAATCCCCAAACCTTCACTTTATCTATGCCCATCGTGGTTTATAAAGTCATCCCTTAACCTCCTATACTCCAGTGAAAACATTCCCGGCCTATCCAGCCTCTCTTTTCTTTTCCTTTTTGAGGTTTTGGCTGGTTTGGTTTCAGGAGGGGAGGTTCCTAGTCATGGAGTTTCTCTCATTGGCAGCTAAGTACAGGTTGCACTGATATGATAGACATGAGTTCAGAGATTATGAGGATCTGGACAGTAGGCCTGACTTCTTCAATGGCCTGTTCTTGCACAGGGCTGTTTAACATCATCATGATTAGTGGTGCTGAAGGGACTCCTCAGTATTAACCTTTTCAGCCCCTTGCCTCTTTATACATCACACTCCTTTAAGCCCCCTCAGAAATGTATTTGTTTCAGAAGATGAACTGCTTTATTGCAGAGTATGGGCCCAATTTTTCCACACAAGTCAAATCTTCATTCCTGGGATCAGCCGCGTGAGTGTTCTTGAACTGCCTCCACTCAAGTTTATCCCTCTCTAAGTAAGTAGACCAAAACTGTACTCTTGTTGCAGTCTCACCAATGTCCTGTACAGTTGAAGCAAGACTTCCCTAACTTTATACATCATGCCCCTTGCAATAAAGGTCAACATTATTTGCTTTCTTATTTACTTAGAGTCGTAGAGTCATAGATATGTACAGCACGGAAACAGACCCTTCGGTTCAACTCGTCCCATGCCGACCAGATGTCCTAACTTAGTCTAGTCCCATTTGTCAGCACTTGACCCATATACCTCTAAACTCTTCCTATTCATATAACCATCTAGATGCCTCTTAAATGCTGCAGTTGTACCAGCCTCAACCACTTCCTCTGGCAGCTCATTCCATACACGTACCACCCTCTGCGTGAGAAAGTTTCCTCTTCGGTCCCTTTTGTATCTTTCCCATCTCACCCTAAACCTATGCCCTCTAGTTCTGGACTCCCCCACCCCAGGGAAAAGACTTTCTCTACTTATCCTATCCATGCCCCTCATGATTTTATAAACCTTGTTGATTCATGAGCAAGGATGTCCAGATCTCTTTGTATTTTTCAAGCTTTCTCAATTCAAAAATTTATTCCACCATTTTTTAAAGTTATTTCCATGTAAATAGACAGTCTCATATATATCCACATCATTGTCCAACTCTCAAATGTTTTGCTTGCTCAGTTAATCTCAAATACCCCTTTTAGACTCTTTACATCCTCCTCACGACTTGTTTTGCTCACTGTCTTTCTATTGTTGGATTACAATATAGTCAGCCTCTTCACCTAAGAAATCAATATAGATTGTAAGTAGCTAAGACCCAGCCCTGATCCCAAAGGCAGTCCACGACAGTTGCAATTCCATTACATTTTGTCAACCTTAAAATGGCACATTTAGTTCAACCTCCTATTTTCTGTTAGATCGCCAATCCAAACTGATTTACCATCCCCAACACCATCCTGTGACCTTTTTATATGGAATCTTCTCATTTTTGTTTTGAAAATTAAAGTGCACTACGTCTATTGGTTCCCCTTCATCTATGTTGTCTATTATATCATAGAATTATTGAGATGTACAGCATAAAAACAGACCCTTCAGTCCAACCCATCCATGCCGACCAGATATCCCAACCCAATTTAGTCCCACCTGCCAGCAGCTGGCCCATATCCCTCCAAACCCTTCCTATTCATATACACACCCAAATGCTTTTTAAATGTTGCAATTGTACTGACCTCCACCACTTCCTCTGCCAGCTCATTTCATACACGTACCACTCTCTGTGTGAAAAAGTTTCCCCTTAGGTCTCTTTTATATCTTTACCCTCTCACCCTAAACCTATGCCCTCAAGTTCTGAACTCCCCGACCCCAGGGAAAAGACTTTGTCTATTTATCCTATCCATGCCCCTCATAATTTTGTAAACCTCTATAAGGTCACCCCTCAGCCTCCGACGCTCCAGGGAAAACAGCCCCAGCCTGTTCAGCCTCTCCTTATAGCTCAAATATCCTCAAAGTATTTACTAAATTTGTCAAGTTCAACACTCAGTCCTAAGTAGGTAACCTATAATACTAAGATTGCAAATCTCTAATCCAACACCAACAGCCTGAGAAAACATCCAAGATTGTCCCTCCACAAAATGTTAAGGATTTTATATGTTTCAATGTGGTCATCATTCATTCTTGTAGAGTCTAGTAATATAGAACCACTCTACTCAATTCCTCCTCATAAGATAACCTCCTTGCTCTTAGTATCAACACATTGAAGTAAAAGTAGAAAATGCTAGAAACAATCCACAGGTCACGCAGAGGCTGTGGAGAGAAACAGATAATATTTCATGCCAATGAGCATTGGGGTTATAAGATGTTTTGATCAAAATTTTCAAGAGAAGCAAGTAACAGGTAAGTCGAGTTTTCTTCTGCTAGTTTGGGGGTATAGCACTCTGAGTTATAATAGCAATTAAAATTATCAAAATGAGAAGCAGACCTTTCACAAATGAAATTCAAAACACAAAGGAAGGTAGGATTGTAGAACGCTTCTGTAAATGATCATTGATGCTCGGTCGATTATTAAATGTAAAACTGAGAAATTTGTTACCAAAGCTGTTATAGCTTATGGGTCAAATGTGTTTTATGGAGTTAGATTACACATCAGCTGTGATCTCATAGAATGCTGGAACAGAGGGGATAAATGATTTATTCGAATAAATTCTTTTTCTGGCTTCTTATCTTCTATTTGTGATCATTAGGAGACTACATAGAGGTTAAAAAATCGAGTGCAAAAGAGCTCAATTTCTCACTGTCTCCAGCGAAAAAGACGCTTTTGTCATTTTGCAATGGGTTGAGAGAATTTTAAGTGGATTGGATTGAATCAATCAGAAAGAAGGGAAGAAGCAATTGTCATTTATTTTATTGCATCCTCAGCATGCCCCGAGGTGTTTAACAATCAGTGGATTTCTTTTGAATTGCAGTCACTGCTATCATTTTGCCAAACACAATAGTCAAGATTTATTGACAGGCAGATCCCACAAACAGCAAATGAATGATTAACCAGTTAATCTGTTATTGCTCAATATCAGCAATTCCCCAGCCTCTGTAGATTGCACTGCACCGTAGGTAGAGATTTAAGGCATTTAATCAGATGGTAGTTGACACTGATTTAATTTAACATGTTAGTTTATGCCAGTTACATGACTGAAAACACCAGGAATGGAAAATGCTCTGAATGGAAGGTGAGAAATAACACAGGAGCTCACGCTTCAGAATAGCTATCTTTTATACATCTATTTTTAGTAGCTTTTAAGCAGCTGCCCAAGCTGCTCCAGCCACTTCACTCGACTATGGCATAACGTACTCAGCAGCCAGTATTATTATGTATTATTAACAAGGTAAAATCTACAGAAATGGCCAAGTCCGTTCAACAACAAAAATCAGAACATGACAAAAAGATTAATATTATATCCACCTTGTGCCACAACTGTGTTCGGGCGGTTAGTCACCTCAACAAAGCCTGGTCCTAAATGCACTACCAACTCTGCACAGCCTTAAAAAGGTTTATAAGATCATGAGGGGCATGAATAGGGTAAATACCCAAAATCTTTTTCCCAAGTTGGGGCAGTTCAAAAGTTGAGGGCATGGATTTAGAGCGAGAGGGGAAAGATTTAAAATGGCCCTAACTGGCAACCTTCTCATGCAGAGGTGGTGAAAGAGGAAGTGGTGGAGGCAGGTAAAACTACAACATTTAAAAAGCATTTGGAAGGATATATGAAGGGTTTAGAGGGATACTGGTCAAATGCTGGCAAGTGGGAACCAGACTAATTTAGGATATCTGGTCAGCATGGACGAGTTGGACCGAAGGATCTGTTTCCATGCTGTAAAACTCTATGTGATCAAAATAGGAACCAGAAGCAGGAATTGCCTCAATGGAGATTCGTGCCCCATCCTCCTGCCAGGCAATCAGGGTCAACCACTGTAGAAGAGAGGGCAAGACATATCGGTGCAAAGTGAAGGATGCCTTCATCTTGGGCGGCACGGGTGGCTCAGTGGTGGGCACTGCTGCCTCAGAGCACCAGAGATTCCAGCCTCAGGCGACTGTCTGTGTGGAGCTTGCACATTCTCCCCATGTCTGTCAGAGGGTGCTCTGGTTTCCTTCCACAATCCAAAGATGTGCAGGTTAGTTGAATTGACCATGCTAAATTACCCACAGTGTTCAGGGATGTGTCAGTTACAGGTATTAGGCAGGTGTAAATGTAGAGTAATAGGGTAGGGAAATGGGTTTGGGTGGGTTACTCTTCTGAGGGTCAGTGTGGACTTGTTGGGCCAAATGGCCTGTTTTCACACTGTAGCGATTCAATGATTCTTTGATGAAACCCCTCAGCCAGAGAAAGCAGAGTTGATGGAAGAGAACAAGCAGCAACAGAACAAGGAGAGGTGTGACGAGCAATGGAAAAGGAAAACATAAACAGAAAAATACTATAGAAGCAAACATTTGCTGGCTAGCAAATGTTCCAGGTGCTCCAACAGACATTGGTGGCTTGAAATGAGGAAGGACAAGAAAGCTGTCAAATGAAATTGCTCTTTTTTGTGGCTTTCTGTTGACCTTCAAAACTTTCCCAATCTTCTAGTTTCCCGCTGATCCTAGCCACTTTGTATGCCTTCACTTTCAATTTGATAGCCACCCTTATTGCCTGAGACACCCATGGTAGATTACCCCTTTTCCTACAGTCCTTCGTTTTCACTGGTAGATACTTCTGCTGAGCACTTTGAAAAATTGCTTTGAAAACCCTCCACTGCTTGTCAACTGTCCCACTGTAAAGTCTTTGCTTCTAGTCTACTTTAGCCAACTCCTCCCTCATCCTATTGTAATCTCCTTTGCTTGAGGGTCAACTTCTTGAGTCTATAATCAAGGAAGAATAACAAAACATCTAGATAGAAATTCTCCCATTGGACAGACACAGCATTGGTTCATAAAGGGCAGGTCATGCTTAACTAATCTTTTAGAATTCTATGAATATGTTTTAAAAAGCTGGACAACGGGGACCCAATAGATGCGGTGTATCTAGATTTTCAAAAGGCATTTGACAAGGTGCAGCACAAAAGGCTGCTGCATAAGATGAAGATGCATGGCGTTATGGGTAAAGTATTATCATCGATAGAGGATTGGTTGACTGACAGGAAACAAAGAGTGGGAATAAATGAATGCTATTCTGGTTGGCAATCAGTGACTAGTGGTGTGTCTCAGGGATCAGTGTTGAGACCGCAATTATTCACAATTTATATGGATGATTTGGAGTTGGGGACCACGAGCAGTGTGTCAAAGCTTGCAGATGACACTGAGTGGCAGAACAAAGTGAGCAGAGGACTGTGAAACTTTGCAAAGGGATATAGATAGTCTAAGCAAGTGGGCAAAGATCTGTCAGATAGAATACAATGTTAATAAATGTGAAGTTATCCATTTTGGTAGAGTAATAGGAAAAAGGACTATTACTTGAATGATAAAAAAGATACAGCATGCTGCTATGCAGAGGGACCTGGGTGTCCTTGTGCATGAGTCACAGAAGGTTGGTCTGCAGGTACAACAAGTAATTGAGTTTAAAAGCAGAGAGGTTATGTTGCAGCTGTACAAGGTGCTGGTGAGGCCACTGTGTGTAGTTTTGATCTCCTTACTTGAGAAAGGATGTATTGGTACTGGAGGGGTACAGACTCCTCTGGGATTCACGAGGTTGATTCCAGAGTTGAGGGGGTTGGCTTATGAGGATAGACTGAGTAGACAGGGATTATATTCATTGGACTTTAGAAGAATGAGGGAGATCTTATAGAAACATTAAATTATGAAGGGAATAGATAAGATAGCAGTACAGAGGATGTTTCACTGGCAGGTGAAACTAGGACAAGAGGGCATAGCCTCAAAATTTGAGGGAGCAGACTTAGGACTGAATTAAGAAGCAACCTCTTCACTCAGCGGGTTGTAAAGCTATAGAATTCCTGCCCAGTGAAGTAGTTGAGACTTCTTCAGTCAATGTTCTTAAAGCTAAAATAGTTCATTTTTTGAACAGTAACGGGATTAAGGGTTATGGTGAGAGGGCGGGTAAGTGTAGCTGAGGCCACAAAAAGATCAGCCATGATCTTATTGAGTGGCGGAGCAGGCTCGAAGGGCCAGACAGCCTACTCCTGCTCCTGGTTCTTATGTTCTAATGACAGGAGCAGCAAAGCATCGAGATGGCAAAGGTGTTTAAGGGGGCCCAGCTGAGAAACACAGGAAACGGTGAAGGGCTCGAAAAAGACCATCTTTCGGATGCAATGCAATCAGTGCACCCCAGCTCAGGCTAACTTGGAGCAGCCAACACCTCAGCTGGCTCAGTAAAGTCATTGCAGTCTGACATTTTGAGGAACAGCAAATCCTTTTTACAATAAACTGTACAATGCAGAGTCCCACAGAAGCACAGCCTTCCTGTTGGTCTTCTCCTCTATTACAAAAGGCTTAGGCAGCATGTCGGAGAATCTTGACAAGCTGTTAACACTGACTAAGAAAGCTGACTAAGGTTCTCCTGTCTTTTGAAAGTGTAGAACTCCTGAGAGCTTAGTGTTGTTGAGTTTGCCCTGATCAGCCATAACCTTCTGGAGATATACAGGGGTATGCATGCCTCTGGTAGGCAATGTGTTCAAGCCATGAGAAAAGGCATCAGCACTCTCATAGACAAGTGGAGGAAGGAAATTACAAATTGCCTTGCTGAATGCAAACCACAAAGTTCTGACAAGGGTCAATTGTCAATTGGGTCAGATCTGACTTGGAGTTGATAACAGACTCTGATCAGATGTTGTGTTGTACCCATGATTTGGAGATGCTCTGGGGTGGTACAAAATTAAAAATCACACACCACCAGGTTATAGTCCAACAGGTATAATTGGAAGCACTAGCTTTCAGAGCACCGCTCCTTCATCAGGTGGTTGTGATGAAGGAGCAGCGCTCCGAATGCTAGTGCTTCCAATTAAACCTGTTGGACTATAACCTGGTGGTGTGTGATTTTTAACTGTGTTGTTCCCAGTAGGAAAAGTTCTGACAGCGTGGGTTATTCCAGGGATAATGTCACCTCTTTATGGGATCAACCTGTTGGCTTATCAGGGAGGAGAAAGTGAGGACTGCAAATGTTGGAGATCAGAGTCAAAGAGCGTGGCACTGGAAAAGCCCAGCCGGTCAGGCAGCATCTGAGGAGCAGGAGAGTCGATGTATCGAGTATAAGCCCTTCATCAGGAATGATTCAGAAACTCTTCATCAGTTTCCTGATTAGATTAGATTAGATTAGATTCCCTATGCTATGGAAACAGGCCTTTCAGCCCAACAAGTCCACACTGACCGTCCGCAGAGTAATCCACCCAGATCCATTCCTCTTTCCTATATTTACTCCTGACTAGTGCACCTAACACTATGATGAAGTGCTAATGCTCAAAACATCGACTCTCCTGCTCCTCGGATGCTGCTCGACTGGCTGTGCTTTTCCAGCACCACACTCTTCAACTGCTGGCTTATCAGTCTGGATCAGGAGAAGGCCTTTGGACAGAATATCACAAACACTGACATGATGGGTGTGCTGTTTAAACTGGAGTTTGTGGAGCGACTCTACAATTGAATGCCACTGCTCACCACAAACATCAGGAATATTAATTTCCATCCCTGGTGGGAGTCAGAATATTCCCCAGTCAAACTGGAGTCAGGCAGGGTTACCCCCTCTCTCCTGCCTTGTTTGCATGTTGTGTAGATGGATTTACCGAGTCCATCAGGAAGGATACATGCCTCAGAGGATTGATGATCTCAGACAGCAGGGGCTTGCAGGTCAAAATCTGCCTGTCCGTGGACAATATTATGTCATCTTCTGTTCGGATCCACTGTTGGTACCATAGGCCATTGACTGTCTACAGTCAGGTTGAATTGACCTCGGATAAACTGAAATGAGTGCAAGGTCATTTTTTTTTGGGATCAAGGCAGATTAATCCTTTGTCCCCTTCATCATCACTTTAAAACGCTGAGGATATGATTTTGAGGCAGGAACTGGGCACTGTGGAAAGGGCAATTCAAGTCATGTGTTCCTGGACTCTCTGTGCAATGGGACACTGCCCTTGGGACATTCACATTGATGAAGAGACTATTGGACACCTCTATCAGGAATTTGCCTTTGCAATGAAGGTCTGCAGAGAGATGCAGTGATTTTTGTCCAGATTCATTCCAAGCAGTTCTATGATGCAGGATTCTGTGCTCTCCAGGTTGTTGCCAGGGATATAAATGAGGAGCTTCGAAATCGACATTTCGGGCAAAAGCCCTCCTGATGAAGGGCTTTTGCCTGAAACGTCGATTTCGAAGCTCCTTGGATGCTGCCTGAATTGCTGTGCTCTTCCAGCACCACTAATCCAGAATCTGGTTTCCAGCATCTGCAGTCATTGTTTTTACCTCAGGGATATAACCAAGACAAACATCATCTGTTGTTGACGGACCATCAGTTCTACGAAAGACACTCGTTGCTGTTGAGCAAGTGTTTCACACTAGAGCATTCCAAGGTCCAGGGCTACGTGCTAAGGATCAGGCTGAAGCTTGGGTGTGCGGCTACATAGGAGCAGCAGGGAAAAGTAACCATCTAAGGCCTTTTATCCAAAGAGGAGCTGGAATGTAGAGAGCCAGCTCAGCTGCACCTTTGTTACTGAATGTACACAGTAAATGTCATGAGTATTACAAATAGATTGAGGCAGGGCAACACACTAAATGGAGAAAAGTTACGCTGTTGCATTTTCTGTAAGGTCCAATTCAAAATGTTTTGGAATCTACTTTTAGATATTCCACAAATAAAGTGTATATGGGAGATCCACAAGCAAACTGCCCACAGGCTTTACTTTCCATTTTTATAATTCATGTGCACATTTCTTCCTTTTGTGCTACGAGTTAAGACAGCACAGGAATATTGCACGCATTGCAAGTGGGTGTGGGGGAAGAATGGGAGGTGGACAGCTGATAGCCATTTTTTTTCTTCCCTATCTCTCAGCCGACAGCTCCGAGAACATGTGTCCTCAGTTTAAATCTGTGGGCTGTGGATTGGGAGGAACACAGAGACAGATCTAAATAGAAATTCCATCACATTCATTGTCTTTTTAAATAAAAAATGAGGCAGTAGCCCGCAGTTTTGATAGTTCTGCCGCCCCCCTCAGATCTGACCTTATTTGTTGAAAGATATATGTTATCCTGTACATTGTGAAAGCTTTGAACACACTGCTACTTTGTGATGAAAGAGCAAGCTCAATTTGCATTTAATTACCATTTGTAAATAAACTTGAATAACTCTTTGAAATGTTATTTCCAAACTAATTCAAAATATTTGATATCTCGTACGAAGGAGGTATTGAAGAACTAAATACTGCTGTTTTCTTTGAGAAGTGCCAGATTTTGAAACAAGCTGGTCTAAGAGACATTTACTTAAAGAGACCTTTGAACCGTGGAGTTGTGGAAGATTGAGTAAGCAGGCACTGACCTTTGTATCTCATTGTTTATCTAAACGTGCCCTGCCATTGAACACTGAGCTAAGCTATTCAACCCACTTCATATTTTGCTGTGTTATTTGAAAATGAGCTGAGAACTCGCTTATTCTTTTTATTCAAATATATAATTGCAACATTTAAGAGGCATTTGGATGGGTATGTGAATAGGAAGGAGTTGGAGGGATATGGGCCGGGTGCTGGCAGATGGGACTAGATTGGATTGGGATATCTGGATTAAAGTGGTGCTGAAAAAGCACAGCAGGTCAGGCAGCATTCGAGGAGCAGGAAAATCAATGTTTTGGGCAAAAGTCTTTCAGAATTCCTGATGAAGGGCTTTTGCCCGAAATGTCGATTTTCCTGCTCCTCGGATGCTGCCTGACCTGCTGTGCTTTTCCAGCACCACTTTAATCTAGACTCTGGTTTCCAGCATCTGCAGTCCTTTTTTTACCTGGGTTGGGATATCTGGTTGGCATGGACGGGTTGGACCAACAGATCTGCTTCCATGCTGTACATCTCTATGACTCTATGACTCTAAATTGAGATGTGTAGATGGCTTTTGAACAACAGGTTTCAGTAAAATGCCTTAAGGATTGTGGGCAATATGAGACATCCTGTGGAACTGCCACTGTGCTAAATAGGCTACATTCAAATCAGATCCAGCAAATTGAGGCATTGAGACTGAAGGCTGCAGCAACTTGGTATTCCATCACAAGCTATAACCCCATGTCCTAACATTTCCTCCACTCTACTTTTAATGTCAAGCCATAGGATGAGTCCCTGAGGTGTCCAAGACAATGTGCCAGAAGCAGCAGCAGACATACCTAAGAATGAAACCCTGTTTTGTGCAGCACTGTGGCTCACAGCACCACAGTTCAATTCCAACCTTGGATGTATGCATGTGTGGATTGTTGCACATTCTCCCTGTATCTGTAAGGGGTTGTTCCAGTATGCTTTCCACAGTCTAGGGGTGTGCAGGCAATAGGATTAACCATGGGAAATGCAGAGCTACAGGAATGGGGTGAGTCTGGTAGGATGCTCTTCAGAGGGTGAGTGTGGTCTCAATGGGCTGAATGGCCTGCTTTCACACTATAGATATTTTATGCTCTATGAATGAGATAGCAACTCAGGCTGACACAAATGCTAGATGGCATAATAAGCATGCTAATTCAATAAAAGACCCCATAACTGATAGATCAGCACATCAGTACTAGAAGTAAAGCGGAAACATTTATAACCATCTTCAGCCAGAAGTGCCAAATGGATGATTCATCTTGGTCTCTTCCTGAGATCCCAGCCAACACAGAAGCCAATCTTCAGCCACCCATCTGCTTCAGGATATCAAAGTTATGGATTTCAACAACTTCCTGGCTAAATATTGAGGATTTATGCTCCAAATGTGCCCCTAGTCAAACTTGTAGAACAACAACACCATTCAGATCTGCTGCTAATGTTGAAAATTTTCCAACCTTATATCCTGTCTGCAAAAACAAAGTTAAACATTACATAACGCCAGGTTATAGTCAAACGGGCTTATTTGGAAGCACTAGCTTTCAGAGCACTGCTCCTTCATCAGGTAACTAGTGGGGCAGGAACATAGCATACAGAATTGATAGCAAATTATCACAGTGTCATGCAGTTAAAACGATATATTGAACAAACCTAGATTGCTGTTAAGTCTTTAATCTTTTCGAATGGGCTGCAGGTTTCGGCTCATTAATATGTAAATCCCAGAACTTCTTTTAAGTCACCTTCTTGAACTACCTAAAGATTATAACTTATATAAAAAAAGTGACATCTCAGCTCAAACAATGTGTTAAAGGTGTGAGGTTAGAGTCTGTGTGTATCACAATCTTGAGCCAGATTGGTTCTATTTCCAAAGTAGGAATTTATAAAATATTACATGGATTGACTGCCTGCAGATTGTGTGCTTTTTGAGCAAATATAGAATGTATCTGCAAATTCAATTCTGTAAATGCAAATCCACCCCATAGACTTATATATGCGTGTGTATGTGTGAGGGAGAGAGAGAGAGTCTGAGTGTGATTGTACATGAGAGTGTGTCTTTGTCTGCATGTGTCCGTGCTTGGTAGAGTGTGTGTGAGTATGACAGAGTATAAGCCTGGGACAGGGTGTCTGCATGAGTGTGGGTGTAGGGGGTGTACGTGTGTATATCTGAGAGAGAATGTGTGCGGGGGGAAGGGTCTGTGTGAGTTTGTGAGTATGTAAGAGTGTGTGTGTGTGCTTCTGTGTGTGCGTGAAAGTGTATAGTGTAGTGAGGTCACCTGTAGTGTGACATGAACCCAAGGTGCCGGTTGAGGCCATCCTCATGGGTACCAAACTTGGCTATCAGCCTCTGCTCAGCCAATTTACGTTGTTGTTTGTCTCAAAGTCTGCCTTGGAGGATGGTCACCCGTAGGTCGGAGGCCGAATGTCCCTGACCACTGAAGTGTTCCCTGACTGGCAGGGAACACCCCTACCTGGTGATTGTTGTGCGGTCCATTCATCCATTGTTGTAGTGTCCGTATACTTGTGTGACTCAGCCAACGTGGTCTATCTCATACACGGCAGGCAAAATGCCCTGAGGCCTAGTACATCGGTGAGACCGAGCAGACGCTATGACAAGGGATGAATGGAGACCTCACAACAATCACCAGACAGGGATGTTTTCTCCCAGTCGGGAACACTACAGCAGTCCGGGACATTTGGTGTCAGATCTTCGAGAGACAGTCCTCCAAGGCGGACTTTGGGATAGACAACAACACAAAGTGAAGATTAGAGTGTTGCTGGAAAAGCACAGCAGGTCAGGAAGCATCCGAGAAGCAGGAAAATCGATGGTTCGGGAAGGAGCCCATCATCAGGAACATAGAATGGCCGAGCAGAGGCTGATAGCCAAATCTGGTACCCATGGGAATGGCCTTAACTGGGACCTTGGGTTCATGTCACACTACAGGTGACCCCATTTCACTACACGCACACACACACAGTCTTACATACTCAGACACACAAATCCTCTCTCATACACACTCTCTCTCAGACACACACAAATACATGTCCACACTCACACTCACGCACACACCCTCTCACAGGCTTTTACTCCATCACACACACTGTACCAAGCATGCTCACATGCAAACACACACTCTCACACATGCACTCATACTCACACGCACACACTTCAAGGGTTGGAGGAATTGTAAGTGATTTAGGAAGCGGGCAAGAGAATCCTTAATGCGCTATCAGAGTTAGTTCACAAGCTCGTACCAAGTTAAAATTTAATAATAGTTTTGAGTGCTGGTTGCAAGAAAAATTCATAGTAACAGGGTTAGGAACACAGCATCAGGACACGATTTGGAGGTGCTGGTGTTTGACTGGGGTGTACAAAGTTAAAACTCACACAAAAACAGGTTATAGTCCAAACAGGTTTATTTGGAAGCACTAGCTTTTAGAGCACTGTATACTCCACAACCACCTGATGAAGGAGTATCGCTCCAAAAGCTAGTGTGCTTCCAAATAAACCTGTTGGACTATAACCTGGTGTTGTGTGATTTTTAACAGTGTCAGGACAGCTATCATGGGGAGTATAACTTGCAACATGGATTGGCTGGCAGGAGCACCTTGGTGGAATTTATGTGCCATTCTATGCAATTTCAGAAATTGTGAGAGTACCTCTCTCCCCATCCTCCTTAAGGCTGCGTGACTGAGATCACTTTTGTGTGCATCATTTGTATAATGTAACTACCCTGGCTCATGCCCGAAACGTCGATTCTCCTGCTCCTTGGATGCTGCTTGACCTGCTGCGCTTTTCCAGCAACACATTTTCAGCTCTGATCTCCAGCATCTGCAGTCCTCACTTTCTCCTACCAGTGGGGTTCTGTCCTGGTGGCGATTGGAGGGGCGGGGTTCAAGGGCGGAGGTGCGGGAAGTGGAGGAGATGTGGCGGAGAGCGTCGTCGACCATGTCGGAGGGGAAATTGCAGTCTTTGAAGAAGGAGGCCATTTGAGTTGTTTGGTAGTGGAATTGGTCCTCCTGGGAGCAGATGCAGCTGAGGCAAAGGAGTTGGGAATATGGGATGGCGTTTTTACAGGGGCAGGGTGGGAGGAGATGTAATCTAGATAGCTGTGGGAGTCGATCGGTTTGTAGTAAAACCGCTGGTGTGGACAGGGATTCTGCTGATCATTACACCATTCTAACAATATCACCTTTGGGGACAGGACAGTCTGAAGGACTGTTAACGAGGTTTGTATTGATTCTTTGACAGACCTGATAATTACAATTAGCTCATCTGTTGTAACAATTTGTGAACATTGCATGTTTCAAACAGATAGGTGACTGAATGATAGAATCCTTAAAGTGTGGAAACATGCCATTTGGCCCACTGAGTCCACACTGACCCTCTGAAGAGCAGCCCACCCAGGCCCACCTCCCCCTCTAACACTGCAGATCCAAATGCTAATCCACTTAACCTGCACATCCCTGGTCTATGGGAGGAAACCAGTGGAAACCATGCTGACACGAGGAGCATGTGCGAACTCCATGCAGACAGAGCCTGAGGGTGGAATCAGAGCCGTGTCCCTGGCACTGTGAGGCAGCATTGCTAACCACTGAACCACCGTGCTACACCAAGTGAAGTAAGACATAAAATGCTGGGAAAGGACAGCAGATGTTTGGCTTCATCTGTGGAGAGGAAAATGGAGGTAGTGCTTCAGGTCAATGACTTTTACTCAGAGCTGGGTCAAATTAGATGGGAAATATTAGACTTTAAGCAAGTGATGGTGTATTCATTACAAAGTGTTTACCGAAGTGAACCCAATACGGTTGCCCCATGGTTGAGGTCTTGTGATTATGGCAGGTGTTTGTACGTGGTGGCATTTCAATCCAAACCTCTCCCTTTTCATTAAAAAATGCATGCATTATCACATACATTTTTAATTACTAATGTTACAAAAGATAGCCAACTGTTCCCATGCATGAGTAGTTGATTATTCCCCTCAGTCTCTCATATGCATTGCACACAAAATCCTTAAGTCATGCTTGTCACTCAATGGAGCATGTGCATATTTCTGTGGTTGGCTGTTCATCTGGAGGATGTGGTTTCCCCAGGGAGTGTGTACCAACAGTTGTAGCTGTTGCTATTCCCTATCTTTTGTTGGTTTGTTGTGGATGTCTGTGTCTGATGGTTGATGGGAAATCTGTAAAGGTGGTGGATTCGCCTCTTGATCGGTGACTTGCAGCTGAGGAACAGTTTCTCCTGTAGTGCCTGATGTGTTTGCGGATGTGCCACTCTGATCTTGTTGCTCACTCTGACTACATACACTTGAGCTAACAACTGCTAGATGCAGCTCCCAGGTCTCTTTATGATTGCTCTGGTGATGTTCATTGCCACCTCAGTCTTTCCATTTGGCTGAGGGATGGTGTGCATTCTGCAGATTACATTTATTCAGTCCATCTGTCAATTGAAGTTACCCACTAGCTTTGTATTATTCAGGTTACATCAGTTGCGATCACAGACCAGACCACCAATTTTATGTATGATCCCGATGAGATCACCAAAATTATATCACGATCTGGTCAGGCACTGAGCTGAACAGCAATGCAATCTGTAATACAAGTACAGTTTACGTCTACTTAATTCTGTGATCAAACTCCCTCAACCACACTTCTAATTATGATAAAGGCTTTCTTGACAATCCTTCCTTATTGTAGGATAAATTGAAATATTGCCATCTAGCAACCTTTAGAACTGATTGTTACATTTTACAGGGCACACCAGCTTGCCTGACACAATAGGATACACAAGACATGGATACCATCACACCTGCCTTCATTTTGCTAATTTATACCATGCCCAGAATTGCCTTGATTGTTTGTTCTATGAGAAACTAGTGTTGCTGCCCCTTGTTGTTTCTTAATTCTGCCCAAAATGAATCCACATTTAGACCTTTCAATCTAAGATCGTCTCTAATACACTGTTTTCATCCCTTATTGTGAGTACTAACAAAGCCACATTTCCTGATCATTCCTGATCATTCCTAAATGTGGAATATTCAGAAGCTGAAAGAGTTAGAAAAAGAATGGAACAAATTTTCCGAGCTCCTTCACTCAGTCCAGGTGTTACTCTAGGCAGGCTACAATCAGACCCCTGTCAGTAAACTATCTCTCAAGAAGAAACAGGCTAGTTGCAACAACTGAAATCAGATTAAACTAACTAACTGATCAACTAATTACAGACGCTCTCCAGTTGAAAGCTGGTTTACCCCTGCTTCAGACTGGAAGGAACATTAACTTTGCCTGAGCTTACACTAAATTTCTCTTAAATGCAAAATACAGGCCAGATGAATTTTTTAGAAAGTGATTAACCCTAAAGATTCCTTCACTTACCAATTTCCCAAATTCTCAATCAGTCCAAGCTGCAAGGCGTGAGTTAAAATGAAGATCTGATTTTGAATTATGACAAAGTGTCATAAAACACATGGCAGGATAATACTGACGTTACAAGTATATATAGACTTTGCTTCAGGCGCTGAGTTGTGTAAAACCAGGAAATCCAATTGTTGTAAAAAGCCCTTCAGGGTTTAATTGTGTGGCGAGAATAATGACATGAGTGATTACTCCTCAGTTTACACGCAGAATATACTGCCTTGGATTCTTTGTCTTTTATTATATGAAGATCTGAAAGAGACTTTCTGTTTCCTGTGTCAATAACTCAGTTTAATTGTTCTCCAATCTATAGTTCAGAAGTCAGATGAGATAGCTGCTTTGTTTTGTCTCAAGTGAGATTCCTGAAATGACTGGCTTGGGACATGGCACCTGTGTGAATGTAGGATTTTCACTGATACAGGACTCTTCCCATTCAATGACTACGTTTTTATATCAGATACCACTGTCACATTTTGCTTCAGTATAAACACACCAGTGTTCTGTGAGCAATTTTGTGCAAAGACAGTTTTGCCAACTAGTCCATTTCAATATTTCATCTTTCAATAAGATTATTTAGTATTGATGCCAAAGAGCAGTCCAAAACAGAATCTTGTGTATAAAGAATTATTTTTTTATAGAAAATCTTATGGTACAGTAGTAGTGTCCCTTCCCCTGGATTCCATGATGTGGAGGAGCCAGTGTTGGACTGGGCAAAGTTAAAAATCACACAACACCGGGTTATAGTCCAACAGGTTTAATTGGAAGCACTAGCTTTTGGAGCGTTCCCATCACCTGGTGGTTCATCGACTCATAGAGTCATAGAGATGTACAGCTAGAAAACAGACCCTTCGGTCCAACTTGTCCATGCCGACCAGATATCCCAACTCAATCTAGTCCCACCTGCCAACACCTGACCCATATCCCTCCAAATCCTTCCTATTCATATACCCATCCAGATGCGTTTTAAATGTTGCAATTGTACCAGCTTCCACCACATCCTCTGACAGCTCATTCCATACATGTACCACCCTCTGAGTGAAAACGTTGCCCCTTGGGTCTCTCTTTTATATCATTTCCCTCTCACCCTAAGCCTATGCCCTCTAGTTCTGGACTCCCCCACCCCAAGGAAAAAACTTTGTCTATTTATCCTATCCTCCATACCCCTCATGATTTAATAAACCTCTATAAGGTCACCCCTCAGCCTCCGATGCTCCAGGGAAAACAGCCTTAGCCTATTCAATCTCTCCATATAGCTCAAATCCTCCAACCCTGGCAACAGCCTTGTAAATCTTTTCTGAACCCTTTCAAGTTTCACATCATCTTTCAGATAGGAAGGAGACCAGAATTACATGCAATATTCCAACAGTGGCCTAACTAATGTCCTGTACAGCTGCAACATGACCTCCCAACTCTGGTACTCAATACTCTGACCAATAAAGGAAAGCATGAACAGAGAGAACTAGCCATTTGGATACAGAACTGGCTCAAAGGTAGAAGACAGATGTGGTGGTGGAGGGTTGTTTTTAAGATTGGAGGCATGTGACCAGTGGAGTGTCACAAGGATCGGTGCTGCGTCCACTAATTTTCATCATTTATATAAATAATTTGAATGTGAGCATAAGAGGTACAGTTAGTAAGTTTGCAGATGACACCAAAATTGGAGATGTAGTGGACAGTGAAGAGGGTTACCTCGGATTATAACAGGATCTTGATCAGATGGGTCAATGGGCTGAGGAGTGGCAGAATGAGTTTAATTTAGATAAATGGATGTGAACATAGGAGGTACAGTTAGTAAGTCTGCGGATGGCACCAAAATTGAAGGTGTAGTGAACAAGCGAAGAAGGTTATCTCAGTGTACAGCAGGATCTTGATCAGATGGGCCAATGGGTTGAGAAGTGGCAGATGGAGTTTTGATAACTGTGAGTTGCAGCATTTTGGAAAAGCAAATCAGACTAGGACTTACACACTTAATAGTAAGGTCTTAGGTGTGTGTATGGAATGAGCTGCCAGAGAAAATGGTGGAGGCTGGTACAATTACAGCATTTAAAAGGCATCTGGATGGGTATATGAATAGGAAGGGTTTAGATTAGATTAGATTCCCTACGGTATTGAAACAGGCCCTTCGACCCAACAACTCCACACCGACCCTCCAAAGAATTTCCCTACCCTACATTTACCCCTGACTACTGCACCTAACACAATGGGCAATTCAACATGGCCAATTCACCTGACCAGCACATCTTTGGATTGAGGGATATGGGCCCAGTGCTGGCAAATGGAACTAGATTAGGTTGGATTCCTGGCTGGCATGGATGAGTTGGATCGAAGAGTCTGTTTCCATGCTGTACATCTCTATGACTTTATGTAAATGCGAGGTGCTGCATTTTGTGAAAGCACACCTTAGCAGGACTTACACATTTAATGGTAAGGTCCTAGGGAGCGTTGCTGAACAAAGAGACCTTGGAGTGCAGGTTCATAGCTCCTTGAAAGTGGAGTTGCAGGTAGATAGGATAATGCAGAAGGCAGTTGGTATGTTTCCTTTATTGGTCAGAGTAATGAGGTGGTTGTGGAGTATAAAATCATATGACACAGAATTTATAGCAAAAGATCTTTTGTTATAAACGTCAACTCTCCTGCTCCTTGGATGCTGCCTGACCGGCTGTGCTTTTCCAGCACCACACGTTTTGACTCCTATCTCCAGCACCTGCTGTCCTCACTTTCTCCCAGAGTGTGTTTGCAACAGAGTGAAGCAGAGGGAGATGCAGCATGTGTGAGAGAGTGAGTAAAAGACTGAAAACTGGGCAGTGCACAGGAGAAAGGGGAACTGGGTGAGAAGGGATAAAAGAGATGGAGAGTGTGAAAGAGGAGGTATGTGTAAGGGAGTGAGCGAGAAGTGAAGTGATAGAGAGGTGAATATGTGGGAGGAAATAAGACCAGAGGTGTAGCCAGTATACAGGATGACAGAGTGAAAGACAATGTGAGGGAGTGAGAGAGTGAGGGGGTGGTTGAGTGTGTCTGGGGGAATGACAGAAAGGCAGAATGTGTGTGACAGAGAAAGACAGAGCATGTCTGATGGAATGAGTTAAGTGACAGAATGTGAAGAAATGAATGAGAGAGAGACAGTGTGAAGGAGTGAGTGTATGTGTGAGGGAGTGAGAGTGTAAGAGAGTGGTCATAAAAAGCCATCTTAGATTCTAAATCTCAATCTGTTAGAAGTACAGATTGAGTTGTTCCTCAAAGAGCATAGTAGTGGGAGAATCATACTGAGGTTGTACATTGGTGAGGCCTTTCCAGGAGTACTGTGTCCAATTCTGATCAACCTGCAAAAGGAATGATATTATTAAGCTGGAGAGGCTTCAGAAAAGATGCACCAGGATGTTGCTGGGAATGGAAGGTTTGAGTTATAAAGAGAGGTTGGGTAGGCTGGGACTTTTTTCTCTGAAGCATAGGAGGTTGAGAGATGACTTTATAGAGGTTTATAAAATCGTGAGGATTTAAGATAGAGTTAATAGACTTTTCCTTACAATGAAGGATTTCAAGACAAGAGGGCATATTTTTAAGGTGAGAGCGGAGAGATTTAAAAAAGACATGGTGGTAATTTTTTTTATACACAGGGTGGCTCATGTGTGGATTGAGCTTCCAGAGGAAGTGGTGGATGTGCGTATTATTTCAATGTTTAAAAGAATACATGAATAGGAGAGGTTTGGATGGAAATGGGCCAGGAGCAGGCAGGTGGGAATACTTTAGTTTGGGATTATGTTCGGCACAGACAGGTTGGACTGCAGGGTCTGTTTCTGTGCTGTCTGACTCTATGACTCTGTAACAGTTAAATGGTAGCACATAAGACATTACAGTTGTCAAGTATGTTTCTTTGCCCGAGATTGCTGGGTTTTCCTTCTTCTCTGAGATATTTTCATTTCAGTGTGGGGCTTGAAGTTCAGAAGTGCTGAGGGAATGCTGCTTGGCATTTTTGTACAATAATCCTCGAATCTGCCACATTAATGGAGCACACTATGGAGCAGAATGTGAAGCATTGCACTCAGTAGGTCTGACAGCACCTGTGGAGAATGAGACAGAGTTAACAGTTCAGGTCATTACCTTTCACAAGAATGGATTGATCAGAATTGCAACCTGACTGGGCAGTGATGGGAGAGCAAAAGATGAATCAGCAGGAAGACAGTGATGAAGAGAAAACAAAACAAGGGGGGGGTCAATGGGCTATTGGCTTTGCCGCTAGACTATTAATCCAAAGACCCAGGTAATGTTCTGGGAACTTGACTGCAAATCCTGCAGTGGCAGATCTTGAAATTTGAAATCAGTAAAAAGCTGGAATTAAAGTCTGATGACGATTGTCAGGAAAACCCATCGGATTCACTGATATCCTTTCGAGAAATAAGAATTCCATTCTTACCTGGTCTGGTCTTTGTGCAACTCCAGACCCATATCAATGTGGTCCCTCTGGGCAATTAGGGACGGGAATTAATACTGTCCCGTCAGTAATGCTCACAACCTGTGAATTAGAGAAAAAAATCTCACTCGCTCTGACTCTTACAGGCACCAGCTCAGATTCTGACACTGCATGCGCTTTAGCCACTAGTTTAAAAACTGGATCTGTATATGATGATTTGTCACGTGTGTTTTGTTATGAAATAAATTGAAAAGTGTTGTATCGTGTCACCATTCTCCGGCACTATCTTAAACTACAGGAAAACAAACTAAAATGCAGACTGCACAGGTGGAAAATAAAGGAGTAAAGATAAAGCATTCCACTTTAGAGTCCTGCTTGTTAAGTGCTCAGCCGTGGGACATAGGCCCAGTGGCCAAGCAAGAGTTCCCTTCACCGTGACAACGCCGCTGGGACAAATGTTGCCGCTCTCCAGTGCCATCTCACCTCCACTGATGAATCGTCACTGGATTCGCCAATGCAGATTCCACCAATGGCATTGGGTACCTCAATGCCATGAGTTGCCTTTGGGTCCACCTCGATGAGACGCGGGCACAAGTGGCTGCAGCTTGTGAGGGGCCTCAAGAGAGAGAGGCCTATGAGAAAAGGCTGACAGATACCACAGGGGAATCCTTGGTGCAGCCAGAAAGTTGTCCATCATGACCAGGGAGCGTGGAGGAGACCGACACAGAGCTTTATCAGCAAGTGGAACTGTCATTGCCAGCATGGAGCTGGTAACCAACTCCCTCTACACAATAGCAAACCTGACTATAATGCAGAGCCTGGTAACTGCTCATTGAGCATCCATTGCAGCTCAAACAGAAGTCACCCCAAAGTTGATTGCTGTGATATTAAAACCCCAGTGGAAGTCATGATATCTCCGTTTTCAGTTCATGATCAGTCTCCAGCTCATTACCATAATTACTGAGGTAGTGCTGCATGATAGTATTCACCTTCCCACCACTGCCACCTACCAGGGGGAATTCCTATCAGCCAACCAGCCCAGACACCTGACTCCCAGAATGCCATTTAATAAAATAGTCTCAGCCTAGTCTCACGAGCAAGAAGGGTGTGTGCAATGGTTCAGTGGTTAGCACTGCTACCTCATAGTGCTTAGGTTCTGGATTCGATTCCAGCCTCAGGTGACTGTGTGGAATTTGCACGTTCTCCCTGTGTCTGTGTGGGTTTCCTCCGGGTGTTCCAGGTTCCTCCTACAGATGTGCAGATTGGAGATGGGAAATGCAGGGTTACAGGAATAAGATAGGGATTGGGTCTGGATGTGATGCACTTTGGAAGGTTGGTGTAGACTCAATGGGCTGAATGGCCTGTTTCCACACTGAGGGAGAGGGTAAGGCATGAGACTGTTGTTGAATGGAGAATTCTGTATTCATTGGAATTGGATGAGCTAATCATAGAGAGCCTGTTCAGAAATGTGCTGCGTTGTTAGACTTTTCCATTTCTCATCTTTAATTTCTTCTTCCCCCTGAGTTCTCAGAATGATTGTGAGATTAGATTAATTCCCTACAATGTGGAAACAGGCCCTTCAGCCCAACAAGTCCACAAAGACCCTCCGAAGAGAAACCAACCCAGACCCATTTTCCTCTGACAGATGCACCTAACACTATGGGCAACTTAGCATGGCCAATTCACCTGACCTTCACATCTTTGTATTGTGGGAGGAAACCTGAGCACCTGGAGGAAACCCACACAGACACGGGGAGAATGTGCAAACTCCACACACAGAGTCACCCGAGGCTGGAATCGCACCTGGGTCCCTGGTGCTGTGAGGCAGCAGTGCTAACTACTGAGCCACTGTGCCGCCCCTAAAGGTTAGACCTTATCACACACTTTGGTTGGTATTACAGGACTCCATCAGAGTGGATCAAGAAATGGAAAGGTTGCTAATACAGCCCATTGAGGAACTCAGTTTTATTTTACAGCACAACCACGATTAACCAAACAAGGTGGGTAGGGAGTATTTTGTTCATGTAACTGATTGTTCAATTAACGATAACTTTTTTACGGGACCTTGAGATCTTGCTCAGATAATATGATATTCAGATAATTAATGTTCGAATAACCGAGGTTGTTCTGTACATGGTGACAGAGTTGTGTGTGTGTATGGATTCTGCATCAGAGTCATGATCCAGGCAGTTAGTGAATAGCTCCTGTCACACAGCAGCCACTCTCTGGTGTGTTGGAATGGAGAAGATGTATACAATTCAGATGACAGTTGCAGAGTGAAATATCATGACTTTTATCAAGATGCTGGATGTTGATCTGGATTATTCCATTTAATTTTATTTTCTTTCAAGATCCGTGTGTGGCATCAACCGCAAGTTAATGCTGCAATTTACACCAGCACGCCAATTGCTATACACAGAACAGGCATACAACTGTGTACCATACAGGGAACCATACTGTGTACCATGCCAGCCTATCACCCTCACCCTCACCTCCTTCCACCTATCGTATTCCCAGCGCCCCTCCCTCCAAATCCCCTCCCCCCTACCTTTTATTTCAGCCCGCCTGGCACACCAGCTTCATTCCTGAAGAAGGGCTTATGCCCAAAACATCGATTCTCCTGCTCCTCGGATGCTTCCTGGCCTGCTGCGTTTTTCCAGCATCACATTTTTCAACTCTGGTCTCTAGCATCTGCAGTCCTCACTTTCTCCAACATTGATGAGATGTTGTATACAGTTACAAAGCTGATAGTTTCTGAGGCTGGATCTCCTTCAGCTTGTGCTACATTGTCAGAGTTGGAATGCACAGAGACCAAGTGACACATGTGCAGCCACCAGCACCCTGCATTTGGGAAGGATACAACCATCACACAGTCACATGCTCCCTTCTTGCCTGCTTCTTTCCAGAAAGAGATCATAATATGTATCTAGTCCTGTGTCAGTTTCCTAGACCAACCTTCTCCTTTTCATTGTGGACACCATTCCTGATACACATCCATTCCCACACCAAGATAGCCTGTGAGTTCCCAAACTGAACAACCAAAACAGTCCCTATCCACAACCTTAAACCTTCACTTCTTCTACTGCAGAGAATGACAGCAATGCTTACCTTTTATAAGATTTCATGCAGCAACTCTCCAAGGCTCTGAACTAGAAACCTCTACCACTGAGAAAAATGGGGGTATCAGTTGTAGGGGAACACCACCACTTGCAGATTCCCTTCCAAGTCAGGCACCATCCTGACTTGTAACTGCATCAATGCTCATTCTCTATTACTGGGTCAAACTTTTGAAGCTCATTTCCGAACAGGATGATCGATCTACCTGCACCGGAAGGGCTGTCCCAATTCAAGAAGACAACCTATCACCACCTTCTCCAGGGCAACTGGCACGAGCAATAAATGCTGGTCTTGCCAGTGATGTTCACATCCCATGAATAGAAACCAAATGTTTCACAGAAAAGGGTGTAGTGGCAGAGGAGCAGCACAGAGCTAACATTGTTCCATTAAACAGAACAAAGGCAAAGGAAACCAGAGCAGGACTTATATACTTAATGGGAAGGACCGGGGGAATGTCGCTGAACAAGAGACCTTGGAGTGCAGGTTCATAGTTCCTTGAAAATAGAGTCACAGGTAGATAGAATATTTAAATTTGGTACACTTTCCTTTATTGGTCAGTGCATTGAGTACAGGAGTTGGGAGGTCATGTTGCGACTGTACAGGACATTTGTTAGGCCGCTTTTGGAATATTACGTGCAATTCCAGTCTCCTTCCTATCGGAAGGATTTTGTGAAACTTGAAATGGTTCACAAAAGACTTGCAAGGATGTTGCCAGCATTGGAGAATTTGAGCTACAGGGAGATGTTGAGTAGGCTGGGGCTGTTTCCCCTGGAGGGTTGGAGGCTGAGGGGGTGACATTATAGAGGTTTATAAAATCATGAGGGACATGGATAGGATAAATAGACAAGGTCTTTTCCCTGGGGTGGGGTACACCAGAACTAAAAAGCAGAGGTTTAGGATAAGACGGGAAAAATTTAAAACGGACCTAAAGGGGCAACGTTTTCACACAGATGAGCAGCCAGAGGAAGTGGTGGAGGCAGGTACAATTGCAACATTTATAAGGTATCTGGATAGGTATATGAATAAGAAGGGTTGAGAGGGATATGGGCCAAGTGCTGGCAAATGGGACTAGATTAGGTTGGGATACCTGGTCGGCATGGACAAGTTGGACTGAAGGGTCTGTTTCCGTGCTGTACATTGCTATGACTCTATAACAGCTGGCAATTAAGGATGGCTTCCTCTAGTCATCTAGCAAAAGGATTGAAATCTATACTAGATAATATGGGAAAGATAACCAGAGACATACAATAAGTCGTCAGTGATTCTGAAAGGCTATCAAATCTGACAAACCTGATAAAATTATCTGACAACACAATCAAATATTTTTAAAGAGGTGCTACATATTAGGTGCACAGCAGGACACACCCAGCCTGACTAACTGATGCTCCACTGACCTCCTCTCAATCATCTGCAAAGTGATAGCTTGTGCCATGGACAGTGGCATTTCCACAGCGATAGCCTGCTCACGGATGCTCTGCTTGGAGTCCAAATATGGGTAAAATTGCTGAACTTGAGAAAGGGGCGGAGACTGTCCTTAACAACGAGGTATCATCTGACCAAGAGTAGCATTAAGAAACCTGAGCACAGTGGAGTCATTGGAAACTAAGAGGAAAGATTTTCACTGCTTACAGTCAGATTCAGCACAAACAAATCTGGTGTGGTTGTTGGAGGGTAATCAGCCCAACAATAGGACATCTCTGCCGGAGTTCCTCAGGGTACAAGGCACAACTCTCTTCAGCTGCAAGTGGGTAGTAATCCTGACTTCTGCCTGATGGATTATGGATAGGCTTTGGTGAGTCAGGTCAGTTAATTGTCACAGTATTCCTAGCCTCTGATCTACTCTTGTAGCCATGTTTATGTGGTGAATCCAACTGAGTTTCTGGTCAATTTCCATCACTGGCATTCAGTGGTGGTAACACCATTGAATGTCAAGGGGCTGTGGTTCAATTGTCTCTTATTGGAAATGGGCATTGCCTGGCATTTGTGTGGTGCAAATGTTACTTGATTTTAAAGGCTTCTGTCAATTTAGCACTATTCTCACGAAAGGACCATCATTCTGCTTTGTCTGGCTAGACAGTCGTGCCCTTTAGTTTCTGGCATCAACTTTGCAGATTCTTTTATAGGAGTTCTCCAGTTTTCCTATGTTAATTGGAGGCTTGTGTTTTCTCCGCTTGGCTGAATTGGGAGTCAGGGTGGGATTTCCTGTGCTGTTGCAGCTATTAACATCCTTTGAAGGGCCGTTCTGAAAAAAAAGTATGAGTAAGAGGTTTTGCATTTTTGGCGGCGAGAGAATAAATAATAATGGAACAATAACCAGCGGAATGTTAGAGAGTATCAGAAGCACAATCATAACCATACTATTTTAATCCACAAACAGGTGCTGAGCAGGTAACGCATAGAAAACAAATACGACACTATGAACTTGCAGAATATTACTAGTCATCTACAAATATTCTAACTCATTAATTTTCAATTTGTATAATGGAATCTTTTGATTCATTGGTGATCTACAGGCGTGGAATCATACATCATTGTCAACATCTTGAGGAAAATAATGTATTGAAACAAAGCCTTGAAAGGGAGCAAAGAATTAAAAGACCAATGTTTGGAATCACAACAGCTCGATTTTTAAAGCAGGCCTGATCCTAGAAGGTATATTTTTAGCATTTAATTGCATTACATTGTGCAGACGGCCATCATTTCACATGATTCACACCTGCCTGCTTTTCATTTTAATTCCTTCCAGGTCTGTTTCTGAGCTTATTTCTTTATTTTGTATTAACGTTAGTCCTTCACTGTTTGTTTACAAGACACAAGAAGCAGGATGAGACCATTGGCTTCTTAAGTTTCTACTCCATTAGATAAGATAACTCAGCTGATTGTAGTCTTAACTCCAACTGCTTGTCTGGCCCCAGTTAGGGGTAGGGAGAGATGGTGGGATAACTTATCCCTTTCTCCTCACCTGGGTTATCTGAAACAAGATGTAGAAGGAGGCTTTAGACGGAGTGTTTAAAGTCCCTTGGAGCACTGTGATCCTCAATACTAGACACAAGGCTTGATTTCAAGTAAGTTTAAACCAGAAGAAAAGATCATGGTTATTCACAAAACACCATGAAATGTAAAAGCAACAAAAGCACTTACTCTGTCATGCACATGGACAGATACACAAGTAGAGAAGAAAGCTTGCAGCCAGATTATTAACAGAGTAACAAGAAGTACATCACTGGGTGAAAGAGTCCCATGCTTTGGTTAGCTCAGTTAGCTGGATGGCTAGTTTGCAATGCAGTATGATACCAACAGATGGGTTCAATTCCCTCACCGGCTGAGGTTACCATGAAGGATTAAAAACCGAAAGAACAGTGGATGCTGTAAATCAGAAACAAAGACAAGTTGCTGGAAAAGCTCGGCAGGTCTGGCAACATTTGTGAAGAGAAATCAGAGTTAACGCTTTTGGTCTGAGGAAGGGTCACCAGACCCGAAATATTAACTCTGATTTCTCTCTCCGGATGCTGCCAGACGTGCGGAGCTTTTCCAGCAACTTCTGTTTTTGTACCATAAAGGATTCTCCTTCTCAATGTCTCCTCTCACCTGAGGATCAGGATAAATCACCATCAGTTGTCTCTCTGTAACAAGCGTGCTGCCCTCTGGTCTGGTAAGACTATGGCAGCTTTACCTTTACTTTACATTTCGGACGTGGCTAAATTCTCTCTCTTGAGGAGAAATGAATGGAAGTTGCAAGTTTCTGGATTTCCAGACAAGTTTATGGCTCAGGTTTTGACGAGAGAAATCTTTATGGGTGAAAATGAATTAATTCCTTTCACACTGCCTGGGTAGGTTGATCGCTAGGCAGTTTCAATTGTGTCACCAGAAATCAATGATCCTATTGTCCAGACAAATGACTTGAAGTTAGATGCCATTGCTGCACAATGGGGGATGAAGGATGGTTTTTCACACCTTTCTTTGTCAAGCCTTAAACTTGCAAACACTGCATATTGGATTGTTGAGCTTTGAATCTTGGTAAATATGCAGACAATGTGGTTTTACATTTTAAAGGCAAGGCATCCAACAATGTTCATTTACATTTCAAGAATTTTCCAACAGCTTGTGTTAGTTTTTTGCGTTGAAACTAAAATTGGCATGCTACAGCTATCTTTGCAACATTTTGTCTGCTTCTTAAAGTCAGTGTCAGAAAGTCCACATTGACGAAACGTACATTTGTTTAAAGTTAAGAAAATGTTAGAATTACTGGACATTACACCATTATAACTCTCTTGCTGATCAAAACTCAACCTAAATCAGCGTTCAATGGCCCTGTCTCCACCGATGATGGGAAAGAGAATTCCACAGATTAATATCATGCTGAGAGATTAAAAAAAAGCCCTCCTTTTCTCAGTGTTAAGAGGGGGGAGCATTCATTTTAAAACATAATCTTTCAAGTTGTAGACTTGAAGACGAATCATTCTGCCAACAATCACTCTGTCAAACAAATCACCTCTCATTCTTCTAACATCCAATGGGCTCAACGTACTCATCCCATTCTCAGAAGAGAATCCCTTCATCCCAGGAATTCATCAAATGAACCTTCTCTGAAATGGTGCTACGACTATCTCCTTCCTTAATGAAACCAACCTACACACAATATTGCAGTTGTGGAGTTACCAATATCCCAAACAACTATCACATAACATTGCTACATTTACACTCAGTTCCCGTTCCAACATTCCTCTTGCCTTCCTGGTCACCTGTTGTGCCTGTATTTTTGTGATACACCCAGTTGGATATCCAAAACCCTCTGTACCATAGGGTTCTGCAGTTTCCCTCCATTCAAATAATGTACTTCCTGTAACATTCTTCCTACCAAAGTGAACAAGTTCACATACTCAATAATAAGGTGTGACTAGGAGGTGTTCCTCTCATTGCAGAAACCGGCCTCTCTGAAAACTATTGAGCTAAAACTTTGTACTGTTAATTTAGTGGGCAGCTCAAGATTTTTCATGCAAGATTAGAGTGGTGTTGGAAAAGCACAGCAGGTCAGGCAGCATCCGAGGAGCAGGAAAATCGACGTTTCGGGCAAAACCTCTTCATGAGGTTTTATCTGAAACATCGATTTTCCTGCTCCTTGGATCTGCCTGACTTGCTGTGCTTTTCCAGCACCACTCTAATCTTGACTCTAATCTTCAGCATCTGCAGCACTCACTTCTGCCTACAAGGTTTTTGATGCTCCTGTGCTGATTCATTGAAGACAGGCAGCTCACAACCATTGTATTTCCTCCTCATTATCCCAATGATGGTCTTTAACCCACAACAATCTGTTCTGTCAGGGGGCTGCACACACAATTGGGGCCAATTGAAAGCATCCAGGTCTACCATCTTCCAGTTATCATTCAACTCTTAAAGATAGTCTGTTTCTTTCAAAGGGAAGTTGCAATACAGCAATCAAGTCTGAGCCTAACGGACAGAAACATTCATAGATAAAGAGAATGGAGAATGCAATGGAAGGAGGGGAAAGGAGAAGAAACTTGAAAGCGTTCAGAAAAGGTTTATAAGGATGTTGCCAAGGTTGGAGGATTTGAGCTATAAGGAGAGACTGAATGGGCTGGGGCTGTTTTCTCTGAAGCATCAGAGGCTGAAGGGGTGACCTTATAGGGGTTTATAAAATCATGAGAGACATGGATAGGCTAGATAGACAAAGGTTGGGGAAGTCCAGAACTAGAGGACATAGGTTTAGGGTGAGAAGGGAAAAATTTAAAAGGGGGACCTAAGTGACAACCTTTACATGCAGATGGTGGTGTGTGTATGGAAGAGCTGCCAGAGGAAATGGTACGATTACAACATTTAAAAGGTATCTGCAGAACTAGAGGACATAGGTTTAGGGTGAGAAGGGAAAAATTTAAAAGGGGGACCTAAGTGACAACCTTTACATGCAGATGGTGGTGTGTGGTATGGAATGAGCTGCCAGAGGAAATGGTACGATTACAACATTTAAAAGGCATCTGGATGGGTACATGATTAGGAAGGGTTGAGAGGGATATGGGCTAACTGCTGGCAAATGGGACTAGATTAATTTAGGATATCGGGTCGGCATGGACTAGTTGGACCGAACGGCTTGTTTCTGTGCTGTACATCTCTATGACTCCATGGTCGGACACCAAGATGCATTGTTGTTGCTCCATGGCAGAGCAGGTGAAGGGAAAAGGTCAAATTTCTTTTTTGGTTACATGGCCTGAAAAGTCCATTATCGAACGTTAATGGGAACAGGTTGTGAGGGAAGTGATTGACCTTAGACTAGACCAGAGTGATGACAGAAAGATATTTAATAACCTCATACATGTGGTCAAGGTAAGTAAATGAGTCTTCACCACCACATCCCATATCCAACAAGCCAACAACCTCTTGCACTGTCCTTTGCACCACATCCTTGTGTGATTCATTACCAGACACCCACAGGCACCCTTTAATGATGTCAGCCTCATACCCGGCTTCCACAGAGATCCAGTTATTCAGGCACATCATGGAGACACAGTGCAACACAATCACTAATGTTCTGCCTTCTCTCTTATTGAAAAGTGCACCCGTAACATGAAGGAGCAAGAAGGGGTAAACTCGGGGTTGCCGTGACTGCAGTCACCCATGGCTGGCAGCAACCGAGCATCTGACAGTGCTGAAACCATCAGGAATGACATTGAGTTACAGTCTGTGTCCCGCCTTAGATTTCAAGTCTCCTCGTGAGATCTGTGATGAATTAAAACTTGTGGAAGGTGTGGCAATGCATCTTGTGCTTTCCTGAGTAATCTCTCCTTCACCTGAATCCATGCTTTCTGATTTCACATGCTCAGGTTCCCATGTGACCCATCTCAATACAACCGGAGGAAAGAGAGAGAGAGAGAGAGCAAGGCCACACCAAGAATGAGGATTGAACTGCTGGGTGAGTTCAGATACCAGCGCTGTGTGTAGTGTAAAGCCTTGTATGACAGGATCTGCCCGGGTCCATTAGATAGAGGTGGGCTGCACCGAAGCCAGGAGAAAAGAGTGGCTCTTGTGCCAACTCACTGGATGCAACATAGCACATAAGGACACCTACAGATGAGGATTTTGATGGTGTGGCCTTGTGTTGAAGTTGAAGTTGAGTGTTGAAGTTGATGCACCAGAAAATGCATTCCAATACAAGCTGACCAGACAGCTTTCTGTTATTTGCATGAGTCATGGTGGAGTCTAGCTCCAATGTACTTGTGGTCATAGTGTAGAATTTGGCTTTTCACCAGGGAAATATTGGCCAATTACATGGCTGTACCTGCAGACGTGACCATAATGAAGCCTTTAGTGGGCGCTGTCTTGGCCTGCATTGCATTTCAGGCTGAAACTCACCCAACAGTTCAGTGTGGTGTGGATCACAGCAACCAAAGGGGCTTGGACGCCATTATGGCTAGTCTTAAAAACTCAGGAATGGGTGTAAGTCATTCAGCCCTTCAATGCTGCTCGGTCATTCAGTAAGATCATGGCTGATCTGTGGCCTAACACCATACACCTGCCATTTGTCCATACCCCTTCATACATTTGCTGAACAGAATTATATGTATTGGATATAAAATTAACAATTGATCCTGTATCTACTGCTGTTTGTGGAAGATAGTTGATCTGGAGAGAAAATTTACAGACGAAGATACAAAGATAAGATTCAACAGCTGGCTGGTTTTGAAATGTGAATTATTTTTAAATCGTAATCAGGATTTTTTTTAATATCAGACCAGTATTGTAGAGGGGAAGGTAAAAGATAGGATTAGAGAAAGGAGTTGAAAATAGTTGTGAGTTAATATTCTCTGTTAGACATAAAGAATAAAGCTTTTACTTTTGTTGTACTTTATATAGTGACTTTGGGATAGTTCTTTGCCTCTTGAATTTTCACAGATTACTGCATGGGGTGAATCTTTTCTGTGTTGCTGGTTTAAATTAGCAAAGGGTTAATCCCGTGTTGTAACAGTTCAGGACCTCGACGTTGGGATTTGTAAAGTTTGGGTCCCAGATTCATGACTTGAACAGGTTTAGACAGATTTGAATAGATTTGAAGGATTTAACAGATTTAAACACTTGCAGGTTCATGTCCTAGATCTTTAAATAAAACAGAGGTGAGACAATTTGTTTAATTTCAGTGACTTGTGGTTAATTAAATTAAAAGTGAGAGAATTGGTTCTTAAAATTGTTAAAGAGGTTCTGCGACTTGCAGATGTATCTCAAATTTGCCAAGAAAGTTTAGAAGGTAAGAAAAAGGCCATTCTTTTAGAATTAGCAAAGAAGTTAGATTTGGGTTTAACCAAGGACAGAAGTAAAGCTGAAAGTGTGACGAAGTTACTCAAACACTTAGGTGTGTCAGAGAAACAGACAAGTGCAGTAGAGGTAGAAAAACGAAATTACAATTCGGGAAAATGGAGTTAGAAGATAAACAGAGAGAGCGAGAGAGAGGGAGAGAGATAGATAAAGAGAGAAACAGAGAGAGAAGAAAGAGCAGAAAGAGAGAGAGAGAGACAAGATTCTGGATGTAGATTTGCTCGCTGAGCTGGAAGGTTCGTTTTCAGACGTTTTGTCACCATACTAGGGAACATCATCAGTGAGCCTCCAGACGAAGCACTGGTGGCATGACCCGCTTTTACTTATGTGTTTAGGTTTCCTTGGGTTGGTGATGTCATTTTTTGTGGTGGCATCATTTCCTGTTCTTTTTCTCAGGGGTGGTAAATGGGATCCAAGTCAATGTGTTTGTTGATAGAGTGTTGGCTGGAATGCCATGCTTCTAGGAATGTACGTGCATGTCTCTGTTTGGCTTGTCCTAGGATTGATCTGTACCTCATCTGTATGTAAGGATACTAGTGAGAGTGGGTCATGTATATCAACTAGGCACAAAAAGACTTAACCAGACAGCGGTTCAGAAACACAAAGAATCATAGAATCCCCACAGATTGGAAACAGGCTCTTGGGGTCAACAAGTCCACACCGACCCCTCAAAGAGCATCCCACCCAAACCCATTTCTTTATATTTACCCCTGACTAATGCACCTAAACTACAATTCCTTGAATACTATGGTCAATTTAACAAGGCCAATTCACCAAACCTGCACATTTTTGGGTTGTGGGAGGAAACCCATGCAGATAAAGGGAGAATATGCAACACATTCAATTGCCCGAGGCTAGAATTGAACATGGGTCCCTGGCGCTGTGAGGCAGCAGTGCTAGCCACTGAGCCACCGTGCCACCCAACCAGGTCTGTTACAGGCAAAA
Organism: Chiloscyllium plagiosum; assembly: GCF_004010195.1. NCBI lineage: Eukaryota > Metazoa > Chordata > Chondrichthyes > Orectolobiformes > Hemiscylliidae > Chiloscyllium > Chiloscyllium plagiosum. Next base: position 11,298,400 of record NC_057715.1, read on the forward strand.
GATTTAAACATAGCCATTTTGATAGATAGTTGCGTGCTTTAAAGATAGATGGGACCTTTGAAGCTCTAAGAGAGATTATTCTGCTGGAGGAGTATAAAAACTCACTTCCAGAGATGGTAAGAATTCACATGGAGGAACAGGAATTTCAGGAAGTAAGAAGGACAGCAGAATTAGCAGATGAGTACATATTGGTGCAAAGGACAAGCTTCTGGCCAGAATTTCATCCTGTGAGGGAAAGAAGTTGGGAGAAGGGGAGATCCTACACTATGAATCGAAGAGTAAATAGCACTGGTAAGAACTTACCACAGATTAAAAAAGAAGCCCACGAAGGTGGAAAGGAGGGGAAAGGCTTGATGTGTTTCCACTGTGGAAAAGTGGGACATGTACAAGTCACAGTGCTGGTCGTTAAAGAAAGGTGCTGTGGGAAAAGATGTGGTAAAAGAAGCTAAGCCAGTGGCATTAGTGAAGGTTGTAGAGGAGCCCCCAAGAAGAGCAGAGGAGGTGCAAGAGAGTGCACAGCCCATGGAGGGTATGGAGTTACTACCTGATCTCTACAAAGAATTTGCCTCTGTGGGTATAGTTTATTCAGAAAGAACAGGGGGAGAAGGAAAAGATGGTATAATTTTGAGAAATACAGGATCTAACCAGTCGCTGGTCGTAAGGGATAAGCAAATTTGCACGCTTTCTGATCTGTTACCCAAGAGTGCGGTAATTTGTAGGATAGATGGACAGAAATTTAGCGATTCCCTATGTAAGATCAGATTGGAGAGCCAACTTAAGACTGGGGAAGTTACAGTGGGAGTGATTAACAGAGTGTCAGTTCTAGGAATTCAGTTTGTTCTTGGGAATGATTGAGCAGGATCCAAGGTGGGAGTGACACTCCTTGTTGTGGAGAAGTCCAAGGAAGACCAAGAAACTGAGGAGTTAAAACAGAAATATCCCGGTATTTTCCGAGACTGCGTGGTAAACAGATCCCACTATCATAAATCACAGCTCAAAGCAAAAACAAAAGAGAAAAATGAAGGAGTTGATGTTTAGTTAGCAAATACCCTGTTTAACGTAATGGTGCAGGAAAAACCTGAATAGGCAGAGGGTCAGACAGAAGTGCTTAGTCCTAAAAGGCTAAGGGACTTGCAACAGCAAGACAAGACGATAAAAGATATATATGTGGATGTGTACTCTAAAAAGGAGGCAGAGAATATTCCGGAGGGTTATTATCTGCAAGATAGAATCCTAACATGGAAATGGAGACCACGGCAGGTTAGTGTAGAGGAGAATGGGCTGAAGTACACCAGATTGTGTTGCCGGTAGCATACAGACAGGAGGTGTTACGGATAGCACATGAACTACCTGTAGGAGGTCACCTTGGGCTACCAAAGACTCAGGCTAAGGTATAAAAACATTTTTATTGGCCTGGAATGCACAAGGATGTGGTTAACTTTTGCCATACATGCCAAATAGTAGGTAAGCCACAGGTGGTAATAAAACCAGCCCCTTTGTTACCAGTTCCCACATTTGAAGAACCTTTCACACGGGTTATACTTCATTGTGTAGGTGCCGTCCCGAGGACTAAATGTAGGAACCAATACTTGTTAACCATAATGGATGTGTCTACCAGATTTCCAGAGGCAATTCCATTACGGAGTATCAAGGCAAAAAGGTGGTCGAGGAGGTCGCAGCTTTCTTCTCAGAGTATGGGTTACCCAGAGAGATTCAGTTGGACCAAGGGTCAAATTTTACTGCTAGCATTTTTAAGGAGATGATGGATAGCTTAGGTATACAGCACTTTAAATTGAGTGCGTATCATCCTGAATCCCAGGGAGCTTTAGAAAGGTGGCATCAGACTTTGAAGACCACGTTGAGAGCATACTGTCAGGATTACCCGAATGATTTGGACAAAGATATCTTATTTGTATTGTTTGCCATTAGAGATGCCCCAAATGAATCTGCTGAGTTTACTCCCTTCAAGTTAAGATTTGGCATGAAGTGAGAGGCCCTTTGAAATTAATTAGAGAAAAATTGACAGGACGGAAGTCAGAGGTCTCACACTTAGATTATGTTTTGGAGGTGAGGGAGAGATTAAATTGAGTAGGTGAGTTAACTAACCAGCACCTAAACAAGGTACAGCACAGAATGAAGCAGGTAGCAGATAAAAACTCTGAGACTCAGATATTTTCCCAAGGGGATAACATGTTAGTACTGTTACCAGTGATATGAGACCCCTTCAAAGCCAGGTTTAGTGGTCCCTATCAAATTGAGAAAAAGTTGAGTCAGGTAAAGATGCCACATATAAAAAAATGGTTTTGGGAATGTCATGTGAATATGTTGAAAATGTATTATATGAGAGCGAAAGAACTAGAGAAACAGGTGTTAGTTACTGCCCCGTGGAGTGAGGAATCAAATCCAGATGATGTGGATTTTGAGGTGCCTCAAAATAGATCAAAAAATGAAGAAGTCCTTGAGGAGTGGGATAGGTTAGTAAAGTATCTGTTTCAGGAGCATAGAACACAGTTGAAAGATTTGTTACTGCAATATAAGGGCATATGTAAGAATCAGATAGGGGGGACTAATGCTATTGTACGTGAAGTAGACGTAGGGAATACTGCTCCGATAAAACCACACCCCTATTGGCTTATCGGTGCCTGGTCGACATTTATTGCCCATCCCTAGCTGCACTTTGACTGAGTGCAGTCAGAGGGCAGTTGAGAGCTAGCCACATTGCTGCTGGTTGGGAGTCATATGTAGGCCAGTCCAGGTGAAGATGGCTGATTTCCTTCCCTGAAGGACATTAGTGAATCAGATAGTTAGCACTACCCAACGTTATTTAGCTGCAACAGAGGGGTAGTTCTTCAACTGTGACCTTCACTGTACGCTAGCATTCTAACCCATGCTAGCCCTCGCAAGTACCTTAGCCCAGTGGTACCCATGAGCACCTCAGCTCATTAGCTCACCTTCTTCCACTAGTACCCACAGCCCAGGCCAAATTGGGTTTTTAACCCTTGTTCTTGTGTACTTCTAAAAGAGGATACTATCACAAATATCATTTATCCAAGTTTCTATCTTTCTTCCATCGTGTTTATAGTCTGATATATGGGCACAAATGTTCCAATGAGTTTGTAGTATGTTTCTTCCTTTTAAGTTAATCTCTTTGAACCTTCCTCGACAACCCTTCAAGCGTGACATTCCAGTCTCTCTCTCTCCAGCCGAAGATTTTATTTACATTTGCAATAATTTCTTTAGCTGTAGTATGCCCCTGTTTTAAAAAAAAGGAATTTCAAATTTAATATGTTGATAGATGATCCAGATCTAATACTCGTGGTCATGACAAAGAGAAAGAAACATTGAAGGAGCAAATTACTGCAGATGCTGGAATCTATACTGAAAACATCAAATTCTGGAGATCACAGTGGGTCAGGCAGCATTCACAGAGAGAGAGCAAGTTAACGTTTGAGTCTAGCTGACCCTTCCTCAGAGCTAAAAAAGAACTATTGACGCTTATCATAGAGTCATAGAGATGTACAGCATAGAAACAGACCCTTTGGTCCATCCCGTCCATGCCGACCAGATATCCCAACCCAATCTAGTCCCACCTGCCAGGACCCAGCCTATATCCCTACAAACCCTTCCTATTCATATACCCATCCAAATAGGAACTCACTGGAGGAACCCGGCAGGTCGAGCAGCATCTGTGGAGAGTTTCTCCAGGATTTGGGGTGGCACAGTGGCTCAGTGGTTAGCACTGCTGCCTCACAGCACCAGGGTCCCAGGTTCGATTCCATCTCAGGTGACTGTCGGTGTGGAGTTTGCACATTCTCCCTGTGCCTGTGTGGGTTTCCTCCGGGTGCTCCGGTTTCCTCCCACAGTCCAAAGATGTGCAGGTCAGGTGAATTGGCCATGCTAAATTGCCCATAGTAGTAGGTGCATTAGTCAGAGGGAAATGGGTCTGGGTAGGTTACTCTTTGGAGGGTCAGTGTGGACTGGTTTGGCCGAAGGGCCTGTTTCCACACTGTAGAGAATCTAATCAAATGCTCTTCCCAAGACTAAAATAAATTACAGAGAATTGTGAACACAGACCAGCCTTCCATCCATTGACTTCATTTGTAATCAAAGACCACTCCTATCCCCATCAGGCAGAAGATATGAAAGTTTATTTACACATACAAATAGATGCATGTCAACAAAATACAGTGAAACAATAAACTTCAATCCAGTTAAAGAAAGAAATTGAAGAATGCTCGTTGAGTTGAAGGGCAAAAGCTATTGATTGTTTTCAAATTATAAATATTTTCTTTTTTCTTATTCACCAGTGCGAAGGAAGAGTTTTTTAAAAAATTCCAATGGGTGGAGGATTTAAGGTTTAGAATGATCAAAGTTTCAGAAAGAGTTAACATTTGTTGAGGAAGAAAGATGGATAAAAACAGAACTCACTGGAGGAACTCGGCAGGTCGAGCAGCATCTGTGGAGAGTTTCTCCAGGATTTTCTGTTTTTATTTTAGGGCGGCACGGTGGCACAGTGGTTAGCACTGCTGCCTCACAGCGCTTGAGACCCGGGTTCAATTCCCGCCTCAGGCGACTGACTGTGTGGAGTTTGCACGTTCTCCCCGTGTCTGCGTGGGTTTCCTCCGGGTGCTCCGGTTTCCTCCCACAGTCCAAAAGATGTGCAGGGTCAGGTGAATTGGCCATGCTAAATTGCCCGTAGTGTTAGGTAAGGGGTAAATGTAGGGGTATGGGTGGGTTTCGCTTCGGCGGGTCGGTGTGGACTTGTTGGGCCGAAGGGCCTGTTTCCACACTGTAATGTAATCTAATCTAAAAAATTCCCAGCATCAGCAGCATTTTCTTATTTTCTCAACTAAAAGCAAAATTTAGTTGAGAAAATAAGATATAGGAAACAGGATTCTCAGTGTGGCATTTGGTAATGGAGACAACATCGGTGTTCCATCTGAGACCATAAATGATGGTTAAACATTTGCAGTTGGTGGATAATTATTGGCAGCATTTATCAAGCTAGTAAAGGAGGATACATTATGCCTTAAGTATTCAACTGGAAGAAGTGATTTTGCAGTGAGGTGTCAGTAAGTATACCGGCCTTTACAGTCTGTAAGGAATGTGCAATATGATGTTATATACAATTAGTGTGAGATACAATGAGATATACATTGAGTGTGTGCTTAATATGCATTGTTTGTGATATGATGGATACACAGCAACAGTGCAATAGAATGACATTGTCCACATACATGGTGTCGACTCATAAAAATGCAATATTGCCACTTGTCAGAGAAGTGATTCTGATGAAAAATCGTATTGGGTTAGTTGCTCCCATCAATAGGCATTTTACTTCTGAAAAAGATTAATTTCACTCAAAGTTGTCTGGGGTAACCTGACAAATACTCACACTTCTCGGCTTGAAAACATGGGATTCAATTTGATGAGAACACACAGAACCAGCAATTTATGGCCAAGTGCCAAACCAAGTTCAGAGATGAGTGATTTCAAGTTGTGTCTTTTGATAGACAGCTCCCTGCTTATTTAATCACATCTCCCTCTCGCTTTGCTATTTCTTTGATCCAGGACATTCTCCGACCCTCTATTTCTATTAGCCACAAACAAGACATGCCCATTGAAACCAGAAAAAGTAGCAATGCAGCATAGACCAGACCTCATGCTGTGACCCAATAATTGAAAAAGAATCAGTATTCAAGTTTTTAAAGAAAATATTATTAATCAGATGCACTTAGCACTAATATTTTGTAACACGATTGCTAATTTGTTCTAAGTACACATGGCTGAATCTTAAGAAGGGACTTGAGCCATTAGCTCTGCTTTCTCTCTCCACAGATGCTGCCAGGCCCATTGAGTTCCTCCAGCAATCTGTTTGCATGGCAGAATCTTACATTTGTTTAGACTATGTCAAGTAGCTGTCTGTCTTTTTCCAAGCATCTGGACTTGTATTGAAGGCTGCCCTTGACTTAGTGAGCCAGGAGTCCCTGAGTGATGGCTAAGTGCCTTGACTTGACAAAGGCCTGTTATCAACCATCAGGAGTTTTCTTCCTTTGTGTCTGTGCTAAAGGTCAAAGCAAAGCAGAAAATATGAGCCTTGTATTGATGGCTGAGAGAGCCAACAGAGTGCAGAAAGGCAAATGGATCAAGGATGGAGTTTGCACGTTCTCCCTGTGTCTGTGTGGTCTCATCCAGGTGTCAAGTTTCCTATGATAGTCCAGAGATGTGCAGGTTAGGTAGATTGGCCATGTTAAATTGCCCTTAGTGTTCAGGGATGTGCAAGTAAGGTGGATTGTCCATGCAAAACTGCCCCATAGTGTGCAGGCAAGGTAGGTTAACAATGATAAATGTAGAGTTACAGGGATGTAATGGCATGCTGTACAGAGAGTCAGTGCAGACTTGATGGGTTGAATGGCCTTGATCTTCACTGTAGGGATTTTATAAACTTCTGTGGACTTCCATGTGCCATGAGGGTTTCTGGAGATTGGCACATGTTGAATGGCAATGCCTGTGGATTTAGGATGTATATCACTGATGCCCATGGATCAGTGAGAGAGCCCTCAGATGTTGATGCCTGCTGTCCAACATGGAGGTCCTTTGGAGCAAGCAATGAGCAGAATTCAGAGGTTAATAAAATCATGGGGGGCATGGATAGGATAAACAGCCTGGGGTGAGGGAGTCCAGAACTAGAGGGCATAGATTTAGGGTGAGAGGGGAAAGATATAAAAGGGATCTAAGGGGCTATATTTTCACACAGAGAGTGGTGTGTGTATGGAATTTAAAAGGGCATCTGGATGTGTATATGAATAGGAAACGTTTAGAGGGATATGGGCCAAGTGCTGACAGGTGGGACTAGATTAGGTTGGGATATCTGATTGGCTTGGGTGAGTTGGACCAAATGGTCTGTTTCCATGCGGAACATCTCTAAGACTCTATGTTACTGCCCTGGTTTCGATCTCAAGAATTCCAGCTCACTTGGAGAATCTGGTTAGATAGAAAGAACAGATTAGAATATTAACAAGGTGAGTTTTTTTAGATTACATTACCTACAGTGTGGAAATAGGCCCTTCAGCCCAACCAGTCCACACCAACCCTCCAAAGAGTAACCCATCCAGACCCATTTATCATTGACTAACGCACCTAACACTGCAGGCAACTCAGCATGGCCAATTCACCTGACCTGCACATCTTTGGACTATGGGAGGAAACCGGAGCACCCGGAGGAAACCCACGCAAACACAGAAAGAATGTGCAAACTCCACACAGACAGTTGCCCAAGGCTGGAATCGAACCTAGGACCCTGGTGTTGTAAGGCAGCAGTGCTAACCACTGAGCCACCGTGCCACCCTGTGCCACCATTGTTTAACAAACAACAATGACCCTTAAAGAGGACATGCATTTCTGAGTGAGAAATTTGCCGTGCTGTTTGTGAAAAACATTAAAGATGGAGTGAGATGCTCCCAGTAATGAGGTAGGCCTTCCCAAACATCTCGCTTGATTCTGCCACAAATCTCCTTGCGTCAGTCCGATCTCAGTAAGATACTGCTCAGAGTGTGAGAGCTGGCATGGGAGGGGGGAGGGGGAGGAGCGGGGGAGTGATATTCAGGGCAGGGGAGTCGCTGCTGAACAGAATAGCGAAGAATGAGGGATTTTGTGACCATTCCTGCACGTGCAGGCCCTGATTTAAAATAAATCCTCCGCCATTTTAAACAACTGTTTTGGTACTTTTTAAAGGATCCTTTAGAATGGTTAGGTCATTTAATCCCAAACAAACAAAACACACAATTTGTTTGGATATGTGGATAAAGGAAAAAGGGAGAGCAGTTATGGGAAATCTTTTGCCCATTGTTGGGGAATCGCTGACTTGAGGGCTTCAGTTTAAGATTAGAGGGGAAGAGTAAAAGGGAACCTGAGGGACAACCTTTTTACACTGAGGCTGGTACGCAGATGGAATGAGCTGCCAGTGGAAGTGGTTGAGATGGGTACATTAAAAACATTTAAAAAGGCTTTTGGATACACACATGGATGAGAAAGGTTTAAAAAGATATGGGCCAAGTACATAGGTGGACGTTTTGGTTGGCATGGACCAGTTTGGGCCAAAGGGCTTCCCTCGGTGCTGTAGGACTTTATGACTCTAAGAGAAGTCGTAGGAATGTAGGAATAGGGTAGGGAAGGATGGTCATAAATATTTGCTAAGTTGGTGGGTCAATGCTGCAAATGAATTAGTTTGGCATGTTTCTGCGATGTAATCTTTGGGTTGGATTCCATCCTGGCCTACTGCCGGGTTTGAGTACCCACCGCCTGTCCCCTTGACCCTGACTTGTGTGCAATGTTACAGAGGGCAGTGGAAGTGCCAGCGAATCCACCGTTTTGTTTATTGAGGCTTTGAAGTGGCCAATTAATGGACACCAAGTTGCCACCACTGGTATTTCGCCCACGGCAGTGAGAGATCTGGTTGCTTTATCGAAAGAGCGCGCTGCTAAACCAATGCCCCACCCAACCTGTCCTACAAACACTTTTTGCTTCAAGTGTAACAGAGTCTATGTAGCCACATCGATGTGTACAGCCACCTACGGACTCAACCTCAGAGTGAAAGAGAGTCACCCTCATCTGCAAGGGACCACTGATTAAGTCACTGTGTCAAGGCAAACATGGGGAGACGGGAGGACTTCTTTTGTGGGGCCCCCAGTCCATTGAAGGCACTTTCCTAATGTTATCCAAACCCCTACTCTCTTTAAATCCTTCCCAAAGCCTTGTGAACACGTTCCCCAATGTCTCCCTTCTTTATCTCCATTGCCATGATCCCTGACTGCAGACGAACCTGAGCTCCTCACCCTGATAATACAGCCTGCAGTTCCAGCTGAGACCACAGCCCCTGGTTGGTGCTACTACATCCACAGTGCAGTACTGCCTATCCAAGAAATGAGAGAAGACATTGTGATTGTGATTGGGTTCCTCCATCTGTTTGGTTGGAGTGGAGGTGATCACATGGCACCCAGTATAATTCAGCTCTCTGCACTATTCCCAATTGGCCTTTCAGTTCTTGCGTCCAATTCATATTACCTTACTTATTTCGGGCAAAGTTGAGAATGTGGTGCTGGAAAAGCACAGCAGGTCAGGCAGCATCCGAGGAGCAAGGGGAATCGATGTTTCGGGCTTAAGCCCTTCATCAGGAGTGAGGCTTGTGGGCCGGGGGTGGGGGGAGGTTTTGAAAGATAAATGGGAGGGGGTGGGGTTGGGGGGAAGATAGCTGGGAATGATAGGTCAGAGGAGAGGGTGGAGCGGATAGATAGGAAAGGTGATGCACAAGTCAGGAGGGCATTGCTGAGTTGGAGGCTTGGGGGGGAGAGGGAAAATGAGGAAACTGGTGAAATCCACATTGATCCCATCTGGTTGGAGGGTCCCAAGGCGGAATATGAGGTGTTCTTCTTCCAGGTGTCGGGAGGTAAGGGTTTGGTGATGGAGGAGGCCCAGGACCTGCATGTCCTTGATGGAGTGGGAGGGGGCATTGAAAGCCTGCTAAATGCTGCCAGCCTCTAAGTGTGTTGCTCACTGCATTATAGAGTACATTCTGAACACAAACCAGAAAGGTGAAGCAATTTCAGATGCGCAAACCGACATGAGCATATTGTTCAAAGGATTTGTTTGTGTCAATTTTCTGTTTTCGCTTCTGAGTCTTATTTAATGTTGGTGGAAATTTTGTGAAATTTAGCTTTTATGGAAGGCAAAGTGCTCGTTGATGTGTGACAACAACTAAATGGAATATATTAACAGTCACTGATACTGTTAAATGTAAAATTACCTCATACATACTGGAATACTGGAGTTATACATGCTTACTTATATTATTGCATGGGGTGACATGGTGGCTCAGTGGTTAGTACTGCTGCCTCACTACGCTAGGGACCCAGGTTTGATTTCAACCTCAGGTGACTGTGTGAAGTTTGCAGATTCTCCTGGTGTCTGCATGGGTTTCCTCCAGGTGCCCTGGTTTCCTCCCACAGTCCAAAGATGTGCAGGTCAGGTGGATTGGCCATGCTAAATGCCTTGTTAAGAATTAATTGGTGTTTATCTGTAGGGGGATTGAGTTTCGGAGCCACGAGGTCATGCTTCAGATGTACAAGACACTGGTAAGCCGTACCTGGAGCATTGCGTGCAGTTCTGGTCACCGCATTAAAGGAAGGATGTGGAAGCTTTGGAAAGGGTTCCAAGGAGGTTTACTAGGATGTTGCTTGGTATGGAAAGAAGATCTTACAAGGAAAGACTGAGGGAACTGAGGCTGTTTTTGTTGGAGAGTAGAAGGTTGAGAGGTGACTTAATCCAGACGTGTAAGACAATCAGATAGATAGAGTGGGCAGTGAGAGCGTCTTTCATTGGATGGTGAAGGCTAACTTGAGAAGGTATAGCTTTAAGTTGAGGGGTGATAGATTTAGGACAAATATTAGGGGTAGTTTCTTCACTCAGAGAATAGTATGGGTGTTGAATGGCCTGCCTGCAACAGGAGTAGAGTCGCCGACGTTAAGGGCATTTAAACAGGCATTGGACATATATATGGATAATAATGGAACGGTATAGGTTAGATGGGCATCAGATTAATTTCACAGGTCAGCTCAACATCGAGGGCCATAATGTTCTATGTTCTATGTTCTAAATTGCACATAGTGTCCAGGGATGTGTAGCCTGAGTGAATTAGCCGTGGGGAAATACAGGGGTAGGGGAGTGGGTTGGGTGGGATGCTGTTCAGAGGGTTGGTGTGGACTTAATGGGACCAGTGGCCTGCTTCCAGCTGGTGTTGCAGCTTTGCTTTGTGCGTTGTGATGAAGTGTTGTTCTGTCGTTGTGCATTCTGTTTGTTAAAACTTTTGTGAGAAGCTCTTGTACCATTTTTCTGCCAAAAATAGTCACACAAATTATTTTTCAATGAAGAAGTGTTGTTACTCTGCAGGCAATGGCATGTGCACTGTGGGTTTGTAAATTCCTGTCTAAAATCCCTGTCATGATTCCATGTGACATCTGATAACCACTCTACACTAACTCAGGCTTTCAGAACAAGGTAAATAATTAGCTTGCAGCCTGCATATTGTGTTTGAGGGGTGATTCCTTCACCATCTCTGTTCAGACTCTGGCCAAACACCAGTTGCAGCTGCTGCTGCTGCTCTGCAAACGAATGTGCCAAGTGCTCTCCCCAGCACACAGCTGCTCAACAAACAGTGCTGTCATCAGAGATGTATGCGGTGAAAATGCCTTTATAAGTCCAATGCCTAATGTTAGACCTAGTAACAGAAAATAGCAAATTTTTGATTTCAAAGTGCCTTACCCCATGATTATTGGGTTTAATTGCTCTTCAGCACATTTGGCAGCAATTGTCAGGGTTGGTTGTTTAATGAAAACTTTAAAATGGAAACAGTTGCTTCTGCTTCACTCACTTATTCATCCAAGGCTGGTTTTCCCTTTCCTGAGTCAAATCTAAGTTTGTTCCCCATCTCCTGCGGGCAAAGTATTACATTATCTCTCTCGTCCTGACAATTTTAGTACGAATTTAAGATTTTCTTCAATATGACACACTGAGAACAATTTTCTATGTGTATAGTGGATTTATGCTGTTATTAAATGCGGTATTTTGGTATTTTACAGCTGAATTAAGTACAATCTCTGAATTGCACAGTTAATCTTCCATGGGCGAAAGTCTAATTGCAAATGAAATCTATTTAAATTGAGCATTAAATGTGTGACAGGCATAAACAGAGTTGTTGTAACACTGAAGTACAGAGGATATGTTAGAGCTTTATTGGATTTCATGAGATGCATAGGCATTAAAGAAAGAGCTAGAGAGGCAGTGGGTGTAAGCTCATCCACATGCATACACTGTTTTTAGATAATGTTATAATCACATACTCGGCTGCTACTCAATTAAAAGCCTGTTGTTCCTCTTTTATAGAAACTGTGGGCCACAAAATTTTATGGAAACTGAAAAAAAGGCACAGGGACCACAAGATGGACATGACCCAGAGCATGATACCTACTGAACGCAGGTGGCACAAACAATTCATGCCCTCCTCTAATTTCACTTGTTGCAATGTACAGCCAGCAGTAAACACATTGTTGATTGGACAGCATAATTGGCAGGAGCTAAAACTGTTGGAAGAATCTGAGGCAAATGAACATCTACAGTGCAAAAGGAGGCAAATCAGGTCCACAGCAACCCTCCAAAAAGCTTTTCACACAGACCCACCTCCCCCCCTATAATCCCACATTCCTAGCCTGCCATCCCTGGATACAATGGGCAATTTAGCATGGCCAACTCACCTAACCCATGCATCTTTGGACTGTAGAAGGAAAGCAGAGCACTCAGAGGAAACCCACGCAGACACGGGGAAAATGTGCAAACTCCACACAAAGACCGAGGGTGGAATCAAACCCAGCACCTTGGTGATGTGAGGCAGCAGTGCTATTCACTGAGGCACTGTGCTGCCCATAAGCCAGATTAGGCTATTCAGCATGTTGACCTTGTTCCGCCATTCAGTATGATCATGGCTAATCATCCAACTCAGAACACCCTTCCCACTTTCTTCCCCTTTAATCCTTTTAGCCCTAAGAAATAGATCTCACTCTTTCTTGAAAACATGTAATGTTCTATTCTTTTGAAGAGGAAGCTGCTGAACATGACAGGAATGAGAGAGTATGTCTGGAGAGAGAGAGTTTCTCAGCAGTTCAGTGAGGACGTCTCCAGTTTGATGATGACAAATGGATATACCGGAGTGAACCCTGCAATATCATTGAGAAGAGGGACTATGCATAACCATCAGCTCACTTTTGTTGTTTTTCAGTGCAGGTTCTGGCAGCGAGACCATGTGGAAGAGGCAGCCTTCCACTAGCTCCACTTCAGACACCACCATCTAAGAATGGTGACTCAGTCTCCTCAGGTGAGGTACTGTCCCAGCATTCCCCAGCACTCTCCACTAGGGCTGAGCTAGTCATCTTGAGGATATGCATTCTACATTAGGATCAGGGGTCACAGTCAATGAGCACATCACTGACAATGAGCCTACACCTGATGGAGCATTTGACAGGCAAGGTCCTAGGCATTCAGAGGATTGTTGGGTGGGTGGCACGGTGGCTCAGTGGTCAGCGCTGCTGCCTCATAGTGCTAGGGACCCAGGTTTGATTCCAGGCATGGGTGAATTTGTGGGTTTCTGCTGGCTGCTACAGTTTTCTCCCACAGTCCAAGGATGTGCAAGCTAGGTAGATAGCCATGGTAAATGCAAGGTTATAGGGATAGGGTGAGGGGTTTGGTCTCGGTGGGATGTTCTTTGGAGGGTTGGTGTAGACTCAGTGGGCTGAATGGCCTCTGTCTGCATTGTAGGGGTTCCATGAGACCAGAAACCTACTCTGTCCCATGCAGATTTTGAGCCTCTGGGTTCAGTTATGAGAGACCTGCTGGAGATGTAGAGGTAGGCAGGGACACAGTTAGAAAAGATGATGTCTCTGCCCAAGTTCTGATGTAATGGCTCTAGGATTTGCACATTTGACTACAAACCCAATCAGGGAGCTTCTAGAAATGTTTTCTCTCAGGATATTGCTGACATGCTCATTTTATTCCCGTTGAAGTTTTTTTTATTAATTGCATTTTTCCATTTAATTTGCTTGTTTCTTTTCATACCTCAAACAACAATTAGAGTGATGTGGAGATGACAGTGTTGGACTATGGTGGACAAAATTAAAAACCACACAACACCAGGTTATAGTCCAACAGATTTATTTGGAAGCACTAGCTTTCAGAGCGCTGCTCCTTCATCAGGTAACTAGTGGGGCAGGATATAACATACAGAATTCATAGCAAAAGGTCACAGTGTCATGTAATTAAAATTATGTTTTGAACAAACCTGGATTGCTGAATAGGGATAGGGTGTAAATTCACAGTGTACAGTACATTGATAGCTTCTGGTGCAAACGGAAATAATCCAGTTCTCGAGTTAAGGCTGCACTGACATTTGCCCCAGGTATCATTCTTCACTTAAAAAAACCCACTTCAAGCTGCATTTTCCTGAACTGCTCTAATGACAAATCTGCGGACAGTGGCATTAAGGTGAAAAGGGCTTGATGCTACTTCTAATACAATGTGTGTTGATGTCAGAGAAATCAGACTGGTGGAGCTGTATTAGCTACAGAGTTGAATTGTTTTTTAAACATAGTGATTTGCTTGTGGTCACTTTCTTAACTGTAGTTGATTGTTCTGTGAATAATTATCCTGAGAGAATCAATATTAAGCTTCCAATTACACCACTGTTCCAAACACATGGCATATTGTCTGAAGGTTTAATGAAAGAAAGACAAAACCTACATTTATACAGCGCCTTTCATGATGTCCCAAATTGCCTTACAGCCATTTAAATATTTTTGAGTTGTAGGCACTGATATGATATAGGTAAATATATCAAATGCTGAACAGGCTTGAGGGGCTGAAGGGTCCACTCCTTCTCCTAATATTTGTCTATATGTTTGTAGTTTGATCTGGGTGAATGAAATAAGATGGGCTACATAACCTTTGACGTCCTTAAGACACTTGCATACATAGGATCAGAGTCAGGCTGGAGCTCCATGTATTTTATTGCTAATGGACATTTGCTGTGACCAGGCTTTGTGGGGTGAGATTGTCAGGGCACGAATGAGTAATGGACTGGAAATGAATCTATAATCTGTTTTACAGTTCACTTCATTCTCAGTTGTCTTTCTATTGACTTCAATGTTATCATTTTGTCTACCCACGTGGTATCCCATTCTACCTTGATGTTTGTGAGGTATTGAAACATTGTGTGGCACAGTAGATATTAAAAATGTCTGGTGAGAAGGAGCAATCAACAGAGTGTTCAGATGTTCAGATCAAGCAAACATAGATACAATTATGGACCATGCAGCCTTTGCCCTCTGGCCTCTGGTATTGCCTAGAGAAACTCAAGGGTACCAATATTTTTCAGTAATACTGAAGGCTTATGTGGCTTCATCTCTTCACTTTGTTGCTCAGGACTCGTTGAATCATTTCCACCTTGAGAGATTACTGACAAAACAGAATCCAATAATGCTTCTTATATGAAGTAATCCATATTGAATAGTATCATGTGCTCAGGTTGGAGAATATTCTCCACTTCTTCTATCTACAGAATGAGAAAAATCTTCTGTAGTTTATCTGGTTGAAATAATTGAATCTTTCTCCCAAATATGAATGTCATGTAGTGCAGGGGCAGAATATTTCTGTATTATTGTCTGCACAATATTGTAAATAACTAATGGGTTGTTATCCTGTCAAATTAGCAACATTGCATTATGCTGTTGACGTTGAATGTGTACTCTTTGTTTAAAAATTAAAATGGGATCATTTATACGGTGTGCACAAACTTGGGTTGCATTATATCCTTGGCAGTCTCAATGACCAATATTACATATTTATCCAGTGATATTTGTAACCAGATTCCAACAATGAGTGTCTACATTTCTGTGATTGTTTGGTGAATTAGTTGGTGAATCTTTGAAAGGAAACAACAAATGCTTGATTGAGAGTGAAGGTTAAAGGGGGTCAGGGATGGATGAGGGACTTGGAAATAGGAGAAATATCAGGGCCAATGATTCTTTCCCTGGCATTGCTGTTTTACATACTGTTCTACACAGCTGGTGTCCTGGTCCTATTGGTACTGATGGCCCATTTTTTCTGAGCAGCAGATTTAACTCTGAAGGATGCGTTTACTTTCAGATTGGTAAATGTATAGGATTACCATGAAATTTCAACTGGAATGCTGCTACAAGTATAATGCAATAAAATAATGATGTCTGCATCCATGAGAGAACCTCTGGGTCACAGTCACCAGAGGCTGATAACCTATAGTGGTGAGGAGATGTTTTGAATCCATCCTTATCCTGGAATCTGCTGGAGATAAAAGGTTTCTTGGGCCATGTCACTACACGATTCTGATATCTGCTATCACATTTAGGGTGGTAAGGTGGCTCAGTGGTTAGCCCACTGCCTCACAGCACCAGGGACCCAGATGACTGTCTGTGTGGAGTTTGCACATTCTCCCTGTGCCTGCGTGGGTTTCCTCCGTGTGCTCTGGTTTCCTCCCACAGTCCAAAGATGTGCAGGTTAGGTGAATTGGCTATGCTAAATTGCCCCTTTGTGTCCAGGGATGTGTAGGTTAAGTGGACTAGCCATGGGAAATGCAGGGTTACAGGGATAGGGTAGGGTACTGGGTCTAGGTGTCCTTTGAAGGGTCAGTGTGGACCTGATAGGCCGAATGGCCTGCTTCTACACTGTAGGATTCATTGATGGTTTGCACCACCTCCTAAAGAATAGCATCATCCTCCCTCTCATCATCAGGGAAGACACCTGCTTCCCCCAACTCCATCTCCATGTATTTCTCCCCTGTTTGCTCAGCAAGGTTGTCCCTAGTGCTGTGAGACCGCAGCATTGACCACTGAGCCATAGTGCCACACTAAATGCAACAGCAGATGTCAGAGTGATGACATGGCACAAGACAACTTTATCTCTACCAGATTCCAGGACGAGAGTGGCATCAAAACATCTCTACAGCACAATAAACCTGCACACTCTTCCTGATGAGTGCTGCAGCTCTCTGCCTTGACTAAGTACCAGAACCTTATCTTTAGCAGTTGTTTGTAAGTGTGCTTACAAGTGGGCCTGGAGCTGGTGTTGGGAACTGGAAATATTTATTAAATGATATTCAGTACATAGAGAGTACAGGGAGATCCCTGCATGACTGTGTTGGAGCAAGTCCTTCCACATACTGAATGTCACATGATGACCTGACCATCACCAACTAACCTACTGGTACTTGCTGCCTTATATTCCACTTCATGCTTAACCTGTCCCTGAACATTTCCCCTCAAATATCTACATTTTTCTTATCATTTACATTTTTGTTATTAGGGTGTCAATTATTTTATTGTCGCACAGGAGGCAGTCATGAATCTTTAGACATACATATGTAATAAGCTACGACAACATCTAATATATCTTAATTAAAAAAAAGAAGGAACTGCAGATCCTGTAAATCAGTAACAAAAACAGAAAGTGCTGGGAATGCTCAGCAGATCTGGCAGCATCTGGTGAAGAGAAACCAGAGTTAATGTTTTAAGTTGAGTGACCCTTCCTCATAAAGTGTTGAGGATCACTCAAACCAAAACATTAACTCTGATTTCTCTCCATCTAACAAACCTTTACTGGTTAACTGTAACAGAGCTTATCTTCCACTTTAAGTATTGTGTGGGTAGTCTTCTCTACTTGATATCAGTGGTTTGATTAATACCAGCAGGAAGGCTTGGTTACAGCGAATCCATAAAAGGTATTCCACTTGGTTCCAGCAGAAACAATCATTTACAATCTGCTGCAAGAGCTGGTTGTCGTTTGTGTAATCATGGGAAGCTACTTTCTGGCCTCCAATGCAATTAAGCTCCCCCTCTTGTGAGCAGCACAAGATTCTGTCTTTTATTTGTTTTACAGTTTCTAGGACCTTGTTACTGCATTCTTCTTTTGTCTTACAATGACTACACTTCAAATACATTTCAAGCGCTTTGGGAAAATCCAAAACAATGAAAAGACACGAGAGAAATTGAAGTCTCTCTTTGAATGGCAGTAGCGTATAGAGTCTTCAACGTAATAAAATGTCCTAAGATGCTTCACTGGAAAATTATCAAACACAATTTGATATTAGGTAGTGTTAGTTTATTCTGAAACTTCTGCAGATGTTATTATACTGTCATGTTTAAATTAGCCTACATCACATCAAAATGAGATATTTCTGCTGATATGAGAAATGTTTTGAAATCTGTATCTCAGTTTTGTGCTTATAAACATAAAGGGGGTTTTGTTTTATCATACTATTACAATGCATACGCATTTTGGGGATTAATGATATTAAATTGCATGGAACATAAAATTGGGAATTTAAATATAGATAGCATCTGCTTGAAAGAAAAACAAGTGAAGGCTTAGTGCACCTGTCATAGAGTCGTAGAGGTCTATAGCACCGGAAAAAAAAAGGCCCTTTGGTCCATCAAGTCAAAAACAAGCATCTAACCATTCCAATCCCAATTTCCAGTTCTTGGCCCATAACCTTGGATTCTGTGGCATTGAAAGTGCAGACAGAGTTATAGAGTCAGACAACACAGAAACAGACCCTTCGGTCCAAACAATCCATGCTGAACATAATCCCAAACTAAACTAGTCCCATCTGCCTGCTCCTGGCCCATATCCTTCCAAACCTTTCCTATTTGTGTACTCATCCAAAAGTCGTTTAAATATTGTAATTGTCCCCACATGATTGCTTCCTCAGGAAGTTCATTCCACACACAAACGACCCTCTGCATAAAACAATTGTCCCCTCATGTCTTTTTAAAATTCCTCTCACATTAAAAATGTGCCCCCCTCATTTTGAAACTCCCCATCCTAGGAAAAAGGCAACTAGCATTAATTCTACCTATACCCCTCATTATTTTGTAAGCTTCTATAAGGTCGCCTCTCAACTTCTTATGCTCCAGTGAAAATGGTCCCAGCCTATCCAGCCTCTGTTCCTGGCAACATCCTGGTAGATCTTTTCGGAACCCTTTCCAGCTTAATAATACCTTTTCTATTACAGAGAGACCTTCTAAAATGTTGTCAGGTTTCTGCCTTTACCACCCTTCTGCCTGTACACCTTTTTAACTTCTGCCCATGTTATTAGTGTCATTCCTGGATCTAGTTGGCAATCGATGGGTTGGGTTTAATTGGTTATGGGAGTTTTTCAGTAAATGGAGAATATTCCATCACAATCCAGGCTTATTCCTGGTACATAGGGACAGTCTATTTGGAGTCAGATGATGAGTTATTCACCCCAGCATTTCACATTTCTGACCTGTTTTTACTGTCACAAAATTTATTTGGCTTGTTCAGTTCAGTTTCTGGTTAATGGTAACCCCGGGATATTGATAATCGGGGATCAAAATATAATAATGATTTTGGAAGTCATGGAGAAATGGTTAGATTGCTTCTTGTTGCAAAAGGTCTTCGCCTGGTGTGGAGTGAATCCCAATTGTCTCTTATTACCTGAATCCTAAATGTTTTCTGGGTCTCTAAGCAGGAATGAATTGCGTCAATATCTGAGGAATGATAAGTGCTACAAACTTCAGTGCCTATACCCAGTTCTGACCTTATGATGGAGGGAAGGTCATTGATGAAGCAGCTGATGATGGTTGGGGACTAGGAAAAGACCCTGAAGAACACTGCAGTGTTGTCCTAGGACTGAGATCGTCGACTTCCAGCAACAACAAACACTGTCCTTTGTCGAGTCCAACCTGTGGAGACTTTTCCACGGATTGCTTTGACCCCAGTCATGCTGACCTCCATTACACTATACTCAGTCAAATCCAGCCATGATGTCAAATGCAGTCACTCTCACCTCACCTTTTGAGTTCAGCCCCATTGCCCATGTCTGCTCCAAAGTTGTCATAAAGTCTCAGCTGAGTGACCCAGCTATAACCCAAAATGACCGGAGCTGAACAGGTTATTGCTATCCACTGGTGACGGTGGACTCCATCGGTTTCTGACAATTGATAGTAGGCGATGGGATATGATTAGTCTTGCTTTCTTCAGCTGGGTCATACCTGGGCAGTTTTCCAAATTGTCAAGTACTGGAAAGGTCTGTCAAGGCAAATGGTCAGTTCTGGAATAGAAGTCTAAGGATCTATTGTCAG
Organism: Chiloscyllium plagiosum; assembly: GCF_004010195.1. Classification (NCBI taxonomy): domain Eukaryota; kingdom Metazoa; phylum Chordata; class Chondrichthyes; order Orectolobiformes; family Hemiscylliidae; genus Chiloscyllium; species Chiloscyllium plagiosum. The sequence goes on from NC_057715.1 coordinate 11,318,136, forward strand.
GATGTTTGCAGGGCCCAAAGCTGTTGTTGCCTTCAGCTGTTTCTTAATACTATTGGATTGAATTAAATTGTCTGGGAACTTAGAATCCCTAAAGTGCGAAAAGAGGCCATTCAGCCCATCAAGTCCGCACCACCCCTCCGAAGAGGGGCATTCCACCGAATCTCCACATTTACAATGGCTAATTGCTGCACATTTGGCCAATTTAGAATGGCCAATCCATCTCCCCTTCATATATTTATTGGACTGTGAGAGGAATTTGGAGTACCCAGCGGAAACCCACACAGACAAGGGAAGAGCGTGCAAACTCCACACAGAGAGTCATCCAAGGCTGAAATCAAACTAGATAAGGTAGCAGTCCTAACCACTGTGCCACCGTAATCCTACAAGATTGCATTTGTGATATTGGGGACATGAAGAGGAAACTGAAATCTATAGTTTACCTCCTACGTCTGACTGAAGATGGTTCCAAACATCTCAACATTGATAGTGATGGTGATGTCTCAAATACTGACTGCAAGTTAGGAGAGGCAATGACCTAGTGGTTTTTTTCGCTGGATTATTAAGCCAGAGACCCAGGAAATGTTCTGGGAATCTGGGTTCAAATCCTGCCCCAGCAATCCACTGTGAATTGTCAGGGAAAACACATCTGGTTCATTAATGTCCTTTAAGGAAGGAATCTGCAAATAAACCTGCTCTGGCTTACATGTGACTCCAGGACCACAGCAATGTGGTTGACTCTAAACTAGGATGAACAGTAAATGCTGGTCTAGCCAGTGAGACCCTCAAGCTATGAATGAATTAAAAAGCTATGAATCTGTGACCCTGACTATGACCAACATTTTCTTGCCTGTGTGGGACAGCGTTCCCAGTTTAGAGACAAAACATCAGTTCACAAAGATGATTTAACATAGTTGCCCAGACAAGGAGTGCATTAGGCATTTTCCCTTGTCTGAGACCAGCTGGCCCATCAGTTTCATTTCTATTCGACTTTCTGAAGTGATTTGATACAATTGCTTGAGCACTTCACTGGTCAGTTAAGTCACCCACAATGCTGTGGGTCTGGGAGTCTCATGAAGGCTATCAGAATGCAGAGAGCAAACTTCCTTTTCAGAGAAACCTTATTGAACCAGACAGCTTTTCTTAACATTTCAATGGCTTTGTAATCACCATAATTATCATTTATCTTTTATTCCAGATGTTACTAATTAATTGCCTTGTTGTGATTTGATTGCATGATTTACAAAGAATTATGTCAAACCTCTGTTTTATTAGACCAACAATATTACCATTAAACTACCATTGCCATCGCCTTGAAATAGTCTATAAATGTCAGGGGTTTATTCTGTTGGAATGCCTGGGTTAAATTAGGATGAGGCAGTATTTTTGAGAAATTAAGAAAGAGGTGAAGGTGAGGTTTACCTTAATCACCCCAGTGGGCCATTAATATTTTCTTTTTACAACAGATTGCTCTTTAGAATCAGTGCTAATGGCGTTTGCTTGCTCTGCATTCTTGATCCAGCATTGCTGCCAAACTGATCTGGACATCTGTTATTCATCAAAGTTAGATCACATAGGATTCAGGGAGAGAAAGACAATTGGATACAAAATTGGCTGAGTGGTAGAAGACAGAGGGTGGCAGTAGATTAGATTAGATTACATTAGATTACTTTACAGTGTGGAAACAGGCCCTTCGGCCCAACAAGTCCACACCGACCCGCCGAAGCGCAACCCACCCAGACACATTCCCCTACATTTACCCCTGCACCTAACACTACGGGCAATTTAGCATGGCCAATTCACCTAACCTGCACATTTTTGGACTGTGGGAGGAAACCGGAGCACCCGGAGGAAACCCACGCAGACACGGGGAGAATGTGCAAACTTCAGACAGTCAGTCGCCTGAGGCGGAAATTGAACCCGGTTCTCTGGCGCTGTGAGGCAGCAGTGCTAACCACTGTGCCACCGTGCCGCCCACAAGGGTTGTTATTCAGACTGTCACAAGGATCGGTGCTGGGTCCACCGTTGTGTCACTGGATGAGAATTTAGGCGATATGGTTAGTACGTCTGTAGATGACACCAGAGTTGTTGGTGTAGTGGACAGTGAGGAAGATTATCGAAGAGGAGAATGAGATTTTGATCAGATGGGCCAATGCTGTGAGAAGTGACAGGTGAAATTTAATTGATACAAATGCTAGGCGTTGCATTTTGGTCAGTTGCCTCAGGCGACTGACTGTCTGAAGTTTGCACATTCTCCCCGTGTCTGCGTGGGTTTCCTCCGGGTGCTCCGGTTTCCTCCCACAATCCAAAGATGTGCAGGTCAGGTGAATTGGCCATGCTAAATTGCCCGTAGTGTTAGGTAAGGGGTAAATGTAGGGGTATGGGTGGGTTGCACTTCGGCGGGTCGGTGTGGACTTGTTGGGCCGAAGGGCCTGTTTCCACATTGTAATGTAATCTCATCTAATCTAAAAAAAAATAAACCAGGGAAGGACTTACACAGTTAATGGTATGGCTTTGGAAATGTTTTTGAACAGAAGGACCTAACAGTGCATGTTCTCAGTTCCTTTAAAGTGGCATCATAGGGAGACAGTGCTGAAGAACATGTTTGACACACTTGCTTTCATTGGTCAGAGTATTGAGTATAGGAGCTGGAATGACATTTTGCAGCTGTAGAGGACATTGATGAGGCCACTTTTAGAATATTGTGTACAATTCTGGTCACCCTGTGATAGGAAGGATGTTATTAAACTAGAAAGGGTGCGGAGAAAGTTTATAAGGATGTTGCTGGGATGAGAGGGTTTGAGTTACGAAGAGAGGCCAGATACGCTGTTTTTTGTTCCTCTGTAACGTAGGAGTGACCTTGTAGAGGTTTATAAAATCATGAGTGGCATAGATAAAGTAAATAACAAAGGATTTTTTTCCCCAGGTTAGCAAAGTCTAAAACTAGAGGGCATAGGTTTAAGGTGAGAGAGGAAAGATTTCAAAGGGACCTGAGGGGCAACGTTTTCACAGAAGATGATATATGTATGGACTACCAGAAGAAGTGGTAGGAACAGGTACAATTATAACATTTAAAAGACATTTGGACAGGTACAGGAATTGGAAAGGTTTAGAGGGATATGGGCAAAACAGAGACAAATGGGATTAGTTTAGGAAACCTGGTCACCATGGACTGATTGGTCCAAAGATTCTGTTTTGGTGCTGTATGACTCTATGACTCTGTTGGGGTAAAGAATACATATTTTCTTCTGTTTATTTGCACTAATGCCACCTCTACCTCGCCCTCTTAGAGAATGTGAGGGGAGCTGCTGTTGAATTCACAGAGTCACGCCTGGAAAATTGTCAAACAGTGCACAGACTGCTTTTAAATAATGGATTCTTCCCCCTTTCCTTCAGCGAGCTTTTCCAAGGGGCTGCCTTCGGTGCTGGTAGCTTAACCAACACCTGTCTGATTTCATTGCACACAAGTACTGACCTCATTACCTTGTCTCAGTCAAACACAATTATGACAATCTCAAATGAAATTGACTTCAAAGTGAACTATTTAGTCTCAGGAGGTACTGCATGTTCCATGTTCTCGTCTTTGCTATTCACAGCCACTGGGTCAATAGCAGTACCTCTGCTTAGTTGATTAAAGCTAAAGCAAAACAAGAGGTCTTCGGGCTGCATCCTCTCTGTCACTATAACATCAGCTGAAACTCTGCTTATAGATGTTAACAAGATTTCTGTAAAGTATCCACCGAATTTATGGTAATGTAGAAAGAGAAATCCCAAGGAAATTCTTGCCCTTGTGTTAAGAAGATCTGTGTACAATGCAGATTTCTTTTTGTAACTTTGATGATTTACGCAAAGTAATTAAAGTATTAATTAACTACTGTGCTGCAGGCTACAGCATTCCAATGTAATAGTATCTAAGAGACACTGAACATTTCATGGGAGCTATGACAATTTGTTAGCTATCATCCTTCAAAAGCCCATTGGCAATGTCACCCAGGACTCTCGGGATACTGAGTTCAAAAGATGGGTCATGGAATTTGAAATGCTAACTCTGTTTTCTCTTTACAAATTCTGCCAGTCTTGCTGAGTTTCTCTAGCAATTTCTGTTTCTCTTTCAGCATACTGGCTTTATGTTGCTTCAGATGCTGATGCTGTATATTATATCAGGTCTAAGTTGGACAGCTGAACTGAAGCAGCCTTTCTACCACTATGTTCGAAGCACAGTAAAACTAAACCATCAAAGATCCCAAAATAGTCACTTCAATGGTTCCTAGCCAGATCTTTGAATAACCAATCCCAGATTTTGTCTAGAATAATTAATTTCCAGTCACAGCTTTAATATCTTAAACAAAAGAGTTAACAATTTACTAATTACACAGAGAGAAAATTAAACAACACAGCTACCTGATTAACATCTATGGTTTAAACCTAAAACATTTGTGTTCAGCCTCATTCACACAAAAGACAGACAGACAAACAAGTACAGTTAAGCAATTAATAAAAAAAATTAACAGATTACTCAAACTCCGGTTCTGTTCCGATAGACTGGCCTACTCCATCTGAGCTGAAAATGTATTGCTGGAAAAGCGCAGCAGGTCAGGCAGTATCCAGGGAACAGGAGAATCGACGTTTCGGGCATAAGCCCTTCTTCTTCGGGCATAAGACCTTCCTGAAGAAGGGCTTATGCCCGAAACGTCGATTCTCCTGTTTCCTGAAGAAGGGCTTATGCCCGAAACGTCGATTCTCCTGTTCCCTGGATGCTGCCTGACCTGCTGCGCTTTTCCAGCAACACATTTTCAGCTCTGATCTCCAGCATCTGCAGACCTCACTTTCTCCTACTCAATCTGAGGCCTCATTTACCATTCAATAGCTGCCATCTGCTTGATATAGGGTATCTTCCAGACTTGCTGGAACTAATTCCAAGAAACTGACCTTGTTAATAGCCATGGCTGCTCTTCTTGGGAGTTATGTGTCTGTTAGACTCTCCTTAATTAAGGTTTAACCTGTAATTAGCCTCCAGGCCTCAGCGCACAAACAACAAAGCTTATTTTCTATGTTCCATTTCTTTTAACATGAGCTGTCTCAAGGTCCATCAATCATTTTCAGGTCCTAATGCAAAATTGATGAAAGAGCAAAAATAAAGTCATGAAAAATCAGTGAGGGTTTGAACAGTATGAACATTGGTAGGTGATTGAACCTCTGAAACCTCACAAAAATGCAAATAATGTGAAACAAATTTATTTGAGGCAAAATCATAAACACATGTTTTCATACCTTAATCATAATCATTTCACAGCATATCATCTAACTGAGTTACCTGAGGACTACCATGGAACTGTGTACTAATAGGAGGTAAAATACTGTGGATGTTGGAAACCTGTTATAATCTGACAGAAAATGCTGGAGAATCGCAGTAAGTCTAGCAGCATTTGTGGAGAAACTGAGTTAATATTTCAAGTTCACGATGACTCTTCTTCAGAATTTCAGGTTTCAGGATGGTTGGTGGGGTTCTACAAGGAGTAGAGTTTGACCCTGCCAAAAGAGGACCTCAACAGTTCCTATGGTGATGCTGAAACCTCCACATCCTGGCAACCAAATAAGATGCATTGCTGTGCCACTGTGTTTTAAAAAATTCTCAAGGTCAGGTTCGTAGGAGAGTAGTCTGACACAGAACAAACGACCAAGAGGCGAGTCTGCTAGAATATGGGCATTTTATTCCCCGCAGCGTCGCCACAACCAGGTCTCATACAACGGGTCTGGCTTATACTCACTCTACATGTTACCGGAACTGGGAGCCGTCAGTTCTCGTAGAGCGGTTGCCAACAACCCACGCTCGGCGGTTAAACGTAACCCCGGAGCAGACTCACCGAACTGGAGACTTTTCCAGCTGATATACTCTTTTCCAGATATAAACATTCATGTGAACAGCAGAGCAAGGCTAAAAAACACATTCCATTCTGGTTACATACAGATAAGAAGATTCACACGGGGAGGTGTGTAATAAGATTCACACGGGACTAAGCAACACCTCCATTCCGGTTAGATTCACACATGTATTGGGACATAATTTTTAACCGTTTCACCACACACTGTCCCATTGCTACAAATATGAATGTACATAATCTTCTATCTCCTCTTCATAAGGCTTTCTGTCTTTGGCCTCCTGAAGGTATTTGCATGGTGACAGAGTCAGACAGCAGCCCCAGAAGACATCTCCTGCATCACATCTGAAGAAGAACCAACAGATTGCTCATTGTCCAGGTATCTTCTAACTAATCTGCTCAGAAACGTTGTAACACACCTCTGATGCCAGTAGGACTTGAACCCAGGCCTTCTGGACCAGAGAAGGGGCATTACCACTGTACCACAAGACTGATTGAGTTGTCTGCTGCACCCTCCACCAGCTCAGCTCCTGACACCTCGGTAGATGTTTTTTGCTGTATTACAATTGGGTGCTCATTGGCACATCTCCAGCAGTTCTCAGAAGGAACGCCCCAGGTTCAGAGCCTCAGAGACCATATATTTGTTCAGCCCAAGGGAGGATAGGGCCCCAGCGTGTCAACCCATTCAAATGAGAAAGCAGGCGAATGAAGACAGTAGGCAGACTGACTCAAAGGGTTGCAGGAGTTCCATCAACACTGTTTGCATCATGTTACCTTGATATACCAGTGTCTGCTGCCTCTAGGGGCAGGTTGTTGGCTCCTATTGGATATGTACACAGACCTCTATTGCTCTGGCCATTGGTTCTCAGCAGGCTAGTCCAAAAGGCAACCAACTGGAGGAGGAGCTCCATACAGGCCCTCCACACATCTCGTCTCAGGCCACTTCACCCTGCAGCCACCTCAGCTCTATGGGAATGCGAGCTGAGGAGGATGAGCCTGCTTCTGGGCAGGATACACTCAAGTGACCCCAGAGTTGCCCAATCAAATTTTTGAAGAAAACAGCAGTACCGGTGTATATTATAGAGAACTGTAGTCCCTGTGTAGATTATAGTGAACAGCAGTTCACTGGCCAACAGGTTCCACGGTGAGGTAGGCCCCCGCTTTAAATGCTATAGAATCAGGGGACTGCACCGAGATAGATTGGGAGGGAAAGGCAGAAAAACACCTGAGAGCATCCAGGTAACATGGTCAAACATCACTGTAAAGGTTGATTTTCATTGACTCTGTGTCTGTTAGGTTACAAGTACAATATTGAAGATACACTACATGAGATTTTATAATTCAAGGTGTGAAGGGAGCAGCTCCCACTCTTTGTGCAAGGTTTGCAACTTTGGAAGGCGATTGCTACTTTGGCAACGAAGGTGAATCTTTCCAGGCTGCAATACACTAGAGCATCGGAGCCATTAGTGGGAATGATTAGTGAAGTTGCGTGATGTGATTAGAGTACCTTGGGACCAGGATCCAGGCTGCATACAGGAGCCTAATGTCTAAGGTTCACACACAGCGTTCAGTGCTGTCAGGAGCCTTTACTGTCCAGCTGTCTGATTAATGCTATTGCCACCTGAAGGTCCTCACATCATGACTCTCACAGAATGAAAAATGTACTCCATGCAGCCATTTTCACCTCCATTGCCCATTTGCTATCTGCATTGTGATAAGTGGAAACAGCAGTTACTCTTCACACAATGATATGACAGCCTCAGCCTCTTGATCCACAAGCAAACATTTTCTTCTTGGTCATTCCTCCCCCATTAATCCCATTGACTATGATTTTCTCCATGTTCACATCCAACCTGGTCATTTCACTGGTCATCTCCTTGCTTTCCCTCCTAAACCTCAGGCATGTCGAGTCATCATGCCAGACATAGTCAGGGTACTGCTGACTCTGGATTATCCGCCTTCTGCACCATACCTGTTCCTCCTACACACTATCACCCCTTCCATTATACACTGAGCTGCTCACTTCACATTCACTCTGCATTCGCCATTCTGCCTCCAATTCCCCACAATTCAGTTCCCCAGTTTCACTCCCATACCTGTGGTCTTTGATAACATCCCATTGAATTTTAGAGAATGGACCTCCACCCCACACCCCAGGACTGACTGTGCCCACTCATTGGCCGACTTGGATAGACAGCTGTGACTGATTCTGGATTAGTGGTGCTGGAAGAGCACAGCAGTTCAGGCAGCATCCAAGGATCTTCGAAATCGACATTTCTGGCAAAAGCCCCTCATAAAGGCAGTGAGCCTGAAGCGTGGAGAGATAAGCTAGAGGAGGGTGGAGGTGGGGAGAAAGTAGCATAGAGTACATTAGGTGAGTGGGGGAGGGGATAAAGGTGATAGGG
>NC_057715.1:11326579-11339777 GCF_004010195.1 Chiloscyllium plagiosum
CCAGTCTTCCCAATGTAGAGGAGACCGCATCGGAAGCAATGGATACAATAGATGATATTCGTGTATGTGCAGGTAAAAGTTTGATGGATGTGGAAGGCTCCTTTAGGGCCTTGGATGGAGGTGAGGGAGGTGGTGTGGGCACAGGTTTTACAGTTCCTGCGGTGGCAGGGGAACGTGCCAGGATGGGAGGGTGGGTCGTAGGGTGGGCATGGAGCTGTCCAGGTAGTCACGGAGGGAACGGTCTTTGCGGGAGGCGGAGAGGGGTGGGGAGGGAAATATATCCCTGGTGGTGGTGTCTGTTTGGAGGTGGCGGAAATGTCGGCGGATGATTTGGTTTATGCGGAGGTTGGTAGGGTGGAAGGTGGGCACCAGGGGCGTTCTGTCCTTGTTGCGGTTGTAGGGGTTGGGTCTGAGGGCGGAGGTGCGGGATGTGGATGAGATGCGTTGGAGGGCATCTTTAACCACGTGGGAAGGGAAATTGCGGTCTCTAAAGAAGGAGGCCATCTGGTGTGTTCTGTGGTGGAACTGGTCCTCCTGGGAGCAGATACGGCAGAGGCGGAGGAATTGGGAATACGGGATGGCATTTTTGCAAGAGGTAGGGTGGGAAGAGGTGTAATCCGGGTAGTTGTGGGAGTCGGTGGGTTTGTAAAAAATGTCAGTGTCAAGTCGGTCTTCATTAATGGAGATGGAGAGGTCCACGAAGGGGAGAGAGGTGTCAGAGATGGTCCAGGTAAATTTACGGTCAGGGTGGAATGTGTTGTCCAGGTCAGACCCCTGACTGATCAGTGAGCCATTCCCCAACTGACTTCCTGTGACTTGCTGGACCCAGAGAACTGACCATGGCCCTCTGCCAGTATCAGAGAGGACAGAGTTCCAGACATCAAATTCTCCAAGCAGATGACTGACCGCACACACATCCCTGAATTGATATCAGAGGTTGCTTTTGAGATCTTGTGCCTGGCCACCTGTCTGAAGGGTGCCTTCCTTTGACTGTGAGGCATAGCCGTTTGCAGGAAGGACACAAACTGGTTTTGCTATATATATGTCACTGGCACATGGTGATGGTGTGAGATTGATGCGATATCGTGCCTTAAAACAGCATGTCTATCCCCGGACTGATCTCTACTGACAACCAGCTGATCCCAGGTTGAGACACAGACAGTTTCTAACCTCACACCTTTTATGCATTGTTGAGCTAAGCTGCTACTGTTTTTTTATATACTGATAAAACCTTAAGTTATCTCAAGGCAGTGACTTGAAAGAAGTTCTGGGATTTACATATCAATCAATCTATTAGAAAGGGAATGCATCCCCATTCTAACTGATTAAAGACTTAACAGCAACCTAGGTTGGTCTAATACATTGCATCAGTTGAATAACACTTTGATCTTTTACATATAAATTCTGTGTCCTATGTATCCTGCCCCACTAGCTACCTGACGAAGGAGCAGGGCTCCAAAAGCTTGTACTTACAAATAAACCTGTTGGATTTTGAACTTTGGCAATCATGACAAGTTTCCTGGCTCTGAGTTTACGTTAAAGAACAAGTCAGGAGAGAAGCCTATGAGCCTGTCATATCTGGCTGAAAAGATAAAGTGCACAAAAGGCGAGGCAAGGCAAGGAGCATCCAAGTGGGGGCACACCTTGACTGAATGCTAAGAGAGCAAACAAGGATCCTTGAAGTCTGGTCTGATCCAATCCAAGAAGTGAGTGCCTGCCCATGTGTGCGAAGTGTCCTTGCAGCATTATTCTAAAGATGCTGGTGTACACCAAGATGCTGCACAATGTTCTGTATTGCAAGTGGAGCGGAGATGTGTCATGCATCTACAGTGAGGCTGGTACATGTCAGATGCCAACGTACATAGATGAAGAATGCAAAGACATTGGTGACTGGTGTACACGATAGAGCTATGGAAGTGGAGTAGCAAGCTGTGGGCACCAGGTAATGGGCTCTGACTTTCATTTGGGAACTTTTGAAGGCGTGTTCCTACCTGCCAGGTGGGAGAATGGGAAACTTCATATAAATGAAGTGAACTTAACTAATAATGATTTGTCAGTTCATGCCAACGCATGTAAGTAGACCCCTTTCCTTCAAAAGTGACAATCTTGTCTCACTGTTCCACAATCGGTTGAAAAAATGGGACTTTTTGTTCTTAATTTTGAGAATTTCCTCATTGCTGATCTCATATGATTTAGAGTCACAGAGATGTACAGCATGGAAACAGACCCTTTGGTCCAACCTGTCCATGCCAACCAGATATCCCAACCCAAACTAGTCCCACCTGCCAGCAGCCGGCCCATATCCCTCCAAACCCTTCCTATTCATATACCCATCCAAATGCCTCTTAAATGTTGCATTTGTACCAGCCTCCACCACTTCCTCTGGCAGCTCATTCCATGCATGTACCACCCTCTGCATGAAAACAGTTGCCCCTTAGGTCTCTTTTATATCTGTCCCCTCTCTCACCCTAAACCTAGGCCCTCTAGATCTGGACTCCCTGATCCCAGGGAAAAGACTTTGTCTATTTATCCTATCCATGCCCCTCATAATTTTGTAAACCTCTATAAGGTCACCCCTCAGCCTCCGATGCTCCAGGGAAAACAGGTACCCAGCCTGTTCAGCCTCTCCCTATAGTTCAAATCCTCCAACCCTGGCAACATTCTTGTAAATCTTTTCTGAACCCTTTCAAGTTTCACAACATCTTTCCAATGTTTCACAACATTTTCCCAACTTTCTCACCAATGTCCTCATTGGTTGGTGCCCTGGAAGAATCTGCCTAAAGGAAAAGATGTAACACACTTGCTAATCATCACTCAGAAAGTGGAATTAGCAACAGAGAAGAAAATGAGAAGATAAAAAAGACAGAGAGCAGCAGCAGAAAGAACAGTTAGCATAAATTTTCATCTTCAGTGTCCTTCTGTTGAGCAATGCCTAGTGGGACCACCTATCAAGCATTTGTCTGTCCAAATTTCCAAGAGCTATTCATACTGTTCAAAGCTCTGTGCTGGGACAGTTGGACTCAAGATCTAAGATATGAAACAGACGGAGGGGAATCAAAGGGAAAAGCAGCATCTTATTGAAGTGCAGAATCCTCAGTATTCTCTTGGCCTTTAATTCCCTGTCACGATTCCAGTCAACTCTCAAACTTTAGCATTCTCTATATGTGGCCCTTGTGTTATTTACTTTTTTTTTGCTAAATATTAAAAGATCGCAGCTTTCTTTTTAACTTGCGTTCTCTGAAAACTAACAAGATGCTAAAGGCTGCTGCTGAATACATTTTCAGAGGTGCCCAATGTCAAGTCCCTGGGTGTGCACTATCTCTTCATAGTGATGGACACCAGTGATTCTATTATGCACCAAATTAGGTCTCATTACATCAGTCCATTTACTTCTGATCTTCAGTGAGCGCACTTGAGGAAGAAAACTATGCTCAGACACTAGTCTTTTTAATCCAATAGATTCTGTCTGGTTAATAATTTAACTGAATGGTAAAGTGAAAATATATCATTGTAAAATTGAAAGAGACATTTAACTTTGTGCTGTTCTCTAGAATGCTTTTGAGTCCTTATCAACAACAGCTCTGTAGCTCATTCAGTCTGCCACATAGCAATAATCCTCAGCACAAAACCAAAGGTTCAGGCGATTGCTGCTTTCCTGAAAATGTGCAACGAATGTAAAACCCATCTTCATGAACATATTAGCATTTACAGGGCATTTTTGACAAGGCACCTGTCAGCTACCTAACGTATATACTTTTAACACTAAACTCATCTCATTCTTATAAGGGATTAACCCATTTTATTTTGTTGGCAGGTGTGATGGAATTAATCCCAATTTCCCTGCCACAGGTCAATCTTCTGTATTTGTGTTGGAATAGCAGAGTCAGGGAGAATATTTTCCCTGCCCATGCTTCGAAGCTTATTCAGAAACTAAAGAATTTTGAGAGGCCATAAGTGGTGAAAGGAAACAAGGATGGAACCCCACAGAGATATGTGAATTGTGAAATTATGGTACAGCGTGAAGTCATGAAATTGTCTTTTGTAAGCAGAAATAAAGCAGTAAGTTGTATTCATTTATTTTCTCTCTCAATCTCAAGCCACCCAAAGTGCTTTACCAGATAATTCTTAGGGACTACTGCAATGTAACAAAATGTTGAGAAATATTGGTATCTGTTCATTAGGACATTTTTATCTGTTTGATATGATTTAATCTGTGTACATGACTCTGAGTTTTAATTGCAATTTAATGTCTCAATTTCTATTAGATTAAGAAGAATATTTCTGTGAATATAGAAAAATATAAAATTATTTGCAGCAGCTAAACCAAGTTTGGTTAAAAACATCAGTCATTCTCTGATATTTTGGCAACTAACACCAAAGTTCTGAAGGGACTAGTCTGTCTCAAGGTATGACTGGAATCTGTAAGATTAGGTCAGTGGTGAGGATTGGCCAGTAGTGTTTGTTGGTACACTATCGTTTTATCACCAGGCTCCAGCTAAATCAAATAGGATTAATAGATTACTGTGGCATTTTGGCAATGATCCTAGAATCTGAGTTTTGAGCTGAACAGTGTGGGTCCTTACCGAGTAAATCTTTGAAGGTGAAGGAGATATATAAGATGATGAGGAAGGAGGAGAGCAGTAACATTAGATTTTTATTGCTTAATCCGTGACAAGGACCTACCTCGTTCAATTTTGGATTCACTACTCTCTGCAGCTTTCATGAAATCCCACCACAGATATGGTTTTGAGAGGAAACTTTGTAATATTTATAAAATTATCTCTGGTAGGGATTCCCAAAGTGAAAATCAAGACTTCAAATGGGTTCACCAGGTAAAACCTTAGGGTCATGAGCAGCAAGACAGAATGTCCACAGTCGAGTTTTCAACAAATTAAAGGGGCTATGCTTTCCTCTGACAGACTTCTGGTCTCACAAACCCTGCCCCATCTAACAACATAAGGAAAAATGGGTCTTGGAGGTTTAAGCATCCTCCCCTGTATAATGCTATAGTTTAATGGCAGCTTTTGTAAATATTATGCCCCTCAGCAAACATTGACCTAATTTGTCAAGATGTTGTCTGTATTTTCTCAGCGTTTTCACTTAACAACAAGTGGAGCAAAACAACTGAGCATAACTAAGCTACCTTTCCACAGTATTTATAGATCAAAGCTATATTAAAGAAACCATTCAATATTTAAGGTTTATGTTTCTGCCTGATATCAATGACACTCAAACATATTCCTCACCAAAACTATTATTTTTGCAGTGATTGTAATGGGTGGAACACATTGAATATGTGTTCCCTGATTGGGGCTGTTAATCTGGTCCAATCAGGGAGCCCTGGCTGACAGATAAGAACACGTGTTTCAGAGGTTCTGTTCACCCTGAGAGCTGGGTCAAGGACTCTTCAGGGGCACTTGGTGATGAGCTACCAGCCTCTGTGGAATTATTTCAATTTTGACCATGACTTCCCTTTACTGAATACTCAATTTCAAGCCATCGTAATTTAGCAGTCTTCACCTTTTTATTTTTAATGAATTTTAATATTATACTATACTATTACTGAAATATCAGCAGTCTGATTTGATGACACTGTGCAGCATTTAGCAGCTTGTACAAATTAAGGGAGCTTTATCTTGCCTGTGGAGACTCTGGGAGGGTGCTGAATGACATCCGACACTATGATTGCCTGCACATTTAGCAACAGGTTTTAATCTTGTTCTGAAGAGAAGGCAAATAAATCAAAACAGAAAATTCATAGCACATTGATCCACATGTGGAAGAGAAAGACAGACTAACCGTTTGGGTGTTACTTTCCAAGACATGTGACAGATTTTTAAAAATGTGAATAAAAAACATTTCTACGCTCTCGTCTAAACTAATGCCATTCATCCACAGTGATCATACAGTTACTCACTAAAATATAATTCAACTGGCAAAATTACATGATAGAGATCATGTATAAACTGCAAATTTAATAAGGGCAAGCTAAAATAAAACAGTCTGTAAACTCATTATGAATAATCTCTTTAACTGCAGCATTAATAAATTAGGCTCCTGGAATCCTGTGCCTTATTCATTTTGCAAGGATGCAGTGAAATTATTTTCCAAATTTGCGAATTACAACCATTCCAGTACAATTCGTACACTGTGAAGAACTGTCCTACTGTTAGCATTAGAGTTTAATAATGAGTTGATTAAAAAATAGGCTTCTTTAGTTTTATTGTATATGCTCTTCTTCCTTCGCTCGAAATAAAGGAGCCAATTTTAAAAAAAGACTTGTAATAATTTAATTGCATTTGGAAGAGTAATTTCTCTGCCACTGCCTCCTGGATAGTTTTTGCAGATTTTGTTTACTGTCTGGTGAAGATGTAGAAATTTCATGTCCTGTCACTATAGAAAGTAAGAATGTTGTTGCATAGCTCCAGGAATCTCATTGGCCACGACTCCTTTCCATTGAGCTGTAAACAGAATTTTCTTTGCACCAGCACTGCTGCAAACAATGGGTATTCATGTTTCCTAAAATCTCACCTGTGATGCAAATCAATCACAAATTAAACAAGGTGTGAAATTTTTCTTTTGCACAATTTTCTAGTGTGTGGATCGTATTTTGCCAAAATTTACTGCATACGCTATACATTCAAATGTAGGGATTAAATTATTTATAATGCATCAAGCATATTTCTGGGGTGGACCTGAAGGCTTCTGTCAGTGAGGTAAGGTGATCTGATTTGGTAGCTCAAGCCAAATATTTATTAAAGCCAGAGATCAGTTCTTATTGGTGAGCAGGGAGTTTGACTTACAGTGAAACCTACATTTGCTGACAGTAATTGCCTGTTCTCTTTAGTGAAATGTGAGCAGGGTTGGCAAGTTCAGAATTTGCTGCCCATCCTTAACTGCCCACAGTAAAGCTGCTGGTGCGATCGCTTCTTGAACTGCAGCAGATACACCCACTACTGGCTTGGCAAACCAGGATTTTATTCCAGATGAGGTGAAGGAATAGTGATATCTTTCCAATTCTGGATGGTGTGTAGCTTGGAGGGGAATTTGCCACTGCAAATGATCCCATGTATTTTGGGAAGGATATGAAGACATTAGAAAGTGTGCAGAAAAATCTCACGAGAGTGGTTCCTTTGCTGAGGACCCTCAGCTATGAAGATAGGCTGGAGAGGTTACAACTGTTCTCCTTGCAGAAGGAGAGATATGATTGGCTCATTCAAACCCACAAGAGGTCTGGACAGAACAGACAGGAAGAAATGTGTGAAAGGACAATTGGTGAAAGAAGCAAAAATGAAGAAAGACCTTTACCAGCGAGTAGTTAGGCTCTGAGTGCATTGCTAGGGAGCATGATAAAACACAGCTTCGATTTATTTGGAGATGCCGGTGTTGAACTGGGATGTACATAATTAAAAATCGCACAACGCCAGGTTATAGTCCAACATATTATCAGGCCAATCGCCTGATGAAGGAGCATCGCTTCAAAAGTTAGTGCTTCCAAATAAACCTGTTGGACTATAACCTGGTGTTGTGTGATTTTTAGCTCCAATTGAGTCATTCAATAAGGGAATTAGACTGTTATCTGAAAAGGAAGGATATGCAGGAGGAAGGGAAGAAGGCGCGAGAATGGCACTAAGGTAAATTGCTCATTTGCAGAGCTGGTTGAGACACGAAAGGCCGAATGGCCACCTTCAGCTGGAACTGTTCCATACTTCTGATTTATTATTTGCATAGAAATTGCAGGATTGGAGCAGTTGTTGCAGGAGGATTTGTAAGCTGCAGCAGTACATCTTTTATGCAGAGCACATTGTACATTATAATAATGCATTTTTAAAAATTATTATTTTGAATGAAAAGGAGGATATTTGGGATTGGAATGCAATCTGTGTCAATGTACTTCCTATCTTACTGCAGTTATTGATTGTTTGATTTATTGTTGTTGATGTACTAAGATACAATGAAAAGTATTGTTTTGTGTGCAATACAGGCAAATCATACCATACAAAGTACATCAGGATAGCAGAGTAGAGTGCAGAATATAGTCTTACAGCTGCAGGGAAGGTGCAGAGAAAGAGAGAGAGTTCAGAATTAACGTTTGAGAGGTTCATTCAAAAATTTGACAACAGCGGGGAAGAAGTTTTCTTGAATCTATTTGTGTGTGTATTCAAACTTTTATATCTTCTGCCTGACAGAAGAGGATGGAAGAATGTATAACTGGGATAGGAGGGGTCTTTGGTTAGGTTGGTTGCCTTCCCAAGGCAGCAGGAAGTACAGATGGAGTCAGTGGATTGACGGCTGGTTTGTGTGATGGACTGGGCTGTATTTCTTGCACTGTTGGGAAAAGCATTTGCAATACCACAGTGTGATTCATTTCAGATAGGATGTATTCTATGGTGCTACTATAAAAATTAGTAAGAGCCCCTGTGGATATGCTGAATTTCCTTAGCCACCTGAGGAAGTAGAAATGTTGTTGTGCTTTCTTGAGCATCGCACTGACATAGGTGGACCAGGACAGATTGTTGGTGATTGTCAGTCCCAGGAACATGATGCTTTTGGCCATCTCTACCTCAGCACCATTGATGCAGACCTCCATGTGGCCTCTACCATGAAACACTGATGGGTGTGATGGGAGTAGTAGTGGTGGTGGTTTCGACATCTTATCCCTATTTTCCATAAGCGCACAGATCGGACTGCTGTCTTGAAAACTCACAGCGATGACTGTGATGTGATCATAACCCAAGGAAATTAATGCAAGCAGCGTTCAAACTTCCCTTCTGCTAATTACAATGATAGGAGCTTCCAGTCAGTGCTGAAATTAGTGTTGATTGCTTTATGGAAGACATTAAAATCGGCAACTGATTTTCACATTCCATCATCTGCTTTTAATACATAGTACACTCATAGTCTACAATGGTTTTGAAAAGGAAAGATAGATAAATCTTGAAACAATCAGCTGATGAAACAGGTTAGCCAAGCTTTGTAAAACTAACATGGAATAAACAAATCTGAAATGAAGTCATCCGAATGGGTATTAACATTCTTATCAAAAGATAACCAGCAGCAGACCACAGGTAGTTGTGAACAAACCCTCATCTCCTGTTTTGAGTTACACGGTATGATATATATTGAACATGAAAGATACTGCCTACAATGATCAAGATTGGAGACAAAGAAATCAGACATTGGAATGCAGAAATCACTTATATTTCAGGGAGCTGCTGTTGCAGAATAGGAGAGATAGATTTGTTGGCAAAATTGCATTCTGAGCCTCTCAAGAAGGAAGTGCCTGCCACCAATTAGCTGTGTCTGTGTATGTTTGACATCAAAGCTTTATTATTTTTTCTTGGCGTTAGCTGATTTTAAAAAGTGCTCATTCTTTCACTCAAGAGAATCTTATAATGTGCTCCGTATTGATTCGATAGACTGCATTTTTATGAATGAGAAAGGTATAGTCTTCTGCTAAAAAGAACACAAATCTTGGTTGCAGCCAACTGGGGAGTTTGAAAAGAAGGGAGGCAAATCAGACTTTCTCACCCAGCCCTAACAGGCTGCACTTTTCAGGAATTAGCCCATGTGTAAGGATAGTAGTCCTGAAAGGGGCTCATGTTGTGCAGTGGTCATGATCGCACCTCAGGTTCATACTGCACCTTTCTGCGGAGTGTGTAATAACAGATTTAGACAGGATGGTTTAAATTAATGCCAAGCACCACCTTACCCCTTAAAGGATTGAGGAGAAAGTGAGGTCTGCAGATGCTGGAGATCAGAGCTGAAAATGTGTTGCTGGAGAAGCGCAGCAGGTCAGGCAGCATCCAGGGAACAGGAGAATCGACGTTTCGGGCATAAGCCCTTCTTCAGGATTGGCACTGCAGTAGGGTCTGGAGCAGTGACAGAAGACCTAGTGAAGAGGAAGAATCTTAAAAAGCATGTAACAAGCCAAATAAAGTGTGTGCCATAATAGAACCTTTTGTACGTGAGGCCATCTTTGGAACATTGCATTCAATTCTGGTCTCCTGCTTTAGGAACGATGTTGTGAAACTTGAAAGGGTTCAGAAAAAGATTCACAGGAATGTTGCCAGGGTTGGAGGGGTTGAGCTATTGGGAGAGGCTGAATAGGCTGGGACTTTTTTCCCTGGAGCATTAGAAACTGAAGGGGACCTTACAGAGGTTTATAAAATCACGAGGGACATGATAAAGTGAATAGCCAGGGTCTTTTCCCTAGAATAAGAGAATCCAAAACCAGAGGATGTAGGTTTAAGGTGAGAGGAGAAAGATTTAAAAGGGACCTAAGAGACAACATTTTCATGCAGAGGGTGGTACGTGTATGGAATGACCAGCCAGAGGAAGTGGTGGAGGCTGGTACAATTACAACATTTAAAAGACATCTGGATCAGTACTTGAATAGGAAGGGGTTAGAAGGATATGGGCCAAATGCTGAAAAATGGGATTAGGTTAGGTTAGGTTAGGATATCTGGTCAGCATGGGTGAGCTGGACCGAAGGGTCTGTCTCCTTGCATATGACTTTACAACTCCATACACTGTGGTGAAGAAGTTGCATATGAGGAGATATCCTTTTCCTTCAGGAGATCAGAAGGTCTTATAAGATTGTAACTAACTATCATAACCAAAACAGGTACTTGAGCCCCATAAACCTTGTTGGAGTGCCATCAGAGGTTTGCAGAAGTGAATAAGACCAATGTATTTGTTTCCAAACCATTTCCTTAAATAATAAACCACTAACCACTCAATGCTGTACTTGCCTTCTTTCATCAACCAATACTTTTTATCAATCAGCCCTCACCCTTCTCATTCATAACTTCACTTAGTGTGGCAGATACATTACTCATTACATTACAACCCATTCAACAGAATAGTACTGTTTTTTTTGCAGGTCAAGGTGACCCATAACTGGAAGTTGCAGCACTAAATCTGCAAGGGGCATGTTCTCATCTCTGTGGAGTAGGTAATACAGCCAATCATTTGTGGCTGAAAACATAAAGAATAATGATGCATTCCGACCCCACTT
Source organism: Chiloscyllium plagiosum (assembly GCF_004010195.1). NCBI lineage: Eukaryota > Metazoa > Chordata > Chondrichthyes > Orectolobiformes > Hemiscylliidae > Chiloscyllium > Chiloscyllium plagiosum. The sequence continues at coordinate 11,337,600 of NC_057715.1, forward strand.
TTACATCACATAACTCCCACATCCTGCAATCTGTCACCATTAATAATGTGCAGCTGATGTAAGCATGCAACTTTTGATTAAGCCTTTACACTTTCAAATACTCAAGGACTGCCAGCTGGCCAGAGAATGGCAGACTGGAGGTCTACAAGGAGAAGATACAGAGAATGAGACAGAAACTGAGACACTGAGAACAAGCACCTCCTCTCAAAGTGACATTCCTGTTCACTGGATCAGATACTGGTATTGTACCAACTATAGAAGACATTGTGGAGGCATAACCTGATCAGAGACACATGAATAGAGACTAGAAATATTGTATAATCTGTAATTATGGGATGGTAATGTGTGGGTGAAACATGGCAATTTCCAGTTGTGGGATGCAGAATTGAATGAAATGCTCATGCCCTCTGCTTCCACCTTCCCTTCTCCTTCCCTTTTTCTTCCTCCTCCATCTGAGGTGATTGCCAAATCCAAGGTGGCAGGGGCTGTGCCTTTACAATGGCCACATTGTGGAGGATTCAGGACAGCACCACACACTGGGGCAGCGTGTGTGCTGGAGGACTGCTCCAAGGTTGGGACAGCGGAAGCTTTGCTTCCACACTCCAGTGCTCTGCTCTACGGTGGCAGCATAGCCTTCATAATTAGACAGGGGTTGGATTGCAGAGGGGTATCATGAACCAAGCATGGAGTAGACTGCCCCTGCAGCAGCCAAACCCTGGTCGCTGAAATATTAATGGGACAGTCAGTGGACTGGGATAAAATAAATACTTCATGAGTGCTTCCAGATGGCAGGTATTCAGCATGATGTGCTGAACATAGTCTCATGCCAAATGAGCTAGAATGATAAGCTTTGCAGTTGTGTAGCATCTCCCTTAGCCATGTGTGTAATGGGATGCTGCACCACAGGCAGCTCCTGTCCTGGCAAAGCCGTCTGTGCACTCCGTTAACAAACCAACAGCGTACCTGCAAGTTAAAGATGGCCCCTTTAAATACAGGGCTTGCTGTAACTGGACACTTGTTCAGCTGTGCATGGGTTAAGACATTAGCTCGAATGGCAAAGCACTGGCATCAAATCAGTTTTACACGTTGATTGATGTCAGAATGTATCCACTCTGCTAAAACACTAATGGCCATCAGCATGTCAGTTTCACAACGATTAGACTGTGTGAGGTTCACTTTGATAGCAATTGTAGGGTGATGTGGGCAAAATGACCTTCTTCTGTTCTATAATAGGCTCTATTACTCGATATGACTATAGTGTTAAAATTATGCCACTGATTAGAAAATCAGCTACCATTGAATCAAATAGCAGAATAGGCTCAAGTTGTAGAATCATAGAATCTCTACAGTGTGGTAGTAGACCATTTGGCTCATCAAGTGCAAAGTGCATCCCACCCAGACCAAGTCCCTTACTCTCTACCTTTATCCCTGAATTTCCCATGGCTAACTCACCTAGCTTACACATTCCTGGTCACTATGGGCAATTTAACATGGTCAATTCACGTAACCTGCACATCTTTGATAGGAAACTGGAGCACCTGGAGGAAACTCACGCAGAGATGGGGGGAATGTGCAAACAGTACACAGACAGTCACCCGAAGCTAGAATCAAAGCCGTGTCCCTGGCGCTGTGAGGCAGCAGTGCTAACTGTGCCATAGAACAGTCTACTCCGCTGTTCATATGGCTACTACAGATCAGAATTCAGCTTTTGCCTCCTTCCTTTTGTACTTTGCTTTCTGTCTCACACTTTTCATTGAGTTTGTGTTACACTTTCTCCCTCCTCTGGTCCTAATTCAACTCAACTTGTGTTTCCAGGACTTTCTGCTTCCGTTTCAACATTAGCAATTGTTTTCTTATAACTCAACAGTATCACAGAGTCATAGAGTCATAGAGATGTACAGCACGGAAACAGACCCTTCGGTCCAACCTGTTCATGCCGACCAGATATCCCAACCCAATCTAGTCCCACCTGCCAGCACCCGGTCCATATCCCTCCAAACCCTTCCTATTCATATACCCATCCAAATGCCTCTCAAATATTGCAATTGTACCAGCCTCCACCACATCCTCTGGCAGCTCATTCTATACATGTACCACCCTCTGCGTGAAAAAGTTGCCCCTTAGATCTCTTTTATATCTTTCCCCTCTCACCTAAACCTATGCCCTCTAGTTCTGGAC
>NC_057715.1:11339909-11357099 GCF_004010195.1 Chiloscyllium plagiosum
TGCGACTCCACTTTCAAGGAGTTATGAACCTGCACTCTTTGTTCAGCAACACTCCCTCGGACCTTACCATTAAGTGCATAAGTCCTGCTAAGATTTGCTGTCCCAAAATGCAGCATCTCGCATTTATCTGAATTAAACTCCATCTGCCACTTCTCAGCCCATTGGCCCATCTGGTCAAGATCCTGTTGTAATCTGAGGTAACCCTCTTCGCTGTCCACTACACCTCCAATTTTGGTGTCATCTGCAAACAAATGGTTCTACTGAAAACATTTTAAACAGTATTGCATTCCAAACCCTATATTCCAGTAATAAGTTTCTGTTTTTTAAAATATTTCATTTGTACCTTTGCTGTGTGAATACAGCAGGATGTAAGCAGTGAATAATAAACCAGGGCAGCAAGGCTGCTGAACCTTTAGGGAACAGACAGCAATCCAGATGGCCAAAGCTATGAATGCTGGTGCTCTCTGTCACTGGAAATGTCTTGTGCTAAAATGAGAAGCTTGGATAACTTTTTAACTACTTTATTACATGCAAAACAGCTTCTTTATACATGATGATTGGATCACAGCGCATATTAGAGTTGAATTTAGATGGCTGATATTATATTGTCAATCAAACAGAGGATGCCTAATCACCAATTAAGGGAGGCAGGCAGCACATTTCATGGTTGAGGCTACATAGCAGAAGGATTTTGTCAGCACAGTGGAGACAGACAGGAGGCGAGGAAGGTGGGAAAATACAGGAAGACCGATGTATTTACACGGTTACAGGGAATCCCAGAGGTGCTGGACAAGTCCCTGAGTGGAAAGGTTTGCCTGGGCTAAGAGGCAATAAATTACAACTTTGCCAGCCTTCTTCCATTTTGTGAGAGACACTCAATACCAATGGAACTCCAGAGCCTCATCAGCTACAAGGAATTCTGGCTCTCCGACTTGTGTAAATCATGACGGGCTGATGGGAAGGCTAAGTGGAACAGTTTGCTGTGGGTCTCATTCACTGCTATCTTGTGAGCTCCAAAGAGCATCAGGACGAAGAGAATTGCAGCCACCAGGACTGGAAACTGTAGCAACCAGACGGTCTCCAGGGTAATGATGGATAATGGGCAAAGGGCACACAACCTCCTGTGTACAAAAAATAGGATCCACTGGAAAGGCTCTATTGACTGCAGGTGTGGAAGCAGCAGTTTTGTCAAAGACTGCGCCTCGCCAAGGCAGAAGTCACTGAGCTAACCGCAGTGAAAGTGGAGAAGCCAGTACTGGCGGCTCTAAAGGTCACCATAGTAACTCAACTTCCATGCCACATGATTATTTCAAAGAAATACTGGAGCTGTCTTTGGAATTGCTCATCTGCAGCTCATTACTACGTCAAGAGGTCACCAATACTACCTTCAAGATGGTCAGCCAATACATACAGGACATTGGTTAGGCCACTTTTGGAATATTACATTCATTTCTGGTTTCCCTACTACAGGAAACATGTTGTGAAACTTGAAAGGGTACAGAAAAGATTTACAAGGATGTTGCCAGCGTTGAAGGGTTTGAGCTATAGGGAGATGCTGAATAGGCTGGGGCTGTTTTCCCTGGAGCATCGGAGCCTGAGGGGGGACTTTATAGAAGTTTATAAAGTCATGAAGGTAATGGATAGGGTGAGGAGCCATAGTCTTTTTCCCAGGATAGAAGAATCCAAAACTGGAGGGAATAGGTTTAAGGTAAGAGGGGAAAGATTTCAAAGGGACGTAAGGGGTGACTTTTTCACGCAGAGGGTGGTGCGTGTATGGAATGAGCTGCCAGAGGTAGTAGTGGAGGCTGGTTCAATTACAACATTTAAAAGGCACCCAGCAAGTACGTGAATAGGAAGGGTTTAGAGGGATATGGGCCAAATGTTGGCAAATGGGACTAGATCAGTTTAAGATAGCTGGTCAGTGCAGACATATTGGAGCAAAGGTATTGTTTCCATGCCATATGTCTCTATGACTCCATGAGTCTATGCAGCATGTTTCCATTCTGTACAGTCAGACCGGGAGTGTTATAGGAATCCTGCATTCCACTGTGCATAGGATATCAAGGACTGCATATATGCTCGTCAAGGCTCCTATGGTCCAGCGATAGAAAAGGCATCTACTGCCTCATATAGAACTGGGATAAGACAACAGACACCCATCTCTCAGGTCATTTCCAGGTTCTCAGAAAAATGCCCTGGCACCTACAAACAAATTCAGTTCCAAGTGCCTAACCTTTTCAATCAATTCCACGTTCCTTCCTTGGCAGAGAACAGGTGACAAGTGGCATCCACTGAACAGACAGCCACTTGCAGAACCTGAAACACAAGTGCAGAGGAGAGCTACAACTCCCAGCATAGGAGCATCAAAATGGACCCAGGGCTTCAGAAGATGTGATATAGATGCCACAATAGCTACAGTAGAGCCTTTTAATATGGCCAAGCAAGGGTGCTGCATGTAGGAAGGGCTTAAAAATGTAAAAGCAGCACAGATCCTGCCAAATGGAAAAGACACAAAGAGCAACAAAGGACCACAAAGCAGCTTATAAAAGCTACTAAAAGAGATTAGGAAAGGCAACTTGCCAGGAACATCAAAAGCAATGAGAAGAAATTTTATAGTTACATAAAGGGAAAGCGAGTCACCAGGATTAATGTTAGACCAGTAAAGACTGAAAGAGGTGATATTGTCAATGACTATGGGGAAATGGCAGCCATGTTAAATAATTACTTTGCCTCAGTATTTACAGTAGAAAAGGAGGGTAGCTTGCCAAAGTTCTGAGGTTTGGGAACAGGGGCTGAATAAAATTAATGAAGTAAAACTTTGGTAATGAGGAAATTAATGGAATTAAAGAGCGACAAATCCTCGGGACCTGACTGTTTCCATCCGAGGGTGTGAAAGGAAGTAACAGAGCACACTGTAGATGCAATAACTATAATCTTTCAGGGATCCTGAGATGCAGGAGTTATCCCTCAGGAATGGAAAATCAGACATGTCACTCCACTTTTCAAAAAGGGCAAATCAGAAAAAAACAGGGAATTACAGGCCAATTAGCCTAACATCTGAGGTGGAGAAATTGCTAGAGCATATAATTAGGAATAAGGTCACTGAATACCTCGATAATTTTCAGTTAATTAGGGAGAGCCAGCATGGATTCATGACAGGTAGGTCATACTTGAATTAACTCCAGGTTCTCCATCCTCCCTCAGATACCGACTCTTCCTACGTTAATTGCTTCACTAGCAGTCAGTGCACTTTCTGTTGCTTAGATCCTGAGATCTGGAATCCCATCCCTAAAGCTCTCTAGTTCTCTGCCTCAGTTTCCTTCTTTATGAGACTCTTCAAAACCTCTTTCTCTGATTCCCATTTTGGTCATGCTATGAAATACCTCCTTTGAGACTCAGTACTTCATTTGTTTCATGAAGCTTCTGTGATGCGTTTTCAGATGTTGCATGACATTAAAAAAAGCTTTTGTTTCATTCACAGGAGGAGGGCGTCACTGGTCAGGCAGCATTTATTGCCCATCCCTAATTGCCCAGAGGGCAGTTAAGTGTCAACCACATTGCTATGGGTCTGGAGTCACATGTAGATCAGACTAGGTAGGAATGACAGATTTCCTTCTCTGAACTGGATGAGTTTTTCCTGACAATTGACAAGGGTTTCATAGTCATCATTAAACTCTTAATCCCAGATTATTAATTGAATCCATTTGCCATGGGAGAATTCAAACCCAGGTCCCCACATCTTTACCCGAGTCTCTGGATTAAATAGTCTAGCGATAATGCTACTATAGGCTGTTGGTGCTATTGTAAGGGGCGTTTATCTACTGTCCCCATTGGGAAACCTTGAGAAGAACTTACAGATGCTTCATGCAGCAGCCCCTCTACCCTTTCAGGGTACACATATACCTTTCTTGTTGACCCATTGCTGTACAGGGCTAATGTTGGAGGTGATGGTGTGCAGGTCTGTCATCCACTGGGAGGTCATTGGACACAGCTGTCCAAGATGGTGCCAGTCTTCCAATGGAGGTTGACACATAGAGAACACCAGAGATGTGGCAGAGCTCATTAAAAACAGAAAGAACTGTGGATGCTGGATACAGAAACAAAAACGCAAATCGCTGGAAAAGCTCAGCAGGTCTGGCAGCATGTGTGGAAAGAAATCAGAGTTAATATTCAGGTCAAGTGACCCTGTGTTGTATCCCTAGCTATTAACTGGGTATTCTTATTGACTAGGTATGGCAGCCCTTTCTCCAAATTTATTTCCATCTTTTACTCACAGTCAACACTGCAAACTTCAGAGTGAATCAAGTCTTGATCTTCTGTTTTTGACACTGCAGCGCCACACGTCGGACCACACCATAACCTCCCTCTGCTCTGTTTATTCTGTTTGCTCTGAAGAATCTATCTCCTCTGCCCATTTGGAGGGTTAAGCACTTCCTGGGTGCCAGCCCTTGTTCTATCTTCTGCACAGTGTGACCAACTGTCCCAGATCTCCCATCACACTATGCTTTCCCATCCTGGTGCCTCATGCCTGGCCTTCCTGGCATACCATTTGTCCAAGATTGCTTCTTCTTGAGTGTGTATGTATACAGGGAGCAGCCCACATGGGGGCAACAACAGTACTCCCTGTACACTCCTCTGAGTGCTACCCAGCTTTAGCAGCTGGGTTAGAGGCAAGTAGAGTCTGGCAGGGCAGTGTCTGATCAATGTCCAGCCTCTGGTAAGGGGAACTGGGCAGGCAGAAGCAGCAGGGATGGTAATGGGTTTCAGGTTGGAGTCCAGGAGGTCAGTAAAGAGGGCACAGGTGTGGCCCAGGCCTGAGTCGGGGGTGAGGGGATATTAACTCCCCCCCACCTCCAGATCAATCATGGCCCCACCATCATCCCTCCCTCACCCACCTCCACTCCCTTACTTTTTTCCTTTAGAGTGGGTCATTTGACTTCTACTGATTGCTTTCAGTTCTCTCTGGAGCTGCTACCTTTTAACATCATTGCTGGCTGCATCTTAAAGATCAGTCTTGCAATACTAAGTACTGCTGCCTATGGGGGTGGGTTTAGCTCAGTTGACTGGATGGTTAGTTTGCAAAACAGTATGATGCTTATAGTGTGGGCTCAATTCCCATCACTGTCTGAGGTGACCATGAAAGACTTTCCCTCCCAATCTCTCCCCCCTACCTGGGGTATGGTGCCCCTCAGGTTGCCACCAGCCATCGCTCCCTAATGCGAAAGCAGCCCTATGGTCTAGTAAGAATATGGCGTCTTGACTGACTTCCTCCTACCAGGGCAGGATTGACTGGTACGAGGAGTCATAGTTTGAAGATGTTAGTAGGAAGGTATAAAGGAGATGTCAGAGGTAGGTTCTTTACGCAGAGAGTTGTGAATGCATGGAATGTGTTGCCAGCTGTGGTGGTAGAAGCAGAGTCTTTGGGGACATTTAAGCGACTGCTGGACATGCACATAGATAGTAGTGAGTTGAGGGGTGCATAGGTTAAGTTACTATATTTTACATTAGGATTAAACTTCAGCACAACATCGTGGGTCTGTTCTGTGCTGTAATTTTCTATGCTCTATGTTCTAACATCTTACCTCGTAGGTTCCCATGGCAATCTGTAGTTAATTGCAATCTCCAAGATTATCATATTTACATTTGCACCCCATGTCTGTGCAGTGATTTTACTGTCTTTTAGTCCCAACATCAGGATTTTGTTCCTGTTGGTAAAATTCCAGCACAATATCAGTGAAAGGAACAAGGCCTAGACACACTTCATTCAGTTAGCAGTTAACAAGGCTGAATATTCATATAATAAAAGTACTTCCTGGATGTACACTTCCCACTGAACCCATTGGCTTTAGAATACTTTAGAAATGGCCCAAACGGTATTTAACTGTGATATACAAAACGTGTCACAGATTTTTCAGCAAGGGAAAGTGCAAGTTAATGCTGGTGAGCCATTGGGTTTGGGTCCAGGCAAGGGATAAAATCCAAGGAAAATGTGAGCATGTCATGAAACCTGCTGTAATCCATAGACTTTCACTCCAATGATTAGGCTGTGTTCTAGCTCATAGGGAGAGACAGACTGTCAGTTTCAGAATGTTATTACTTGAATATGAAATCACACTGACTTGCAGCTTAATGTTAGCTCCAGAGGTTCCTGGGTTTCTGGGACTCACCAGTGAAAGTAAGGTAAGGACAGAGAGGCGATGGAGATGGGGTGGTTTGCTGTGAGTTGCTGAAGCAAGTCACACATCCAATAAATCAGCAATACTTACAGTTGCTTTGCTACTTACTTTATTCTGATTACTAACACAGAGGAGTTATTTTACACTGGAGAAGGTGAGGACTGCAGATGCTGGAGATCAGAGTCGAGAATGTGGTGCTGGAAAAGCAGGTCAGTCAGCATCCGAGGAGCAGGAAGAATCAATGTTTCGGGCAAGAGTCCTTCATCAAGAATGAGGCTTCAAAATGAAGGGCTCTTAGATTCACAGAGTCATAGAGAGGTACAGCACGGAAACAGACCCTTCGGTCTAGCCTGTCCATGCCGACCAGATATCCCAACCCAATCTAGTCCACCTGCCAGCACCCGGCCCATATCCCTCTAAACCCTTCGTATTCATATACCCACCCAGATGCCTTTTTAATGCTGTAATTGTACCAGCCTCCACCACTTCCTCTACCAGCTCATTCCATAAATGTACCAACTGCTGCGTGAAAAAGTTGCCCCTTAGGTCTCTTTTATATCTTTCCCCTCTCACCCTAAACCTATGCCCTCTAGTTCTGGACTTGTCTGAAACATTGATTCTCCTGCTCCTTGGACGCTGCCTGACCTGCTGTGCTTTTCCAGCACCACACTCTCGACTCAGTTATTTTACTCAGCCTCTTTGGTGTTCCTAAATACATCGGTATCGACCTTTCCCATATCCAAATTCTGATCTACAATGTGGGTGCTCTGAGCTATCAAAATAGCACAGGTACTTCTTACACTATGTTCCTATCGAGTTGTGTTCATTATCAGATGGTGACCAACAACACCAGTGTCACCAGTGAGACCTTCCGTACCAGCATACTCAGGAACAGCAGCACCTGCAGTAATGAGACATCTGCACTCCTGAGAGAGAACAGCAGCAGGCTCTATTTGACCAAAACTATGTATCCATCATCAGATCAAAGACATCATTGCTTTCCTCTACAATAGCAGCAACAATCAGCAATGGTTTCACAGTTATCAATTCTAGATTTTTATTGAATTCAAGTTTCACCATTGACGGTGGGATTCGCACTCAGTCCGCAGAGGGTCTCTGGATTAATACTCTCATGATAATACTATGAGGCATTCACTTCCCCTGTAGGCTACGTAGTTTTGTAGTTGCTGCGTCTGGTCTGTAGTTTCCTGTTTTCTACCTCTCTTCCTTTTTGAATAAAGGTGTTGGATTAGTTATCTTCCAGTCTATACAAACTTCCTCAAATTTAATGAGTTTTGGAAAATCGAAGCTAACACATCAACTGTTTCACAAACTACTTGTTTTAAGGCTGTAGAACTTGTCAACTCCAACAATTTATTCAGTACTACTTCTCTGGTAAATGGAATTTTCAAGAGTTCCTCCCTCCCTTTCAATCCCTGATTTATAGCTGTTTCTAGGATGCTACTTGTACCCTCTGTCGTGAGCACTGATACAAAATGACTGTTCAATTTGTCTGTGCTCCTTATCCTTATTTACTGATTCCCCAGACTTATTTCCCGTAGGATTACTTTGCTAGACAAACACAGAGGATGCTGGAGAAACTCATCAGGGGAGACAGCAACTGTGGACAGAGAAACAGAGTAAATGTTTCAAATCCAATAAGACTATTCCACCAAACTTATTTTGTTAACTCTTGTATTTTTTTTAAAACAGGGTCAAGATACCTGTATAAAGGGGGCACCTAGATTTGAACTGGGGGGGCCTTCTGACCTACAGTCAAATGTTCTATCACTGAACTATATCCCCTGTAGGCTTTTATATTTATAGTTATCTTTTTCTTGTCGTCTAATCTTTTTCCTCTTTATTAATCTTTCAGCAACACTTTGCTCTGTTCAGTCTTTTGATGTGCCACCTATCTTTGTGGTATTGCATGACTTTTCTTTGAAAGTGATACTGCTGCTACTGAGCGTTGGTGGTGGTTGCTCATGGATGTGGTGCTGATTTAGTAGGCTGCTTTGGCTTGGATGGTGACAAACTTCTTGAGTGCTGTTGAAGCTCCACCCATCCAGGCAAGTGGGGAGTATTCCATCACACTCCTGACCTGTGCCTTGTGGGTGATTGACAGGCTTTGGGAAAAGCGAGGACTGCAGATGATAGAGATCAGAGTCGAAAGTGTGGTGCTGGAAAAGCACAGCAGGTCAGGCAGCATCTGAAGAGCAGGAGAATCGATGTTTCAGGCATAAGCCCTTCATCAGGAATGAGGGTTGTGGGTTGGGGCTGAGAGATAAATGGGAGGGGGTGGGGTTTGGGGGAAAGCGGGAAAGCGATAGGTGGATAAAGGTGAAGGAGAAGTTGATAGGTTAGAAGGGGGAGTGATGGACAGGTGAGGAGGGCGGTGCCGAGTTGGAGGCTTGGGACTGGGATAATTTGGGGGGAGGGGAACTGAGAAAGCTGTTGAAATCCACATTTGGGAGTCAAAAGGTGACTTACTCGCTGCAATATTCCTAGCTTCTAACCTGTACTTGCAGCCACTGTGGTTATGTGGTGAGTCCACTTGAGCCTCTGATCAGTGATAACCCCTAACATGTTGATAGTGGGGGATTCAGTGATGGTAGCAACATTGAATGTAAAAGGGTGGTGATCAGATTGTCTCCTACTCCAGACAAGCATTGCCTGGCATTTGTGTGGCGTAAATGTAATTTGCCACTGGTCAGCCCTAGCTGGGAATGTTCTTAGCAGGAATACTAGAGAACTAGCATGCAAGTACAGCAAGCAATGGTAATGTGATTTTAATTACAAGAGGATTGCAGTATAAAAAAAAGAAGTCTTGCCAGAATTCTGAGGGGTTTGATAAGACCAGACCTGAAATACAGTGATCAGTTTTGGTCACCATATTTAGGGAAGGATATACTTGGAGACAATATGGCAATGGCACAAGTGGATTGGAATTGGAACAAAAGGATTATCCTATAATGAGATTCTAAGTAAATTGGTATGGTATTCTTTGGAGCTTAAAAGATTATGGGATATTTATTTTATTGTAATGTTTATATTTTAATATTTTGAAGTGTCTTGACAGTGTAGATACAAAGTTGCTTTATCTGGGTGGAGAATCTAAAAACATGGAAATAGAATCTCAGGATAAAGTGGAAAATCATCTAGGTCTGCGATGGGGAGATATTCCTTTGATCATAAATTGTGATTCTTTGGAATTCCCCAGAAGATTGTGAATACACCATCGCTCAAAAGGTGGAGATAGAAGATTTTTAATGTCTCAGAGATTAAGAGATATGGGGAGTGGATGGAAAAACAGAGTTGAAGCCCAAGGTCAGTCTTGATTGTACCAAATGATGAAGCAGGGTTGAGTAGCCATCTACCTTTCATTCCTTATATTCTTGTTTTCTGACAGCACATTCACAAATTCTACAAACTTAACAACAGCCAGTCAAAATCATTCCGCCATTAACCTGTAAGTAGTCGTTGGTTTCTTTAAATGGCGCTGGTGGAGTCCCTCTGCCACTGAACACACGTTCAGCTGTACATATTAAAGCAAAGGAGCATTGAAGTTCAACATGACTTACATCAAATCAGTATTATGCACTGACTCACATCACTACCTGTTACTTGGTACACTTATCAGCACACATTACTAATGTCCATAGTAATGCCCTTGCCATCATGGCATTTGGCTAAATCTGCATTGCAAATGTGCAGCCAAGGTATGGGTGCCATTTAACCTTCAAAACAACACCTACAAATCTGAAAATAGAGACACTGCGGAGCCAAAGTTTGTTCCTTATGTTCTTTGTGGAAAGGAAAAATGCCTTGGTTATTGATCAAATGGTTTTTGAATGAAATTGTTTGCACAGTGTACACCTCATTCATATCAAAGAAAATTATAGCTCCTCAGCAATTGATGCAATATTCTAGAGCTATAAGTTAGAGTCTGTTCAAGACAGCAAGATGATTTTAGGATTAAAGAGTGGAGTGTATGTAACCGCTTACAGCTGCTCTAACAAGTGCAATGTTCAAGGTTTTAACAGTTGTTGGACTTGTCCTGCATTAAATGTAATTTCAAGGAATATTGTGAAAATGCATTATTGACATTAACATTTTATCATCTTGATACTCAGCTCTGCCCATCTTCTCCAAATAAAGAATGATAATTTTGGTCAAAGCAAATGATAAGGATGTCCAAAAGAATGAATGTAATGTGATCATTTTGTTTTGGCGTTATGTTCATTCTTGATGGTGTCTAAAATTACAAATGGCAAATCCCCTCACCTGTTCAGATCATCAATCAACTTTCTTAAGAGTGCCCTGAAACTTAAGTCTGCTGTTTGATCTGGATATCGCATTTTAAAAGCACAATACCAAGCAAGGTCATTACTGATGTTTCTCTATATCTCCAGGAATAGAGCCAAGAATACAAAATAGAAAATCTTATTATAAAGGTTGCAAGTAAAAATATTAAAGTTTTGAGATATAATATGATTTTTAATGTCATGTTTTTACTTCACTAACTGATGCAGTTCCTTGTGATTTAAACGATTTCAGATGCAATTAAAAATAATACCGCAATATCATTGACTTTTATCTTTTCGGAAAAGAAAAAGTGATCAAAAGCATAGATGTAATTAAGGAGTTAAATAACGTTATGAATGATGAAGACAAAGGTTGAATGCATCTTAAGTGTCATCGGATGAACAATGGCATTATAACTGTTATTTACACTATGCTTTTAGTTATAATATAGGTAGACCTTTGTCTCGATACTATTGCTCAGTTCTGGCCATGGACCTGGGAACGATGTCAGGGAAAAAGACTGGAAAATGCTTCTTGATGCAGTGCTTCAGGACAATAAATATATCTCCTCTTTTCTTCAGCACTAATACAATCAACAGATTCCAGTTTAGAAAGTTAAAGCAGCACTTTTTTTTTTGCAATTATCTTTGAACTATTGTCCCTTTTTTCAGTTTCTTGCTTGGCTTTTCATAGAATCATAGAACCCCTAAAGTGCAGAAAGAGGTCATTTGGGTCTGCCCTTACCCTCCAAAGAACACCCCTCCCTATAACCCCACATTTACCATGGCTAACCCATATAGCCCGAACAGTGCCTCACAGCACCAGGGTCCCAGGTTTGATTCCAGCCTCACGTGACTGTGTGTGGAGTTTGCACATTGTCTGCGTGAGATTAGATTCTTTAAAGTGTGGAAACAGGCCCTTCAGTCCACACTGACCCTCCAAAGAGCAACCCACCCCGACCATTTCCCTCTGACTAATGCACCTAACACTATGGGCAATTTAGCATGGCCAATTCACCTGACCTGCACATCTTTGGACTATGGGAGGAAACCAGAGCACCTGGAAGAAATCCACATAGACACAGGCAGGACGAGCAATCTCTACACAGACAGTCACCCGTGGCTGGAATCAAATTTGGTCCCTAGTGCTGTAAGGTATCTCAGCTAATCACTAAGCCACTGCAATGTAAACTGATGGAGGTGTAGAGCGGTATTATAGAAGGGTATTAAAAGTGACATCACTTCAGTTTTAAAGTGAAATAATCTGATATCTGTGGGGTTATCCATAAGCAGAGGCCCATTGTTACACAGATGTTAGAGGCCTAGTATGAAAACCGCTGGACTCTCCTATTTTCAATTAGTTAAATCAAGTTTTAAAGAAACATTTGCCTCTTTTAGGGTCCTTGCACAATAAGCAAGCTCATAATATATAGAATCATGCTGTAGTGGGTTTCTGCTGTATCAAAATAAGATAAATATAGTTAGATTCAAGTATTAGACATAAAAGAAAAATATTTTTTTGAAGAAGAGAAGTAAATGTGAGTCTTGTGTACTGGTGAGTTTGCAATATTTATATCCAAACTGAGGCACTCAACATCATTATTGCTCTTCACAGCAAAATAATTGAGTGAATCTGTAGCTAACTTGGCAGGCGACCTGCATTGCAATTAAGGATAACTATATTCAAACTGATGTCAGGCCTGTACTCCTGATTAACCCACGTACATTGATTGTGACACAGGCAGCATACCAACTTACCATTATCAGCTCCATTTCAGCATCCAACCTGCGCTGATCAATGTTGATTGGCTAGAAGCCTGAGCAGGGGTTTGAAACATATTGTGACTGACAAATTTTAAAAGAGGCTGCATTGCTTAAAATGGAACAAGATCAACACACTCTGGATGCTAGAATTCTGCTATCATAGAAAATGCCGAAATATTAAACAGGTCAGGCAACATCCATTCTGATCAAATGCTACTGACCGAAAACTTTGGGCCATGTTTTCCGAGTTTGGTCACAATTCTAATGTCAGCCTCAATTCCTGCTGTAATTGAAAAATCACCTCCACAAGCCCCTGTTTGCTTTGGGCTTCACTGATAGAGAGGTTCCAATTGCAACATGATTGTGGCCAGCCCATACAACATGAAACAGAATTAATTATTTCGCTCACGTCAGCTCTTTGCAACATTGACAAAAAAACTAAAGCTAAATGAGGAAAACAGAGCATTTGTATTGAATTGAGCCTATAGTGTGTGTGTGTGTGTCCCTCTCGCTCTGCCTCTCTTCATGCCTGATAAAAGACGCCCCTTCCTGCAGAGTTGAATCCACAGCTATTATTCAGGATATTTACTTGGTGTTCCTTCTCACCATCAACACCTTCTGATCGAGGCTCCAAGTCACAGTTTCTGCTTGAAACTTGCTATCCTAGCAACTACACATTGACCACTTATTTAGCGATTGAGTAACAATCGCTGACCTAGGCACATGGTAAGGAATTGGGTGAAATTCAGGATTTGCTCAAAAGGACATCTCATCTTCTTAGCTGTGCTTGTATTTTCAATTGGTCTGTGCTCCTTTGCAGCTGACCTGCTCAGTATTGTTATTACCCAAGCTATGGACTGCAGTGTCCTTTATAAAGACCTCTCAACGTTGGCAACCAGCAATCACTCACAGAGTGGTGAAGTTCCTGCCCTACTGTGGCCAAAGCACATCTCACAATGTCAACGATGATCGTCAATATCAGCAGGCATCCTGCTCTACCACCCAAGAAGATTATGGCTGATCTTTTTGTGGCCTCTGCTACACTTCCCGTACTCTCACCTTATCCCTTAATTCCTTTATGTTCAAAAAATTCTATCTTAGCTTTAAAAACGTTTACTGAAGCAGCATCAACCACTTCACTGGGCAAGGAATTCAACAGATTTACAACCCTTTGGGTGAAGACATTCCTTCTCAATTCAGTCCTATATCTGCTCCCCCTAATTTTGAGGCTATGCCCTCTTCTTCTAGTTTCACCTGCCAGTGGAAATATCCTCTCCATGTCTATCTTATCTATTCCCTTCATAATTTTATATGTTTCTGGAAGATTCTTCCCCTCATTCTTCTAAATTCCAATGAATATAATCCCAGTCTACTCAGTCATTCCTCATAAGCCAACCCCCTCAACTCCGGAATCAATATCGTGAATCCCAGAGGAGTCTGTACCCCCTCCAGTACCAGTACATCCTTTCTCAAGTAAGGAGATCAAAATGCATGCAGTACTCCAGGTGCGGCCTCACCAGTACCTTGTACAGCTGCAACATTACCTCTCTGCTTTTAAATTTAACCCCTTTAGCAATGAAGGACAAAATTCCATGTGCCTTCTTAATTACTTGTTGTACCTGCAGACCAACCTTCTGTGATTCATGCACAAGGACACCCAGATCCCTCTGCATAGCAGCATGTTGCAACATTTTACCATTCAAATAATCATCCTTTTTACTGTTACTCCTACCAAAATTGATGACTTCACTTTTATTAACATTGTATTCCATCTGCCCACTCACTTAAAGTATCTATGTTCCTCTGCAAAGTTTCACAGTCCTCTGCACAGTTTGCTCTGCCTCTCAGCTTATTCTTATCTGCAAACCTTGACACACTGTACGTGGTCCCCAACTTCAAATCATCCACATAAATTGGGAATACTTGTGGTCCCAACACCAATCCCTGAGGCACACCATTAGTCACAGATCACCAGTCAGAATAGCACTCATTTATCCCCATTCTTTGTTTTCTGTTAGTCAACCAATACTAATACCTTACCTGTAACGCTATGCATCCTTATCTTATGCAGCAGCCTCTTGTGCGACACCTTGTTGGAGGTCTTTTGGAAACCTAAATACACCACATCTACTGGGTTCCCATTGTCCACCTTGCTTGTAATGTCTACATAGAATTCCAAAAGATTTGTTACCTATAACCTGCCCTTCAAGAACCCATGCTGCGTCTGCCCAATGGGACAATTTCTATCTAGATGCCTTGATATTTCTTCCTTGATCATTGACTCAAGCATCTGCTCCACTACAGAAGTTAAGCTAATCAGTCTATAATTCCCCATCTTCTTTGCACCTCCCTTGTTAAACAGTGGCATCACATTTGCTGTTTTCCAATCTGCTGGAACTGCCCCAGAGTCCAGCTAATTTTGGAAAATTACCACCCGTGCACTTACTATATCTCCCGCCATCTCTTTTAATACCTTGGGATGTATTCCATCAGAGCTAGGAGACTTGTCAATCCTGAGCTCCATGAACTTGGCCAATACTACCTCTTCTGTGATAATGATTGTTTCCAGGTCCTCACCTACCTTTGTCTCTTTGTCACTTACTGGTATGTTATTAGTGTCCTCCACTGTAAAGACTGATATAAAATATCTGTTCAATACCTTGGCCATTCATCATATCCCATACTAAATGCCCTTCTCATCCCCTAAAGGACCAATGTTTACTTTAGTCACTCTTTTTTGTTTTATATATTTGGAGAAACATTTGCTATCTGTCTTTGTATTCTGAGCCAGTTTTTTTTTAAATG
Source organism: Chiloscyllium plagiosum (assembly GCF_004010195.1). Taxonomy (NCBI): domain Eukaryota; kingdom Metazoa; phylum Chordata; class Chondrichthyes; order Orectolobiformes; family Hemiscylliidae; genus Chiloscyllium; species Chiloscyllium plagiosum. The sequence continues at coordinate 11,354,959 of NC_057715.1, forward strand.
TTCTATCTTACTTTTCTTTATAGCTCTTTTTGTGGCTTTCTGTTGACCTTTAAAGTTTTCCCAAAATTCTACTTTCTCACTCTTCTTGGCCACTTTGTATGCCTTCTCTTTCAATTTGATAGTCTCCCTTATTTCCTTAGACACCTATAGCAGATTACCCCTTTTCTTACATTCCTTCCTTTTCACTGGAATATATTTTTGCTGAGCACTTTGAAATATTTCTTTGAAAGTCCTCCACTGCTCATTTACTGTCCCACCAAAAATATTTGTTGCCAGTTTACTTTAGCCAACCCCTCACTCGTCCCATTGTAGTTTCCTTATTTAATCACGGGACCCTGGTATTGGATTTTATCTTCACACTGTCTACCCGTATTCTAAATTTAACCATACTGTGATTGCTCCTTCCAAGAGGATCCCTAACTATGACATTATTAATTATTCCTGTCTCACTACACAGGGCCAGATCTAGGATATCTTGCTCCCTCATCACTTCCGTTACATACTATTCAAGAAAACTATCATGGATACACTCAATGAACTCCTCCTCAAAGCTACCCTGAATGAGCTGGTTCGACCAATCCATATGTAGCTTAAAATCCCCCATGATAATAGCCTTACTATCTTTACAGGTATCAGTTATTTCTTTCTTTATTGCCCGCCCCCAGTGTGATGTTACTATCTGGTAGCCGAAAGACCGTGCCTATCAGTGACTTTTTCTTCTTAGAATTTCTAATTTCTACCCAAATGGATTCAACCTCATGCTCCATAGAACCCATATCAGCTCTCAGCACCACCCTGATGTCGTCCTTGAATATCAGAGCTACACCACCTCCCTTACCTTCCTGTCTGTCCTTCTGAATAGTCTGATACCCCTGGATATTTAACTCCCCGTTGTGACCATCCTGTGACCATGTCTCTGAATGGGCTACCACATCATATTCATTCACGATGATTTGTGCAGTTAAGTCATCAACCTTGTCACGAATGCTACGAGCATGCAGGTAACGTGCCCTTATACTAGTTTTCATACCCTCATTGGTTTCCAGCGTCTCTAATAATATCTCCTGAGTTATTCTTCCTTTTTGCTTCTTTCATAGTCTGCCTTGTACTTAAACCTTCCTGCACACATGCTAACCTGCTGCATACCTTTTTATTTACCATTATACTTCCTGTTGTTTTCCCTTTCCCTTCCACCGACTCGCTCGTTTAAGTGACCACCTACTTATCCTTTTCGCTAGAACACCAGTTCCAGACTGGTTCAGGTGGAAACCGTCCAATCTGTACCGCTCCCTCCTGTTCCAAAACTGATGCCAATGCCCCATGAAATGGAACTGCTCTTTCCCACACCTCCTCCCTTAGCCACATGTTTACTTCCCTAATATTCTTGTCCCTAAGTCAATTTGCACATTGCTTGGGCAGCAACTAGGAGATTATGACTCTTGAGGACCCGGTCCTTAATTTTATTCTTAGTGCTTGGTAAATCCTGAACAGGTCCTCCATCCTACCCTTGCCTTTGTTGTTAATCCCAACGTGGACCATAACAATTGGAACCTCCTCCTCCCGCAACAAAATATCCTTTCAAGCCGGTCGGAGATATCCTGTACCCTGGCACCGGACAAGCAACACACCATGCGAGACTCCCGATCCGGCTTGCAAAGGATACTATCTCTCCCCCTAATTACTGAATCTCCTATAACAACTACTTGGCTTTTTGCTCCCCCCACCACCTCTTGAATGGCCTTCTGCACCATGGTGCTGTGGTCAGTTGGTTCATCCTCCCCACAGTCCTTTTCCTCATCCATGCAGGGAGCAAGCATCTCATACCTGTTGGATAAGGTCAAGAGCTGAGGCTCCTCCATTCCTGAGTGCAGGATCCCCCTACCTGCCTCATTTGCAATCATACTCTGTTGTCCCAGATCAGTAACTGAATTTGAATTACTTGAAATTGGAAGTGTAGTGGACAGCGAAGAAGGTTACCTCATATTACAACAGGATCTGGACCAGATGGGCCAATGGGCTGAGAAGTGGCAGATGGAGTTTAATTCAGATAAATGCGAGGTGCTGCATTTTGGGAAACCAAATCTTAGCAGGACTTATGTACTTCATGGTAAGGTCCTAGGAAGTGTTGCTGAACAAAGAGA
>NC_057715.1:11357426-11361251 GCF_004010195.1 Chiloscyllium plagiosum
GGAGGAGGCTGGTACAATTGCAACATTTAAGAGACATTTGGATGGGTATATGAATAGGAAGGGTTTGGAGGGATATGGGCCGGGTGCTGGCAGGTGGGACTAGATTGGGTTGGGATATCTGGTCGGCATGGACGGGTTGGACCGAAGGGTCTGTTTCCATGCTGTATATCTCTACGACTCTATGACTCTAATTACCAGGTGCAATCTCTACGACTCTATGACTCTAATTACCAGGTGCAACTGCCTTCTGAAACAAAGTGTCCAGGTAACTCTCCCCCTTCCGGATGTGCCACAGTGTTTGAAGTTCAGAATCCAGATCGTCATCTCTGAGCCAGACTTCCTTCACCAACCAACACCTGCTGCAGATGTGGTCACTGTCGTTCACAATGAGATCAGCCAGCTCCCACATCATACAGCTACAGCACATCACCTGTCCAGCCATATCTATTTACTTAATTACTTATTAATTTATATAAATTATACTATATGCCTTTCACCCAAATATTTCCTAACATGTTTGACCCCAGCACAGCAGTTATTCTCAACTTCCTATCTTCCACCGTGGGCGGCACGGTGGCACGGTGGCACAGCGGTTAGCACTGCTGCCTCACAGCGCCAGAGACCCGGGTTCAATTCCCGCCTCAAGTGACTGACTGTGTGGAGTTTGCACATTCTCTCCGTGTCTGCGTGGCTTTCCTCCGGGTGCTCCGGTTTCCTCCCACAGTCCAAAAATGTGCAGGTTAGGTGAATTGTCCATGCTAAATTGTCCATAGTGTTAGGTGAAGGGGTAAATGTAGGGGAATGGGTCTGGGTGGGTTGCGCTTCGGCGAGTCGGTGTGGACTTGTTGGGCCGAAGGGCCTGTTTCCACACTGTAAGTAATCTAATCCATCAGATCGAAAAGTGTGGTGCTGGAAAAGCACAGCAGGTCAGGAAACATCTGAGGAGCAGGAGGGCCGACACTCCTGTGACTTTCCTAGCACCACACCTTTCGTTTCTAACTCTCCAGCATCTGTCATCCTCACTTTCTCCTCGCATCAATCAGATCATCAACCAGCAAAAACCCCAGGTTGTGGAAAGTGTGATTGAGGGCCGATAGCAAGAGTTCAAGATAGTCCTGACAAGAGATGCCTGATGCTGGTGAAGTGAAGAGCTGCATTCAGGAAGAGAGGTTAGTTAATTCACTTACCTCAGAAATGTGCTTTCGCAAAATGATTGACTAACCGTTGACTCTTTCAGCCCTTAGGCATGTGCTATCATCCTGTCAGGTCTCACACTCACTGTCAGGAACGTCCCTGTCGCTCTACATCACACAAACCCTCTTCTGTCCCATATTCCAAACTGGCTGTCAGTGAGAGACCCGACTAGTTCATTGCCAGGTGAACCCGAGTGGCCGGTGCACTGGATGTTACCTCATGACAGTTTTGGCGGTGGCTGTTGAAGACCATGTAGTTTGAAGTGTCCAGCATGTTCATAATTCAATTAGCTTTTTGGTCAGAGTCAGGCTCAAGGCTTACCATGGAGATAGGACAGCTGAAGAAGTCTTTGGACTGGAAGTGTCAACCCTCTTACTCTGTCCACAGATCCTGCGAGATCTGCTGAGTTTCTCCAGCACTTCCAATGATTGTTTCTGAATTTGTGCTTGCTGCACAGAATCTGCCTTTTGAGTCAGTGGCGAACACCCTGTCTCTGCTGACAATTACCTCCCTGATGGTAGCCATTTCCTGGTCTTCGGAGTCTAATATTTTTCAATGATGTGGACAATGAGATTCTGTGCTTCCAAAAAAAGGACAATTGAGGTTTGTCACTATTAAGCCTTTAACTCCATTCAGATATTCCCATCCTCAACTATTTTCCAGGATTTGCCAAGAGGTTTTCCCATTCAGATATTCCATCATGAATACAATCTGTTCGCCTCATAATAAGACTCTGGATGTCATAACCAGCTGTGCATCTTCAATATAGTCTTCAATCTTCAGATTACCAGGTGTTCCCAGTTCTGCCCTAAATCTATCCAGCTTTCCACTCATTGGTTGAGTTTAATATCCAACCAGAAGTACTGCTTCCTTCCTCCAAAATATCAAAAGAATTCATATGGGTGCCTCTGTCTGACTGAGCTCAAAGGTCCAATTTCGTCATCCAGTGTCTATATCCAGAAACCTTTGAGGGTTTTATCTTCATCAGCAGACATTGCTAATTTCAGCTCCTCCACCATCTGTCTGTCTCAGTCAGGCATCTTTCACCCTCATCCACGAAGATTGATGCCTGGGCTGTGAAGTCCTCTGGCCACATCAAAAAGGTATAGGGTGACGTAAGCTTGTGGATGGCGTTCCGGAAGCATGGATCCTTCATTCCATTAGCATCAGCTATTTGCAAACATAAGAGAAATCAAAAGTAAACTAGAGTGCATGAAGCACTTCCATTACAGCCTTGTAAGGCCAAAACCATCTTCCAAAAACGTCACAACATCCCCTACACTTTCACAATTCAAGCACACTTCAAGCTATTTAAATAAACTTTAGGCTATTTAAATCAATCTTCACATAAACATTTGCAAATACAACTTTCACCCTTAACCTAGGCCACCTCATAAAAGATTTAAAAGCAAATCAGTGAATCAAATTTGTATCTTTGTTGGATTGAGCTGAGGTTTATGATTTTATATTAATTTGACTGACAGCCCTTCACATCACTGATATAGATGGTCTAATGATATTATTGTTAGACTATACCCAGGTAATCCCTGGGTTCAAACCCCACCAGGTAGATGGTAGAATTTGAATCCAGTGAAAATCTGGAATTAAGAGTCTTGTAATGACCATGAAACCACAGTCAATTATTGGAGAAAACAAATCCCAGCGGCTTCACTAATGTCGTTATCCGGTCTGACCTACACGTGACTCCAGGTCCACAGAAAGGGATGGGCAATAAATGACAGCCTGGCTGGTGATGCCCAAATCCTGTGAAAGAATTAGAACCAAAAGGGTGCGAAAGATAAGCTAAGGTCGAGTATTTGAGCTCTTCTCCTTAAAGTAGGGCTTTGATAGAGGTGTTGAAATTCAGGAAAGGATTTGACATGGTAAATAAGAAGAATCTGTTTCTGGCGTCAGAAGTATCATTAATTCCTGGACACAGAATTAAGCAACTGGTAAAGAAATTGGAGGTGGCATGAGGAAAAAGAAATTATATAGTTGGCTCCGTGAGCTAGCCATGGGAAATGTCGGGGGAGGGGATGGGGCTGGGTGGGTTGCTGTTCGGTATTGGGCCGAATGGCCTATTTCCACACTGGAGGGATTCTGTCAGTTCTGGATCAGTGGTGCTGGAAGAGCACAGCAATTCAGGCAGCATCCGAGGACAGGCAAAATCGACGTTTCGGGCAAAAGCCCTTCATCAGGAATAAAGGCAGAGAGCCTGAAGCGGGGAGAGATAAGCTAGAGGAGGGTGGACTGTAAAACCTGTGCACACACCTCCTCCCTCACCTCCATCCAAGGCCCTAAAGGAGCCTTCCACATCCATCAAAGTTTTACCTGCACATCCACTAATATCATTTATTGTATCCGTTGCTCACGATGCGGTCTCCTCTACATTGGGGAGACTGGACGCCTCCTAGCAGAGCGCTTTAGGGAACACCTCCGAGACACCCGCACCAATCAACCAAACCGCCCCGTGGCCCAACATTTCAACCCCCCCTCCCACTCTGCCGAGGATATGGAGGTGCTGGCCCTCCTCCACCGCCGCTCCCTCACCACCAGACGCATGGAAGAAGAACGCCTCATCTTCCACCTCGGAACACTTCAACCCCAGGCCATCAATGTGGATTTCAACAG
>NC_057715.1:11363325-11374770 GCF_004010195.1 Chiloscyllium plagiosum
GGGCGGAAGTGATGTCACGTGTGATGCATGAGGAATTGTGAGGATTGGAAGTGGTTGTGGGAGTGGCCATGATGGGGGCGGAAGTGACATCATCAATCAGCGTGGGGGTGGTAGCTGCATCAGCCGCATGGCTAATGGTGTTTCCGAGGCCAGGGGAATCTTCTGGAATGTTTGAGGAGCGCTGGTTATGGAGGTGGGTGGATAAAAGTTTGTTGTACTTACAGTTTTTGATGTTTGAGATGGAATTGAAATACTGTTTGTTGAGAGTATGAATTCTCCTGAGGATGTAGTACAGAGTGGGTCCTTTGCAATTCTGAGAGAGTGTGGCCCTCAGCTGAGGCAGGGCAGACTGTAGAGAGGTTAGGTGCCGGCGCATTGCTGCAAGCGTGGAGCGGAGGATCTTGAAGGAGAACCGTTGCTGGTGTTAGCTGGGGCGATCCACAGGAAGGGCCCGGCGCGCGTCCAGAGTCGCCACCGGCCCCCGTGAGGGGGCGGCACCTCGTCCAGCCGCGGCACGTGCCCAGCCCCGCTTCGCACCCCAGCCCGACCGACCCAGCCCTTAGAGCCAATCCTTGTGAGTTGGTGAGTTGGATGCACTGCCTCAGAGTGTAGTGAATATATGCTCAATAGTAACTTATAAAGGCAAATGGGAATGGGAAAAATATACAGAACTGCAGAAAAGGAAGTAGGAGTGGGAGAAATAGGATAAATTTACCAGAATCAGTACAAGAGGCTGAATTACTTCCTTCTATACTGTATTATCCTGCGATTTTACGTGCAGCAGAAACATCTGAAGAATAACGATGGAAGCTTTCCACCTAGGAAGGTGATGGTTTGCACGATGGTGGTCACCTCTGTGTTAAGCATGGTCTTATGTGTCTCGCTAACCCCGTTTTGCCATGGCAGTGTCTGGTGCTTTTGGTGCAGTGGGGCTGAGAAGGTGCATCAGTCACAGCAAGGTTTTCCATTTCTGCTGCCTATTTCCAACACCCTTCCAAACAATCAGGGGTCCTGGGCATCAGTAACTACCTCCCCATCGTCATGGCAAACAACCACCTTCATTGCTCACATGCAATGCCCTTGTAGCCTTGTCCAACTTAGATTAAAAATCACACAACACCAGGTTATAGTCCAGCAGCGCCGCTCCTTCATCAGGTGGTTGTGGAGAATAAGATTATAAGATGCAGAATTTATAGCAAAAGTTTACAATGTGATGTAACTGAAATTTCATATTGAAAAAGATCTGGATTGTTTGTTACATCTCTCATCTTTTAGAATGACCATGTTGGTGTCAGTTCTCTCATATGTAAATTGCAAAACCTTTTTTAAAAGCTACAGTAAAAAAGTTTTGTGATTTACATGTGAAAGAACTGACACCAACACGGTCATTCCAAAAGATGTGAGACTTAACAAACAATCCAGGTCTTTTTCAATATATAATTTCAGTTACATCACACTGTACAATTTTACTATTAATTCTGCATCTTTCAGTCTTTTTTTTAGATTACTTATAGTGTGGAAACAGGCCCTTCGGCCCAACAAGTCCACACCGACTCTCCGAAGAGCAACTCACCCAGACCCATTCCCCTACATTTACCCCTTCACCTAACACTACGGGCAATTTCGCATGGACAATTCACCTAACCTGCACATTTTTGGACTGTGGGAGAAAACCGGAGCACCCAGATGAAACCCATGCAGACACAGGGAGAATGTGCAAACTCCACACAGAGAGTTGCCTGAGGTGGGAATTGAACCCATGTTGTGGTTCTGTTCGCCGAGCTGGGAATTTGTGTTGCAGATGTATCGTTCCCTGTCTAGGTGACATCCTCAGTGCTTGAGAGCCTCCTGTGAAGCGCTTCTGTGATGTTTCCTCCGGCATTTATAATGGTTTGTCTCAGCCGCTTCCGGTTGTCAGTTCCAGCTGTCCGCTGCAGTGGCTGGTATATTGGGTCCAGGTCGATGTGCTTATTAATTGAATCTGTGGATGAATGCCATGCCTCTAGGAGTTTGACTGGGACAACACTACTATTATAAGACAAGCCAAACAGAGAACAGCCAGGGAATTCCTAGAAGCATGGCATTCATCCACAGATTCAATCAATAAGCACATCGACCTGGACCCAATATACCAGCCACTGCAGCGGACAGCTGGAACTGACAACCGGAAGCGGCAGATACAAATCACCTATAAATGCCGGAGGAAACATCACAGAAGCGCTTCACAGGAGGCTCCCAAGCACTGAGGATGTCACCTAGACAGGGGACGAAACGTCTGCAACACAAATTCCCAACTCGGCGAACAGAACCACAACAACGAGCACCCGAGCTACAAATCTTCTCACAAACTTTGAACCCATGTCTCTGGCGCTGTGAGGCAGCAGTGCTAACCACTGAGCCACCGTGCCATCTTATTCTCCACAACCACCTGATGATGGAGCAGTGCTCCAAAAGTTAGTGCTTCCAAATAAACCTGTTGGACTATAACCTGGTGTTGTGTGATTTTTAAGTTTGTACACCCCAGTCCATCACCAGTGTCTCCAAATCATAACTTAGATTACAAAGCTTATTTCTGCCCTAGCTCTAACAAAACTATGTTCGCAGAATGGGTGTGGCTCTGAGGATATTCCCAGCCAGTGTGTTTGTTCTTAGAAAATGATCTATTTGGAATGAGCAAAGAAATTTTTCAACATTTTGAGTTCCCATCACAAAGTTAAGTGGTAAAGGGTTTTGACGTGATTATTAACTATATCCTGCATACCTCCACCCCTCATTCAGCTTTGTCTGTTCATTGGCCTGATGATTGACAACAAACAGTGTGCCAATGCTGCTTGCTGGCACAGAGACAGGGAAAACAATTGAGTAGTGCATTAGAGTCAATGATGGAATTTTGGAATCTAGCTTTCAGGCTTAAGTGAGTTTAAGTCTGAAATCAGGAAGCCAGCTAATAATTTAATGAATTCATCTATATTAAAAAAAGCATTGAGATCAGCAGCAACGATATTGACTTCAGGCAATAAATACTTAACTGTATCTATATTCCATGCAATTCCTTTCACCAGGGAAGAGATATAGGGGTCATTCTCTTGTAGATGTTTCACGATTCCACAGAGAATGAAGAGCTGTTCAAGAAATATAATGGATCTAACTCTAAGCGTTATTTATAGCTCCAGGATTATTGTATAGTTTCAGTCTAGTCTGAGGCTTGATAACATGCTGAAATTTTTAGTTCCATGCATGCTTTCATGATGGCAGAATTGCAAAAATAATTGATATTTTTAAATTTGATGGCAATGACATGCTTATCCATTATAAAGCAAATGATGTGACTTAAGCAAACAAATGAATTATTCACATCAACCAGATCGATGGACATCACATAACATTGACACCCTTATTATATGATCTGGCATTCCCTGTCCATGCAGATTTGGATATAATGAAAGCAAATATTTTGCAAGAAGTTAAAAGCACCTTTGAATTGTTAAACATCCATTGATTGTATTCTATGCACCCGTGCACGTAACCATGGTGCTCTTATTTATCCCTCAGCATGGATTTAAATCTCAGTGTCATTGTATATTTCTACACCCCTTTAACACTGCTGGTCTGTTTCTATCTAAATAGTAAAAGATCATTGTGTTCTTAATCTTGCAATTATCCTCTCACCAGAACATTTATTGACAATGCTACAGAAAGATAAATGGATACATTTACATGTAAACTATGTTCATACCATCACATTGATTCTCCATGACATGTTACTTTCAATCACGACCAGCCAGAGTCAGACTACACTTGGTACCTTCTCGGTGCATAACCGTACAGATGCATAATCTGTGTGTCAGCTTGCAAATATGCTCAGGAACCTTTCCCCACAAGTTAAAACCTTGGGTTACAAAAGCCAAGTCAGATGATCAAAACTAAACAAAAGAAAGAAAGCATTTCCATTTCGAATCACCCTACAGTGCTGTGAGAGACCATTCGGCCATCAAGCTGGACTGCCTGTCTGAAGAGCATCCCAGCCACACCCAGACCCCTACCTATCCCCATAATAACATACTTACCATTGCTAATCCACCTAACTTGTATATCTTGGACATTTGATGATGGCTTCCACATTCTCAGGATGTTTTGAAATCACTGAATTTGCTTTGAATCTAATTTACCGTTATGCAGACAAATACAACATCAAGATATGAAAAAGCAAATTCCAAAGATCTAACTAACCACTTATTCTGCAGAGGTTGATCTTAAAGGCCCGATTGTACTGCTTTTTGTTAACTCTTGCAAAGACCTGGGATTTTCTCAAACTACACTTCCAATTTCCTGAACTTTGCTGGATATTAAGGCTGTATCACTGCGCTACATTTGATTAAATACTTAAAAGAGAGGGCCTCGGGAAAGGCAGGCCTATGCTGTAGTCCCACTGCAACATTCAGAGGGGCTGACCAGCCTGGTCCCTTGGATTATTTGCTACTGCATGTTGATGCACATTCTCAATCCCTGAGCTACCTCAATAGCTCCCATCTCTCCCATTGGGAATGGTGAGGCTTCAAAGTTGGTGTCCTCCCGATTCAGGCAGTACCATCAGGAGCTGGACTAACCTTTTTTTTAAATAAGCAACCAACTACGGGGCTACTTCCACTAATGTTGCTGAGGGCTCAGGACTCCCATTTCCTCCGGACGTCAGCACCCTAAAACATGAAGTAGACCTTTGTTGCTCTCATTCAGATGAGAGGTGAAGCAAAGGCCTTGTCTGCCTTCTGAGGTACATACAAACCCTCAGTCAATATCACAACAAAAAGATTATCTCGTCTTGCGAGTGAAACTTTGCTTACCGTAAATATGCAGAATTGTGTATTGTGTACAATTATGGTCGACAAGTTATTGGAAGGATATTAGTATTAAGCTGGAGAGTACAGAAGATATTTATCAGAATGTTGCCAGGTATGGAAGGTTTGAGTTATCAAGAAAGTCTGGTTAGAGTCATAGAGTTTTACAGTCATGCAGCATGGAAACAGAGTCTTCGGTCCAATCAATTCACTGGAATTTCGGAGGTTGAGAGGTGACATTATAGAAGTTGATAAAATAATGAGGTGTACAGATAAAGTTAATGGCAGTTGTCTTTTCCCTAGGATGGGCAATTTCAAGACTATGGGGCACATATTTATGATGAGAGGAGAGAAATTTAAAAGTACATGGGGGCAATATGGTTCGCGTATGGAATGAGCTTCCTGAGCAAGTGGTAGATGTGGGTACAATTACAATTTTTAAAAGACATTTTCATAAGTATATGAATAGGAAAGGTTTGGAGGGATATAGGCCAGGAGCAGGCAGGGGGGACTAGGTTAGTTTGGGATTCTGTTCAGCATAGACTGGTTGGACCGAAGGGTCTGTTTCTGTGCTGTATGACTTTATGTTCCTGAATTAACAGAGTCATTACACTTCAAAGACAGTTTATTAGATTAGATTAGATTCCCTACAGTATGGAAATAGGCCCTTCAGCCCAATAAGTCCACACTGACCCACTGCAGAGTAACCCACCAAGACTCATTCCCCTACAGTTACCCCTAACTAATGCACTTAACACTATGGGCAATTTAATATGGCCAATTCACCAGACCTGCACATCTTTGGACTGTGGGAGGAAACCAGTGCACATGGAGGAAACCCATGCAGACATGGGGAAAATGTGCAAACTCCACATAGCCAGTCACCCAGAGGTGGGATCGAACTCAGGTCCCTGACACTGTGAGGCAGTAGTGCCAACCACTGAGCCACTGTGCTGCCCCATTAGCTATGAAGATATGTGGGGACATCCCTGAGATCATAAAAGACACAAATCTTTCTTCCTCTTTTTGTTTGTCCGAAGAAAATACAGAAGAACTGCCAATTATTTACCACCTCTTTTCTGTGAGTATACCAATTAATCGCTGAAACTTTCCAACAGACCCCAAAACCGAACAGGGCAATAAAAAAGCCATAAAGCTGACAACAGATGTTTGGCTGCTGAGAGTGTTTGTAGCATCTTCAATCAATGCATACAAGGTCAGCAGGTGCACATGCTGTTCCACATCAACTGGAGGGAATGTGTGTGGGATGATAGCTTTTTGTCTCTCCTGTCATTGCCACCACATGAAAGACTGATCAGAGTTTTTACACTGTACAGTCCTTACTTCATTGCAAACAAAGAGATACCGGACACATTTGAGAAGGATAAATATATTAATTAATTGTAGCAAAGCAAAATGCAAACAGAAAAGGCTTAGAATAACCAACGCATAAAACCAGCCTATATTGTCGATACTCCATCGAACTGAGATAAATATTTGCACCATTTACTTCTCAAATACATGCAAGGATATTAAGCTTCATTTTACAAATGAGATATGAATGCTGCAAAAGAGGTGAGGAATATTATAGTTCTCCATTCACAATGTGACAGGCAATATTCCCCTGGGCATCTGGAGCTACCTGAAGCAGATGTGGGCTGATTTACAATGCAAACCGGAGTTCAATGGGATAGGGCGTTCCTCCATCCTCCCATATCTGGGATTTCGCCTTCCTGTCATCTGTAGAATGTCACTGTAACTGTTGCTGATGTTCCACTTTCTACCATTCCTGCAACCCCAAACCAGCAAGCTACTTATTTAGTTTGTCAGTCAGATTTAAATTAGACTTGATATTCCAGCCAACGCTTTTGGTCACCTGAGCGAGTGGCTCCTTAGCTGATTCATTTGTTTTACAATGAGCTTGTGAAATGGTTGCAATGCTTTGTTTGGTAAAAAGCACAATGTAAATATAACTTGTTGTCATCACTTGTAAGGAAACAGCAACAGGAAATATAAAAACAATAAGAAAACAAATATCTGAGATGATTTGCTGTCTGCATCAAACAAATTAATCTAGATTCTCTTTTGTTTTACATTAATTTCTATAAATAATTTCATCACTTATTTTGATTTAAATATTTGTTACTGAGGGCAATTTCTGATAAGTTTCTGACCACCTCAAACATTAAGTTTTCCTGGTTTGGTGATGCCAGTGTTGGACTGGGGTGTACAAAGTTAAAAATCAAATTACACCAGGCTATAGTCCAACAGGTTTATTTGGAAGCACTAGCCTTCAGAGTGCTGCTCCTTCATCAGGTGGTTGTGGAGAATGCAACCACCTGATGAAGGAGCAGCACTCCAAAAGCTAGTGTGCTTCCAAATAAACCTGTTGGACTATAACCTGGTGTTGGTGTGATTTTTAATTCAGTTTTCCAGTGAACCAACAAGTCAAAGAGTTAAAGGTCAGAAAGTATAGGAAAAGAATTGAAAAGAGGGTGAGGTGAATGTGCAAATAATGAGTCAGCGATGGTAAAATTATGAGGAAGGGGTAGAGAATGATTCCAAACTAATGGCATTGTGAAATGAGATTGAAAAGAGTTGAAGTCTGCGTATAAGGAATGTCAATTTCAAACCTGTAAATATGCAGGGAGGAGAAGCAATTAGTAGAGCATAGAACAGAGAATAGTCCAACACTGGAACGGGCCCTTCAGCCACAATGTTGTGCCAAACGTGATGCCAGGTCAAACTAATCCCTTCTGCCAGCCTCTAGTCCATATCCCTCCATTCCTTGCATATTCATGTGCTTATCTAAAGCCCCTGAAATGCCCCTATCGTATCTGCCTCCACCACTACCTCCTGGCAGCACATTCCAGGCATCTATTACTCTTGGTGTGAAAAACATTTGAACATTTTCGCACTCACCATAAATGCAGAGGACCCATATTTGCAACTTAAGAGAAAAAGGACAGGGAAATTCAGAGATTGCGCACCAATGTGATCAGAAGGAGTGCTTGCCTGGTGTTTCTCTAATTTAAAGCATCTCTTTCAATCATTTGAAATCCTACTTCAAAGCGTGGGTTTTGCTGTTAGCCCCTGTTTTGGGGCAGCTTTCTGAACAATGAGAACAGGCATGATGCTTGGGAACTATTCTGCCAGCTCACTGAGACCTGTTTCCAATTCCCAGGATTCTCCATCAAAGTTGTGATATTGACGGGAAAATTTAACCCTGGTGTATTTGTCATCAATAATTGCCACTGTGTGCCTCGTGTCTGTCATTCTTAATGAGACAGCGGGAGCATCCAGTCAGAGAGGATGACAAAATGAAAGGATCGCTTTGCCTAACGCAATTAATTTCAATGGAGGGTTCAAATATACAAGATCAAATATAAACAATTCAGGAGAGAGACAAGATGAAATATCTTAACATGTCAAGAAGTGAGTCTGTGTAGTTCATTTCCAGTATGACTGGTTAGTTAAATAGAAACTGTAACCTGAAATTTTATTCCCACATCAGAAAATCCCTGACTCTGCAAACTCGGCTTGGGAGAAATCATCTGAACGTGCTAATTTTGGTTCTGGTGGTGGGGCTTCGGGGACATGAGTTTAACAGAGACAGTGCAGAGGCAGCCACAGGAGTTGCCTGGTACGGGGGCAGTCTGGTCGTAAGGCCAGCCCCAGAGATCTGGAACCTCATTTCACCTGGAACTAAAAACAGCCCTCCGGCCCTCACACTGTCTAACTCTCTGAGACACACACTCCCCATACCCCATCCACTTCACCGGTATCACTTCAGGATCCTATCCATCTTCACCTGGCCCCCCTTAAGCATTCTATGTAGACTCACCCAGCATCCACAATGGACAGACCTCAGGATACATGTGCTGAAATGAAATAAAGTTTTAAATCAGGGAATTTATTATTTAAATGAATAGGCAAAGTCACCATGTCCTAGAGGGCTGTTCTCTCATTAGAGAGAGAGACAACTATTGGTAGTTTTAACTTCATGCCTTGAATGAGGTTGAGAATCCAGGATCTTCATGGTAACCTCAGTCAATGTAGGAATTCAACGTGTGCAGTTGGGCCTCACGCTACATCACAAACCAGATGCCCAGCCAATTGGGATACCAACGCCTCATAGTCATCAACGTCCTATTGGACTGTTGGTCTGCTCTCCCATTAGAGAGAAGGATGATTGGTGGTGGTTTAACCTAACGTTAACACACTCCAGGCGAGAGGGAGATGTTCAGAAGGTGAGTCCTTCATGTTTCCCTCAGCCGGTGTGGGAATTGAACCTGCGTTATTGGCATCATGCTGTTCTACAAACCAGCCATTCTGCTAAACACTCATTTGAATTCCATGTTGAGTTCAAACAGACTCCATTTTTGTTGTAGTAAGAACCCTAATCTGCAAGATTGGCGTCACAGTATTTTTGAGTCACTGAAAATAATTATGGAAGGTGTTAAATTGGATTAGATTAGATCAGATTCCCTACATTATGGAAACAGGCCCTTTGGCCCAGCAAGTCCACTCTAACCCTCCAAAGAATAATCCACCCAGATTTATTCCCCTATATTTACCCCTAACTAATGCACCTATCACTTTGGGCAATTTAGCATGGCCAATTCATCTGACCTGCACATCTTTGGATTGTGGGAGGAAACTGGAGCACCCGGAGAAAACCCACACAGACATGGGGAGAAAGTGCAAACTCCACAGACAGTCGTCTGAGGCTGGAATTGAACCCGGGATCCAGGTGCTGTGAGGCAACCACTGAGTCACCGTACTGCCCCATGGAGGTATGGAGGTGGAAGGGGAAGTGGTTGGAGATGTGATTGGGTGGTGAGGGTTTAGGGGATTTGTTAGGCCACTTTTTGGAATCCTGTGTTCAATTCTGGTCTCCCTGCTGTAGGAAGGATATTGTGAAACTTGAAAGGGTGTAGAAAAAAATTACAAGGATGTTGCTGGGGTTGGAGAGTTTGAGCTACAGGGAGAGGCTGAATCAATTGGGGCTAATTTCCCTGGACCATCAGAGGCTGAGTGGTGACCTTACAAAGGTTTATAAAATCATGGGGGCATGGATAGGATGAATAGTCAAGGTCTTTTTCCCAGGGTAGGACAATCCAAAATGAGAGGGCATAGGTTTAAAGTGAGAGGGGAAAGATTTAAAAGGGCCCTGAGAGGTAACTGTTTCATGCAAAGGATGGTGCCTGTATGGAATGAGCTCCCAGAGGAACTGGTGGAGGCTGGTACAATTACAACATTTAAAAGGTTTCTGGATGGGTATATGAATAGGAAGGGTTTGGAGGGATGTGGGCCAAATGCTAACAAATGGGGCTAGATTAATTTAGGATATCTGGTCAGCATGGATGAGTTGGACTGAAGGGTCTGTTTCCATGCTGTACAGCTCTGTGACTCTAAGGTTTCAGGACCTCAGATTTAAGAAAACAACTGCAATGATGTCCCAGAAAACCAGCTTGGGCCATTTAAACAGCCTGCCTCAGTACTCAGCAACTCCCTCCACTGCCACTAATCTAGAATCAATAACCATGGCTCCATCTCTCTTTCAAGTTCCCACCATCACATATATCTAACACACACACATTTGATGGGGCCTTTTCTCCCAAGGATGGTGCAGAAACCTGGCAGAATTCCCGACTCGTGCCATGAAGCTACAGGCTGAGAATCCAGCCACATATCTTTCCGCATCCAGGGAGCTCCAGCCTTGTCCGCCCTTCATGGGAAAAGCTTCCTCTGAACTGCCTCCTCTGTAAAGGTAACCCATTGCCCAATCACAATTTTCCTGTCAAACATTAATCCCAATTTACCTTAGCGAGATCTGTTCAAACTCTTCAAATTGCTCATTCCTACAGTTCATGGATAACACTGCTGTCTCACAGCACCAGGGACCTGGGTTCGATTTCACTGTCTGTCTCCTTGTGTCTGCATGGGTTTCCACTGAGACCCACAGTCCAAAGACGTGCAGCTTAGTTGGATGGGCCATGATAAATTGCCCATGATATCCATGGGTGTGCAGGCTAGATGGGTTAACAAAAGGAAATATGGGGATAGGGTTCGGGAGGTGGGTCTGGTTTGGATGCTTTTTGAAGGATTGGTATGGACTCAGTGGGCTGAATGTGATAGGTGGAAGGAGATTAAGGTGAGGGTGATAGGCCGGAGAGGGGGTGGGGGCAGAGAGATCGGGAAGAAGATTGCAGGTCAAGAAGGCGGTGCTGAGTCCGAGGGTTGGGACTCCCACCCTACCCCCTGTAAAAACGCCATCTCATATTCCCAATTCCTTCGCCTCCGCCACATCTGCTCCCAGGAGGACCAGTTCCAATACTGAACAACCCAGATGGTCTCCTTCTTTGAAGACCGCAATTTCCCCTCAGACGTGGTTGACGAAGCTCTCCACCGCATCTCCTCCACTTCCCACACCTCCGCCCTTGAGCCCTGCCCCTCCAATCGCCACCAGGACAGAACCCCACTGGTCCTCACCTACCACCCCACCAACCTCCAGATACATCGTATCATCCTTCGTCATTTCTACAACCTCCAAACAGACCCCACCACCATGGATATATTTCCCTCCCCTCCCCTATCCTCATTCCAG
>NC_057715.1:11375075-11383521 GCF_004010195.1 Chiloscyllium plagiosum
GGACTCAGCACCGCCTTCTTGACCTGCAATCTTCTTCCCGACCTCTCTGCCCCCACCCCATCTCCGGCCTATCATCCTCACCTTAACCTCCTTCCACCTATCGCATTCCCAACGCCCTTCCCCCAAGTCCCTCCTCCCTACCTTTTATCTTAGCCTGCTTGGCACACTCTCCTTATTCCTGAAGAAGGGCTTATGCCCGAAACGTCGATTCTCTTGCTCCTTGGATGCTGCCTGACCTGCTGCTCTTTTCCAGCAACACATTTTTCAGCTCTGATCTCCAGCATCTGCAGTCCTCACTTTCTCCTCAGTGGGCTGAATGGCCTGTTTCTGTACTGAAGGGTTTCTATGTTTTTTTTTGCAACTAATCTATTGGACTGAAGATTCTTTTTCTGTGCTTAATGACACTTATGACTTGAAGGGTCTGTTTCCTTGCTACACAGCTCTATGTTTCCATCCATTATAATACATTGATCATCCTAATTGCTCAATTACTGTTATATACTTTAACTGTTTAATTCCATTGAACCATATCCACTAATCCTTTCTTTCTTGTTGAGACTGCTGATTCACAAAATTCTCTTGAACAAACTTAAGAACCTTTTGTCCCTCTCCACCCTTTACAGAATGACTATTGAAGGGAGCCTTGCAGTGGACTCCATTATCCCAGCATGCTGTTCACTACACAGCTCAAGCAGGCAGAGGTGGGGATGTGATGGATTCTGAAGAACTGGGAAAGTAGCCATAGTCTCCTGAAGAGAAAGGTGAGGACATTGAGCATGTGGGACATCACCTGTTACCTGATGTCTGCAACATCACGTGCAAGAAGCCCCAAGGCCTTGATTGACATCCAGTTCCAGTCATGTGAGCTGGGTGTAGTAATCATTCACTGATGTAAAGTCATAGAGATGTACAGCATGGAAACATACCCTTCGGTCCAACTTGTCCATTCAGACCAGATATCCCAGCGCAATCTAGCCTCACCTGCCAGCACCTGGCTCAAATCCCTCCAAACCCTTCCTGTTCATATACCCATCCAGATGCCTTTTAAGTGTTACAATTGCACCAGTCTCTACCACTTCCTCTGGCACCTCATTCCATACATGCACCACCCTCTGCGTGAAAAGGTTGCCCCTTAGGTCTCTTTTATATCTTTCCCCTCTCACCCTAAACCTATGCCCTCTAGTTCTGGACTCCCCACCGCAGGGAAAAGACTTTGTCTATTTACCGTATCCATGTCCCTCATGATTTTATAAACCACTATAAGGTCACCCCTCAGTCTCTGATGCTCCAGGGAAAACAGCCCCAGTCTATTCAGCTTCTCCCTGTAGCTCAAATCCTCCAAACCTGGCAACATCCTTGTAAATCTTTTCTGAACCCTTTCAAGTTTTACAACATCCTTTGATAGGAAGGAGACTAGAATTGCACGCAATATTCCAAAAGTGATGTCACGAGCATCCTGTAGAGCAGCAACATGACCTCCCATTCTGTGAACAATTTTTGAATCCACATCTTTCGATTAAGTTTTTGATTTGTTTTGATTTATTATTATTGTCACGTGTACTGAGATACAGGGAAAATTATTATATTGCTTGCTGACCAGACAAATCATACCTTACACAAGTACATCAGCGTAATAGAACAGAATGCAGAATGTAGTGTTACAGCTACAGAGAAGGTGTAGAGAGAGATCAACTCTAATGTACGAGAGGTCTGTCACAAGTCTGGTAACAGGTGGAAAGAAGCTGATCTTAAATCTATTGGTACGCGTTTTCAAACTTCTGCCCAATTACGGTATACGGGTAACCGGGGTGGGAGGAGTCTTTGATTATGTTGCCTGCTTTCCCAAGGCAGTGGGAAGTGTAGACTGAGATAGGGGAAGACTGGTTTTCACAATGGATTGGGGTGCATTCTCAACCCTGTGTAATTCCTTGTGGTCTTGGGCAGAACAGTTGCCATACCATGCTGTGATGCATCCAGATAGGATGCTTTCTATGGTGCATCTATAAAAACTGGTCATTGTGGATATGCCAAATTTCCTTAGCATTCTGAGGAATAGTGTGCTTTTCTGATTGTAGATGATGTGGAGGGACTAGGATAGATTGTTGGTGATATTTTACTCCAAGGAGCTTGATGCTTTGACCACCTCCACCTCAGCACCATCAGTACAGGTAGGGGCATGTCCTCCACTCTGCTTATTGAAGTCAATGACCAGCTCCTTCGTTTTGCTGACATTGAGGGAGAGATTGTTGTCTTTACACCATGCCATAAGCTTTCTGTCTCTTTCCTGTCCTCTGTCCCATCGTTGTTTGAGATCCAACTCCTATGATGGTGTCATCAGCAAATTTGTAAATGGAATTAGATCTGAATTTAGCCACGCAGTCATGAGTGTATAAGGACTACAGAAAGGAGATGAATATGCAATCTTGTGGGGCACTGGTATTGAGGATTATCGTGAAAGCGTTGTTGTTACTTAGCCTTACTGATTATGGTCTGTGGGTCAGGAAGTGGAGGATCCAGTTGCTGACGGGTGAGCAGAGCCCTAGGTCTCTGAGTTTGAAGATGAGTTTTGTTGGAATTATGGTGTTGAAAACTATTAACCAAAGGCCTCTTGAAGCTCCAAATATCTTACCTAAATAAAAACCGAAAGAACTGCAGATGCTGTAAACAGAAGTTGCTGGTAAAGCTCAGCAGATCTGGCAGCATCTGTGCAGAGAAAGCAAAGTTAACATTTTGGGTCCGGTGACCCTTCCCTAGCTCTGAGGAAAGGTCACCAGATCCGAAACGTTAACTCAGATTTCTCTTCACAGGTGCTGCCAAACTTGCTGAGCTTTTCCAGCAAATATCTCACCTGTCCTTTTGTTTACTCTTTCTGTGACACCTTCATGCAATTCAGGAGCTTGGTCAAGACCTTCTCATTGAAACCTATGCTGGTGACTATTATATGTTTGGTTTCTAAATGTTTTTTCAGTACATCCATGAGTAAAAGTTTCCACGGCCACACTTGCATATTTGATATATTGCTTACTGAATATTTTCTATTTCCATTTATAAATAAACATGTCACATTAGCTATCAACTTTCTGGCACTATTCCCTTGTCTAATGTTTATATATACAGGATATATGTACTGGTGCCTCTTAACTTGATTTATTTTGATATGCACACATTTAATTCTTCTGGACAATTTGTTCAATCCTCTCTAAATATAATTATTTTCTGTATTGTCATCCTTTTCTATTAAATATCTTTCTAACATTTTTAAATCTCTTCTCCTTTTGAAATCTTCATGTGGTCTGTCTGGTAAGTAGTGATGCAAAATAATTCCATTACTTCTGATATCTCTGCCTGAGAATTAATTACACCTTAGTAGACTCTTATCTCTTCTTTTATCTCCAACCTGCAGAATACTATTTTTCCTTAAACTTCTTGATAATTTAGTTGTCTAGTTCCTTCTTGCTTTCCCAATAGAGTAATAGAGTGATAGAGTCTAACAGCATGTAGACAGACCTTTCGGCCCAAACTGGTCCGCGCTGACCAAAATGTCCATCCACGCTAACCCCATTTCCCTGCACTTGGCCCATATCCTTCTAAACCTTTCCTATCCATGTATTTGTCCAAATGCCTTTTAACTGTTGTTAATGTACCCACCTCAACCACTTCCACTGGCAGCTCATTCCATATGTGTACTGCCCTCTGTGTAAAAAACGTTGTCCCTCAGGTTCCCCTTTTATTCTTTCTCCTCTAACTTTAAACTGATGCTCTCCAGTCCTCGATTCCCCAGCCCTGGGAAAAAGACTGAGTGCATTCACTCTATCCATGCCTCTCATGATCTTATACACCTTTAAAGGTCCCCTCTCAGATTCCCACGCTCTGAAGTATAAAGTCACTGTTTGTCCACCCTCTCCCTATAGCTCAGACCATTGAGTCCTGGCAACATCCTTGTTAATTGCTTCTGCACTGTTCCCAGTTTAATAACATCCTTCCTATAGCAAGGTGACCAAAACTGAACACAGTACTCCAAGTGCAGTCTCACCAACATCCTGTATAACTGTAACATAACTTTCCAACTTCTATACTCAATGCCCTGACTGATGAAGGCCAATGTGCCAAAAGCCTTCTTCACTGCCCTGTCTCCCTGTGACTCCACTTTCAGAGAACTGTGAACCTGAACTACAAGATCCTTCTTTTCCATTTCACTCCTTAAGGCCCTATCATTCACCATGAAACTCCTACCTTGATTTGACTTTCCAAAATACAAGACCTCACACTTATCTATATTAAACGTCATTTGATATTTCTCAGCCTACTTCCCTAGCTGATCAAGGTCCTGCTGCAATTTCTGAGAACCTTCCTCACTGTACACAATATCACCTATTTTAGTATCATCAACAAACTTACTAATCATGCTTTGTACATTTTCATTCAATTCATTGATGTAGATAACAAACAACAATGGGCCCAGCACCGACCCCTGAGGCACACCACTGGTCACAGGCCTCTAGTCTGACAAGCATCCTTCCACTATTACCCTCTGCTTTTTAATCATCAAGCAAATTTTGTATCCAATTTGCCAGCTCCCCCGGATTCCATGTGATCTAACCTTCCAGAGCAGCCTACCATGTGGAACCTTATCAAAGGCCTTACTGAAATTTACTTAGACTATGTCTACCACCCTGCCTTTGTCAACCTTCCTAGTCACTTCATCAAAGAACCCTGGCAAATTTGTGAGGCATGATCTCCCACTCCCAATGTCATGCTGACTACTCCTAATCAAACCCTACCTTTCCAAATGCATGTATATCTTATCTGTCAGAATCTTCTCAAGTAACTTACCTACAACATTCGCTACCCTCCAGTCTTCCGGGACCTCACCCATGGCTAAGGATGATGCAAAAATATCAGCCAAAGCCCCTGCAATTTCTTCACTAGCCTTTTGCGGTGTTCTTGGATATGTCTGGTCAGGATCAGGAGATTTATCCACCTCCACACATTCTAATACATCCAACACCTCCTCTACTGTGATATGGACTGTTCCCAAGTCTTCATGCCTTTCTCCATGATAAACACAGAGGAGAAATATTCATTGAGAACCTTACTCATCTCCTGCAGTTCTACACATACATGTCCACTTTGATCCTATTCTCTCTCGAGTTATTCTTTTTACTTTAATACACTGCAAGAACTTCAGCCAGGTTCCTTTATGATATTTTTTCTGGCTTCTTTACATTCTCTTTTGACAAAAGTTATTGCCTGGACTACACCTGAAACATCAAATTGTGTTCCTTCCTTCTTAAATGCCATTGTCCAATCCAGATGCGATTAATTCCAGCACATATTTAAAGTATCAACTTCAAGAACAGTTTGACTTCCCAGGTTCTGATCGTACCTTCAGTCACGAGATTATGTTGAGCATTCAGACTGCATCCTTACTGCAGCATAACTTATTAGCTGTGACAAATTAAAATATTTAAGCTAATGCTACTCGAAGCTAATTTTAAAAATTCTGTTATTGAAAACATTAATCAATGATTTGCCCAATGGAAATGAATGTGGTTTGTAAATTATTGTTTTGCAATATTAGACTGCAATAACTTATCGAAACGAGTTAATTGAAAGGAGGTGAGAGAGGATGTAATAGAGGTAGAAAAGACATTGAACAGGACTGAAGACTGGGAATGAACTACAATGTCAGAGTCCATCAATAGACAACTAGATGCTGTGTAAGTAAACTGTTACTTTTGCTCGCTGCAAGAACCAAATTGGTTGACCTTCTACCTCATAACTATCTTCTGCCCTTATGAATTGATACTTTAATTTGTTATGAACAGTCATTCTTTCTTTAACTACATCAGAATTTGAAAAGGACACAACCACTAGCTGAAGTAACCCTCCAGGCGAGACAGAACTATGCCGCCAGTGAAATTACTCGCACTCCATGGGTTAGATTTTCACGTTCAGTGGCATTGGAAAATGAAACAGTAGCAGATGCTGAGAAGCACTTGAGCGGTTTATCATTTTTCTATACCTATCTCATAAAACCTGCAACTGTGCAAATGACTAAATGTGAAAAGCTAGGGATTTACAGCAAAGATTGTTCTTTTAAAACATTTAGTTTGATATTGTGTTGGAAACAGCTGGAGTAAGAAACTGGAGGTGCCTTCACTTACAAATGATAATATTAAATCATTGAATTTTGAAATGCACAGTATCAATTTCCTGCCTTTATATCTCAGCAGATTGCAATTCTATATTTTCAAGTGTCCACAGCAAGAGCAGGCCCAGATAAATAACCATTCAAGGCACAGTTCAAATATTCTGTTAATATGCCATTCAATGCTTAAGATATCAAGGGAACATCAAGCCAGGTGCATCATCCCACGTTTTAACAAATGAATTTTACATCCCTGCCTTTCCACCTCTCACTACAATGTGTAAAGGGCAACAAAAACAAAAAGTTCCTGTCAAAAATCCTCCCTAATCCTTGAAAGAACAGCCCGTTCTTTAAAGGGACCTGAATCCTCACGGTTAATACTCCAAATGGCATCTTTTTTCTGCCATGATATTATGGTTTTATCAAAATGTATCTAATGTCTTCTTGAGGGTTAGCCCAATTTAGGCTGAACTCAAATGCTATTCCACAAGAAATTCACTCTCGAAGAAAGATAAAACATTCACAGAGACAACCTCATGACTTGATTTATCAATGCTTGTCCCCACGCTCTCCCAGACCCATTTCTCAAAGAGTTGAAATTCTCAATGTTACTCAGAATTGTCCAGATCTGGAACTCTTTACCTGAAAAGATGGTTAAAACTGACTCTAAAAATAATTTCAAAAAGGAATTGGAAGTATTTGAGGATGATGAATTTACAGGATTCCAGATAAATAAAAGGAGATGTGGAGTGAAGCCTCATGGTTCCTGCCAAAAGGAGCAGAGAGATCGTCAGCTGATTATACTGTCAATTTCAGTTTTTCCCTTCTCCAGTATGGTAAGAACAATGGTGAGGAAGATGGAAAAATGCAGGGACAATGAAAAATATCAGATACTTGACATAGAGTCATAGAGATGTACAGCAGGGAAACAGAGCCTTTGGTCCAACCCGTCCATGCCAACCGGATATCCCAACCTAATCTAGTCCCATTTGCCAACTTGGCACATATCCTTCTAAGCCCTCCCTATGTATACACACGTCCAGATGCCTCTTAAATGTTGCAATTGTACCAGCCTCCACCACTTCCTCTGGCAGCTCATTCCACCACCGTCTGCATGAAAAAGTTGTTCTTTAGGTCCCTTTTAAATCTTTCCCCTCTCACCCTAAACCTATACCCTTTAGTTTTGGACTCCCCCACCCCAGGGAAAAGACCTTGTCTATTAAACTTATCCATGCCCCTCATGATTTTATTAACCTTCCTAAGGATAGTCCTCAGCTTCTGATGTTCCAGGGAAATTAGCCCCAGCCTATTCAGCCTCTCCCTATAGCTGAAACCCTCCAACCATGGCAACATCCTTGTAAATCTTTTCTGAACCCTTTCAAGTCTCACAGCATGTTTCCTACATCAAGGAGACCAGAATTGCACACAGTATTCCAAAAGTGGGCTAACCAATGTTCTGTACTGCCACAACATGACCTCCCAACTCCTATACTCAACGCACTGACCAATAAAGGAAAGCATATCAAATGCCTTCTTCATTATCCTGTCTACCTGCGATTCCACTTTCAAGGAATTATGAATCTGCATTCCAAGGTCTCTTTGTTCAGCAACACTCCCCAGGACCTTATCATTAAGTGTATAATTCCTGCCCTGATTTGCCTTTCCAAAATGCAGCACCTCATATTTATCTAAATTAAACTCCATCTGCTACTCCTGGGCCCATTGGCGCAACTGATCAAGATCCCATTGTAACCTGAAGTAATGTTTTTCACTGGGGAGAAAGTGAGGACTGCAGATGCTGGAGATCAGAGCTGAAAATGTGTTGCTGGAAAAGCGCAGCAGGTCAGGCAGCATCCAGGGAACAGGAGAATCGACATTTCGGGCATAAGCCCTGAATAAGCTTCTTCCTTTCCACCGACCCAACCAATACCCTTCCACTGACACCCCCCTTCGACTGACTGACTGAACTGGTCCTCACTCTGAACAACTTCTCTTTCCAATCCTCCCACTTCCTCCAAACCAAAGGAGTAGCCATGGGTACCCGCATGGGCCCCAGCTATGCCTGCCTCTTCGTCGGATATGTGGAACAGTCCATCTTCCGCAGCTAGACTGGCACCACCCCCCACCTTTTCCTCCATCTACATCGAAGACTGTATCGACGCTACCTCGTGCTCCCACGAGGAGGTTGAACAGTTCATCCACTTTACTAACACCTTCCACCCCGACCTCAAATTTACCTGGACCATCTCAGACTCCTCCCTCCCCTTCCTAGACCTCTCCATTTCTATCTCGGAC
>NC_057715.1:11384129-11398149 GCF_004010195.1 Chiloscyllium plagiosum
CTCCAGCTTCCTCATTTCCCCTCCCCCCACCTTATCTCAGTCCCAACCCTCAGACTCAGCACTGCCTTCTTGACCTGCAAACTTCTTCCCGACCTCTCCGCCCCATCCCATCTCCGGCCTATCACCCTCACTTTAACCTCCTTCCACCTATTGCATTTCCAACGCCCCTCCCCCAAGTCCCTCCTCCCTATCTTCTATCTTAGCCTGCTTGGCACCCTCCTCATTCCTGAAGAAGGGCTTATGCCCGAAACGTCGATTCTCCTGCTCCTTTGATGCTGCCTGACCTGCTGCGCTTTTCCAGCAACACATTTTTCAGCTCTGATCTCCAGCATCTGCAGTCCTCACTTTCTCCTAATCAGTATTGGCAGACCACCAGGCTCAGCATATCATCTTGCCCAGTCTTGAAACAATTCACACCGTTTCAACCCTTCAAAGCGTTGCTTTGGAGCTCAGGAACAACTAATGACTGACATGCTTCTGTCATGATTTAGGGATGCAGTGTTAGACTGGGGTGTAACAAAGTTAAAAACCACACAACACCAGGTTATAGTTCAACAGGTTTATTTGAAAACACGAGCTTTTGGAGCATTGCTCCTTCATCAGGTTCCAAATAAACCTGTTGGACTATAACCTGGTATTGTGTGATTTTTAACTTTATGCTTCTGCCAGGTCACTTTCTGCACAAAGACAGCTCATGCTGCTGGATGCTGGATGCTGTTTATGGCACTTTTCTTTCTTTTTTAGCACTCACTCATTTTGCCTTTTCTTGGGAGCTATATGTCAGGTTTTTATAAGCCCAGAATATTGCCTTTTTTAAACAACTTATCTACTTGCCCTAGAACTGGCTCCAGGAATGAGAGATCACAGATATGTAGAATGATTGTTCTCCTTCGAGCACCACACTCCCACCTGTTCCTTTCGTCTCTCTTCCCCGGATAATGATCCTTGTGCTGCTGAATTCAACAAAAACAAAACCTCATCTCAGATCCAAGGATCAAACAACCTCATGTACTGTGTGGCAACTTTAAACTCATGGGAAGTGAGAGTTTCTCATGTGTCACCTATTTAGTCTTGAATGTAGGACTGAATTTGGTATGATTCCCAATGAATGAGTATTCATTGTCTGTAAATGATTGGTAAATAAGTTCCTGGCACCAGATTGCATCCACCCTACTCTGCCATTGACATGCCACCTAATTTACCCCATGACTTCAACCTGACATCAGTGAACTAAGATTTTGGCTCACGTCTAAATCCCCTCTTCTGCCACATTCCCCATTGTTACAGACCCCAAACCAATTATATTACACGAGCAGTAAAGTTTTACATTTGGTAGACTTGAATTAGACCAACATACTAAGTGAACATTAAGTTTTATTTCTGGCAAATACACAAAGTCGTCTCATAAATAAGACTATACAGAACACCTTGGTTCCATTGAAATACTTACTATTCCATAAAGGATCTACAAGGCATTTATTTTCTGTTTTTCTGTTGGAGAACCATGTGCGCAGGAAGTGTGTCAAGACGAAACTGCTCAAGCAAGGGTCTGGGAACCTCAGCAATATAAGGAGTCTAATACAGAAAGGGGATGAACAGTGAGCGCAGTTAGAATTCAGAAGTTTGATACTATAGGTACGATGGAAATAAGTTTTAAAAGCTGCAAGAATGGCAGCTCAATATTCATAAGTTCTCAGGCACAATAGGGAGGGAGAACAAAAGGAATGCGGAATATTGGTTAAAGGGAGAATCATGGCTGTGATAAAGGATAATCTGTGAGAAGGAGTTTCAAGTGAAGACATGTGATTGAACTGAGGAGCATAAAATGGACAAATACATGACTTGGATCCTACTCTACATTCTTCTGATCATTCAGAGGGCATGGAAGAGCAAATATCTAGGCATTTTGCTAAGAAGCAACAATAGTATATAATGTAGCTAGTCTAGTAATAATAATCATCATCATCATAATAATAACTGGGATAAAACTCACAAATAATCTGTAAGTACAGTATGTAATAGAATATAGCTACCCTAATAATAGCTGGGGTAAAATTAGAGCATAATGTGTAGATAGTGCGACATTCTTAAAATGCATCTTAGAGAACATCTTCAACTGATGCAATTTTTTTGGGTTTGGGATTCGGAAACAAGTTTGGACAGGTGGAAGGTACCTCAGTGGTAGGGAAATTATCATCACGATTTGAGTGGACTTTGTGTAAACATGCTTCCTGAAGAAGGGCTCATGCCCGAAACGTCGATTCTCCTGCTCCTTGGATGCTGCCTGACCTGCTGCGCTTTTCCAGCAACACATTTTTAAGCTCTGATCTCCAGCATCTGCAGACCTCACTTTCTCCTTGGTGTAAACATGGAAGAGGATAAAGAAAGACTCATTGTTTGAAACTGGGGAAGGATCAATTTTACTAATCATAAACAAGAGCAGGCATCCGAAGAAGAAACAGAGAGAGATCAGAAGAAACATTCGCTCAGTGAGAACAAAAAAGGGGAACTCCCAAATCTAGACACCATAAAAATCAAAGAGCCTCAGACAAAAAAAGAAAGCTTATGACAGATATAAAAAAAAACTACCAAAATCCTAGTAGTGCATACAAGTACAGGGATGATGTTGAAAATGAAATCATGAATACATAAGGAAAGCATGAAAAATAATTGGCACCAAAATCAAACAAACTCAAAGAGGTTTTATAATTATGATGTTTTATAAAATAACAACAGAATAACTAAGAAAAGAGTTAATTAGAGACCAAAAAGGTAACATTTATGTAGATTGAAGATATGGATATGATTCTTAATGCATTTTTGTGACTGTTTTCAAAAAAGAAAGGAATGAAGCAGACACCATAATGAAAGAGTGGGACTGTAAAACATTTGATGGAAAAACAAAGTGAAGAAGCCTGTTTAGAATTCTTAAAAATGGATAATTCACCAGGTTTGGATGATTTATATCTCAGTTTGCTAAGAGGAGCAAGGGAGGATATAACAGAAGCCCTGGCCATCAGTTTCCAATCCTTTCTCTATAAACGGCTGATTCTGAAGTGCTGGCGGATTGAAAAACACTGTACTGTCTTTACAAAAATGAAGGAAGGTGATAGTCCGAATAATTTCACACAGTCAGCTGACATAATTTGTGGTCAATTTATTGGAAAATAAGTCAGGCAGAGTAGATTGAAATTTAGAAGGGCCTGCTCAGGCATGACTGTGTTAAGAGAAAATCATTTCTGATTAACTTGATTCAATTTCTTGTAAGATAACAAAGAGGGTTATTGAGGATAGTAAATACACATCAGATAGATATTATCAAGGCTTTTGACAGGGTCCTGCTTGTCAGATGAATCACAAAATTAAAAACATATGGAATTCAAGAGAAAGTGACAAGTAGGATTAACATTTACTCAGTTGCAAGAAACTAAAGGGATATGGTGTACTGGAACTGTTGCCACTGGAATTGTTGCCAGTAGAAATTTGTGTCCAATGGGATCCATACAGCTCCAGGACCTTTGCAGTTAGTTGGTAATAGCCTGTTTGTTATTGCTTGTATAATGTGGAATTGTACTGGGATAGCTGAAGTAGTTGATTGTCATTAATCTTCTTTAACTATATTGTGTCTCACGGTCAGTGGTAGAGGATAATCCACTGGTGAGTCTGAACAAAACAGGCACTTGTTCACAAGATAGTTTATTGCATATTAACAATACATTACTAGCCAATCACAATTACTAAGGACACTCGGGAGCTATGCACAATGTATCTGCTCATTGCAGATACTTGCAAAGAACTCAACTATCTCCACCACATTACATCATCAGACTGACCTCAGTACAACATGAATAATCAAAGTTAATCAGGCAAAATATCAAGGCTATGATTGAGAAGTTTGCAGTTGGTAAGGAAATTAGCTGGAATGGATAGTGAGGAAATCGATTGCAGGAAGATCTAAATGACAATATGAAATTCAATCTAGAGAAATATGGGATAACCATGTTTGGGAAAGACAACAGGATAAGAAAGTACTTGATAAATGTGAGCTGAGAAGTTATATTAGAACTACATAAAACATTAGTTAGACTACACCTAAAGTACTACATATGGTTATGAACACTAAATTTCAGGCAGGATGGATTATTGTAGAGAAAGGTTAGAGATGAAATTTGCAAGGTGATACCCAGGAATTGAGAATGTTTGCTAAGAAGAATGATTCAGAGATACCGGTGTTGGACTGGGGTGTACAAAGTTAAAAATCACACAACACCAGGTTATAGTCCAACAGGTTTAGTGTGCTTCCAATTAAACCTGTTGGACTATAACCTGGTGTTGTGTGATTTTTAACTTTGCTAAGAAGAAGGAATGGATGGTTGGGGCTGTTTCATTTAGAACAGATGAGGCTGAGGAAAGATCTAATATTCTGATAGAATGGATTGGAAGGACATTCTCCAGGGATTCTCCTGCTCCTCGGATGCTGCCTGACCTGCTGTGCTTTTCCAGCACCACACTCCCGACTCTAATCTCCAGCATCTGCAGTCCTCACTTTCACCTTTGAAGGACATATGTGCATCAACAGAGAAGTCAATAACTAGAACAAATAAACCTAAAGCAATATGAGAGGCCACCTTATATACGTTTATAAAATATTAAGGGGTATGGATAGATTTCATGGTCCGTGTCCTTTCCCTAGGATGGGGGATTTCAAGACTGGGGGCACATTTTTAAGGTGAAAGGAGAATGATTTAAAAAAGACATGAGGGGCAATTTTTTATGCAGAGGGTGGTTCATATGTGGAATGAACTTCCTGAGAAAGTAATGGATTTGGGTATAATTACAACATTTAAAAGACATATGGATAAGTACACGACTAGGAAAGGTTTGGAGGGATATGGGCCAGGTGCAGGCAGGTGGGACTAGTTTAGTTTGGGTTTATGTTCGGCATGGACTGGTTGGGCCAAAGGGTCAGTTTCTGTGCTATTCTATGACTTTGTGACTCTACTAGCTAGAAGGATTTGAGACAATTTGAGCAAATATTCATTCATGCAGAGGTTGGTGGCACTGTGGAACATTCTGCCTAAAAGGGTAAGAGAGGAAGAATTCTTCATTACTTTTAAAAGAGAATATACATATGTATTTGAGGTGCTTTGCCTAGAGGACAATGGACCAAGAGTTGGAAAATTGAATCTGGCAGGACAGTTTAATCTTAGAACCCCTACAGTGTGGAAACAGGCCCTGCGGCCCAACAAGTCCACACTGATATTCCAAAGAGTAACCCACCCAAACCCATTCCCCTACCCTGTATTTACCCCTGACTAATGCACCTAACACTATGTGCAATTTACCATGGCCAATTCACCTGGCTAGCACATCTTTGTGATTGTGGGGGGAAACCAGAGCACCAAGAGGAAACCCACACAGACACGGGGAGAATATGCAAACTCCATACAGACAGTCGCTTGAGGCTGGATTCAAACCCAGGTCCCTGACTCTGTGAGGCAGCAGTGCTAACCACTGTGCCACCATGGTCAGCACAGATATGACAGCTGAATGGCCTCCTATTGTACAGTAGGTTTCCAATTTGTAACATTTTTATGTCAAATTTAAATATGACTAAATCTGGTTTTCTATTTGAACCACATTAATTTCATCCTGCATTATTTTCCCCCTTGATGCTGGAAATGAAAAGTCAGCAGATCAGCACTGTGAGTATTTCTAAGCTGTGTCATTCAACTTACAATGTTGCCATGGCAGTGAAGACTTCTGCAAAATGGTGAATTAAGTGCAACAACTGAAGGTCACACACTTTCTTTAAAGCACAGGGCCTACACTAATGTGTTCCAAATTCCATTGTACCCAGCTAGCTTTTGTGTGGCCAGTCACAGTAATTGTTACTTTGAATATATTTTTTGTGATTACATTCCAGATACTTACTCAGAAAGAAAAATTCAAAGTTATTTGTAACTAGAAGTGAATTTATAATGATCTTCATAATGATCAAAATTCCAAACAATTGTACTGGAAAGAACAACATATTCTTCAACAGCCACTTGGGTTAGTCCTGGGAAATTACCACAACTATTCAGTGTTTTGAAAAGGCACTCAAAGCTGTAACAAGATAAACAATGATAGAAATTTACATTTATATAACACCTTTCATAGGGAAGTGTGTCCCACGAAGCCTCATAGAGATATACAAAGAAAGAAAAAAATAGGAATGGTCAACCATAAACTGGGTTTAAAAATGCATTTTAATGAAGATCTTGAAAAGGAGACAGAGGTGAAGATGTTTGTCAAAGGAATTCCAGACATTGTGATAAGTAGACTGATGTAATATCTGCCCTGGAGTAGGGTATGAGATGTTTGTGTTCTGGTGTGCGAAGTCTGGAAAATAATGTACTGGATTGGAGGAAATTGCGGGAGAAAGTGAGGACTGCAGATGCTGGAGAATCAGAGTTGGAAAGGGTGTTCCTGGAAAAGCACAGTAGGTCAGGCAGTATCTGAGGAGAAGGAGAATCGGTGTTTTGGGCATAAGCCCTTCATCAGGATGCTGCCTGACCTGCTGCACTTTTCCAGTGCCACCCTTTTCGACTCTGGAAGAGATTGCAGTGCTCAATGGAGGGGTAATGGGAATTTTACTGGTGAGCTACTGGGAGCCTGGTACAATGAGCTAGTGTGGTTTGCTGCAAGAAAAGATGCAACCAAAATCATTTTGAATGAGCTAATGTTTATAGAGAATGAGAGGCCGGTGAAGAGAGCATGAGAATAATTGAATCTAGAAATAGCAATGATTTGATACACAGTCTCAGCAGCAGATGGATCGGGGTGAGGATAGAGCTGTCTAATATATTGAAACTGAAGGTAAGCAGCCTTTCTGGTGAACAGAATGGGAGATTGGAAAGTTACCCTGGGGTTGAATGGGGGCTCATAAACAGCCTGCCACAGATTGAGACAGTGCTTATGGAGGATAGTGGATTTGGTGGAAAAGATATGCAGTTTCTGATGTGGTCTGGAAACAAAGTATTTTCATTGTTTAGCAGAAGATAATTATGCCTAATCCAAACTGGACATTAAATAAGGACTTTGGTCAAGTAACCATGGGTCCAAAATTGGACATTCTAAGTTGACTCTCAGCCAGAGAAATCAGACCTGGCAGAAAATTGGCCAAGCTAAACTAAACAGCAACCGGCAGGTAATGGCTACAGAGAACAGTAGAAGCCAAGATCAAAGAGGTTACAACCATCTCAAGAGTTGTGTGTTGAGAAGTCTCGATCAGACGCTCTGGCCTCTTGACTGCCTGAGTATGTGCACTTTACACTTCCCGGCATGGTCACAGAGAAGGGTGTTGGCACAACCCCATTGGATGAATAGAACCCAACTCATGACCACATTGGTCAAAGGCAGTCAAACATTCCGGAAGGTCCGGAGCTAGGAAGGATCAAAACTCACACACTTGGATGTCAACCCATCAGCAAGGCTTCAGTGAATAATTTGCCTGGCTCAACAGCAGAGCTTTGACCATCTGAAGAGAGAGAGATAATACTCCAATTGTTGGTGTGTCCAAACTTTAACAGCACAAATATCACAGACTGATGGAGAGACAATGGTGGAGAGGTGGAACTGACTCTTTTCATCCAAACATTGACGCCACAGTTGTGAAAAGCAAACTATCTTCCTCTGCTGAATACAAATTCCAGTAAGTCACAGGAAAATGTGATGCAACATAAAATAAATGTTTTCCAAGAGGAACAGTGAAATGAACATGCTTTTAAAACAAGAAAACTTAGGACAATGTAATGTGAAGAACCTGAAATGTTGGGCCTCAAGGCAACTAAACTCCCAAAGTTTGGGGGCAAATTATTGTAACCAAAGCAATTGACCAATTAACAAAACAATAAAAGATTGGCCCTGAGATGTAGTCACCTTGCATGAGCTCAGTAAGAGTACATTTCTTATTTAGAATAGTGCTGGAAAAGCACAGCAGGTCAGGCAGTGTCCGAGAAGCAGGACCTTTCCAGCACTTCTCTAATCTCCAGCATCTGCAGAATCCAGTTTCGCCTACATTTCTTATTTAATCTGTTCTTGCAATGTCTCAGATCCTTCAGGGGTGCTGATGACCTAATGATATTATTGCTAGATTATTAATTTAGACAGCCAGGTAATGTTCTGGAGACCTGGGCTCGAATCACATCATGGCATATTTGAATCTAATAAAAATTCTGAAAGTAAGAGTCTAATGATGATCACGTCAATTGTCAGGAAAAAAAAAGTCCCACCTGATTCACAAATGTCCTTTCAGAACAGAAACCGCCATCCTTATTTTCTCTGGTTTGCATGTGACTCGAGATCCACATCAATGTGTGTGACCTCTGGGCAATTAGGATAGACAATAAATACTGAAGAAGGGCTCATGCCCGAAACGTCGATTCTCCTGCTCCTTGGATGCTGCCTGACCTGCTGCGCTTCTCCAGCAACACATTTTCAGCTCTGATCTCCAGCATCTGCAGTCCTCACTTTCTCCAATAAATACTGGCCAGTCAATAATGCCCTCATCCCATGAATGAAGTTTTAAGAAATCCTGGAAATAGTTTTGACAAAGTACATTGGGAATCATCCTCTTCTCCTGCAAGTCATGAAGATGTAATGGATCCACGCTAATATTTATGAATAGCATGCTGCCAATTATTATAACACACAGGAAGGATTGACTGGTCATCCTTGGTCCTCTGAGTCATTGCCTTGAGCTTTATTTAGCCTAAGCAGAAAAATATCTTAACTTTGCATCTGTTGCCTTTTCACTAACAGCAATAATACTTAGCATAATGTTATAGAAATCAATTTCACAGGTTCTTAAAGGTTTTCAGAATTTTATTGATCCTATTGAGATTCAGAATTAATTCTTCAAAACAGCAGTCGTTGTCATTGGTCTTTAAGTATGCCTGAACTACTCTAATTAAAAAGGGATCAGGTGAATTATGTCGGTCCAGTAGCTTTAACCTCGATGGCCCTCTGGAACACAATGCTAGAGACTGTATTCCTGGACCAGGAGACCCAGGTTCAAGTCCCACTAGCCCCCTACTGTACTCCAAGTACACCCATGACGGTGTAGCCAAATTCAGAAGGAACACCACCTGCAAGTTTGCTGACACCTCCACTGTAGTGGGTGGATATTAAACAACAGTTAGCATACAGAAAGGAGATAGAATATTCGGTGTTGTGGTGCAAGGATAACAACCTCTCTCAAAGCAACAGACCCTGACTCTATTATTTTGAAAGGTAAGTGTCAAGTGCTGTGTTCCAGATGCAAAGCAACTTTTCAAACTACTCAACATTAAGTAAAATGCAATTTATTTAGACACTGTCATTGAAATACAACCAGAATTGCCCAGATCAATATGCTTCAGGTACAATGAAGTAGGAGGCATGGTTGGATTTGGTTTGGGGAATGGGGTGGATCAAATATTAGTTGGGGAACATTTGGTGGACAATGATTAGATTACCTACAATGTGGAAACAAGCCTTCGGCCCAACAAGTCCACACCGACCCTCCGAAGAGCAACCCACCCAGACCCATTCCCCTACATTTATCCCTAACTAATGCACCTAACACTATGGGCAATTTAGCATGGCCAATTCACCTGACTTGCACATCTTTGGACTTTGGGAGGAAACTGGAGCAAACCCACACAGACACGGGGAGAATGTGCAAACTCCACACAACAGTTCCCCAAGGCAGGAAATGAACCGGTGTCCCTGGTGCTGTGAGGTAGCAGTGCTAACCACTGAGCCACCATGCTCTTATCTTTCACTTTGCCATGTAAAAGGACAATGAGCAATCTTGAGTAAAAATCATTAATTGGGAGATAATCATTTTAATGTGGTGAGAACAGATTTTGCCTCAGAAAATTGAAAACAATGATGTGCACTCTAATAGAATAAATAACTGCATTTAAAAGGCGGTGTAAAGTCAAGAGACATTCCTACAAAGTGAGTATGGCAAGACAAACAAAGCCAGAGCTCTCTGGATAACTAAAGAGAGAGAGAGTAAGATGAAGCCAAGAAGCCTTATGGTCTTATCAATGGTTACAGAGAGAAAGCGAGAGAATGGGGTTGAGAAACTTATCAGCCATGATTGAATGGCAGAGCAGACTTGATAGGCTGAATGGCCTAATTTCTGCTCCTATATCTTATGGTCTTATGGTCTAAGAAAGGATTCAGTGACAGAGGTCAATGGAGGAGAACAAAGGAGAACTAGATTGATTATAGAAAGTTTAGAAGCTGGGTAAAAAACACAGAAGCAAAGAGTTATCATGATAAGAAAAAAACAGCTGACATCAAAGGGAATCCAAAAATCTTCTGAAGACAGACAAATCGTAAAAGAGTCATACGAAGTGGAGTAGACCAAACTAGGGATCAAAAAGAGATTTTTTTCACATCAAGCTGAGGGCCTGACTGAGGTACTAAATGATTAATTTTTACATTTGTCTGAATGAGGAAGACAATGGATGTCACAGTGAAAGAGCAGGAGGTTGAATTGTTGGATAATCTGAAATTTATTAGAGTGGCAGCATTAGAAAGGCAAGCTGTACTCAAAGTTGGCAAGTTACCATGATAGAATCACATGCATGTAAGAATACCAAGGGAAACAAGAGTGAAAATTGTGGAGTTGCTGACTATAATTTTCCAATCCTTCTTTGATACAGAGATGTTTCCAGTGACCTGGGAGAATTACAAATACTACATTCTTGTTCAGAAACAGGTGCCAGAATAAACCCAGCTATTACAAATATATAGTCAGTACTATTTCTTGTTGAGTACCACTTGTAGGAAGCACAGAAGGTGACAAGGGCACAGAATGTACTTTAGGTGGGGTACTTGCATCACCAAAGATGGTTTGGGAACACTAGTATTGACTAAACTGGCTCAAATCCTAAAAGACATAATTGCCAGACCAAGGTTAAGAGGGGAAAACATATTACACCTCATCTTCATCTGTCTACAACAGAATTGAAAGGAGTGACGACCACATAGTCTTTGCAGAGATAAAGTCTTGTCTCCATATTGAGGATATTGTCCATTGAGCTATGTAGTATTACTACTGTACTAAATGGGATAGATTTTGAACAGAGCTAGCAGATCAAACTGTGCATCCATGTGGGCCATCATCAGCAACAGAATTGTATTCAGCCACAATCTGTAACCTCCTAGAGCAGCACATCCCCCACTCTACTATTATTCACTAACCTAACGTATTTTGTAAGGTAAGATCCTTTTTCATTTAGAAGTTTACTCTCGGTGTCAACAGTTCGAAACTCCTAAATTTTTATTCCTGTCCAACTCGTTTACAATGCATTCAAAATGAAATTGCACTCAGTAAGACATATAGAGTCAAGAGTGTGGTGCTGGAAAAGCACAGCAGGTCAGGCAGCTTCCGTGGAGCAGGAAAATCAATGCTTCGGGCAAAAGCCCTTCTTCAAAAATTCCTGATGAAGTGCTTTTGCCCAAAACATCGATTTTCCTGCTCCACGGAAGCTGCCTGACCTGCTGTGCTTTTCCAGCACCACACTCTTGACTCTAATCTCCAACATTTGCAGTCCTCACTTTCTCCTCCGTAAGATAAATACTCAAGTCTCTGCATATGCAAGGTTGCCTTGACTTGTCAATGAGTCAGAACAGAGGGAGTGATCAGATGCTTCCTTTCTGTTTCATCCTGAGCTAGCCAGCTGTCATATTGGGCACAGTTCCTTATGGCCTGCTCAGTGATAGCTATCTTCATGATCAGCTCCAGATCGACCAAACCTGCCACTTGAAGCTCAGCAGTTGGTCAATTTTCTTTGGCAGTCTCATCAAGTTTTTGATCATCTTACACAGCTGCTTCCCTGTGCTCCAGCCCTCACATGACTGCCAGGATAAATAACTTAGCTCCACCAAATTCTCATTTCCAAACAATCAACCCATTTGACTTGTTAGTTGCAAATTTAACAATAACTTTTACTTAATTAATTTAATTAACTTTGAGCAACACCTTGTCTCTTCAGTTCCTTTAACAATAGCACAGCCATCCCACATTAATCACGTTACAGGCTAGAAATCAAACTTAGGAGATAAAAATCATTAAAATTTCAATTACAAAATTCATGCCAGCTCCTAAAAATTAATAGGATCAATTGAACTCTGTATTATACCAACAGCTTGTTCCGCAAAACTAACCCTTTATCAGATAATTGTTACATTGTCTCAGTTAGTTGTTATTTATGTGCATCATGTTTCCCCCCCCCCCCCCCCCCCCCTTCATGGGTACAATGGAAAAAGGAAGGGTATAGATTATAACAGAGTATAGCTTACCATCAAGCTGAGAGATCAACCTGGGTTCAATGAAAAGTACAAGTGACATGCTGTAGCAGATACTCACAGAAGTGAGGTGGTGACCTTGTGAAATTATTACAGAGGGCTACTTGCATGCCAACCAGTGGAAACAGCCTGCATTTGACAAGGCTGAGTGATCCAACAAGCAAAAGATCAGATCTAAGACCAGAAATCCTACCACATTCAGTCATGAATAGTGGTAGACAATAAAACAACAAACTGGAGATGATCTACAAATGCCCCACCCTCAATGCTGGGGTTACACAAATGCACACAAGCAGAAAAAGATGAGGCTGAAGGATTTGCTGTCATTTTCAGTCAGAAGTGTCAAGTGTACGGCAACCTCCTTAGGTTCCCAACATCCCAGATACCAGTCATCAAGGAATTCATCCCATGTGATATCAAGAAATGGTTGAAGAATCTGGATCTTGAAAAATCCCTGACAAAATTCCAGCAATAATGCTGAAAACCTGTCCTCCAACAACTCTAGCTGAGCTGTTCCAGGGCAGTTACAACATGGACATTAATCCGGCAACATGTATATTCTGTCCACAAAAAGCAGAACAAACCTAACTTAGCCAATTATCACCCCATCATTCTGCTTTCAGTCATCGGGAAGGTGATAGAAGAGGTCATTAATAGTGCAATTAAGCAGCACTTGCAAAGGAACTTGCTCATTGATTCTCAGTTTGGTTTCAGCCACGGCCACTCAGCTCCTAATCTCATTACAGCCTTCATCTAAACATGGATAAAAGTGAGTGCTCTTGGCATCAAGACAGCATTCAATACCATCGTCATTGCAGAATCCCCTGTATCAATATCCTAAGAGCTACCATTGGCCAGAAACTGAACTGGACAAACCATATATATCCTGTGATAAAAGATTGGGTAAGAAACAAGGAGTTCTGCAATGAGTCACCTCTTGACTCTGGAATGCCTCCCCGCCGTCTACAGAGCTTAACTCAGGAGAGGGATGGGATATCTTGCATGGCCTGGATCTTTGCAGCTCCAACAACACTCAGGAAGCTTGCCATCATATAGGACAAAGCAGCCAACTTGATTGGCACCCATCCACCATGTTGAACACTCACTTCATTTAGGATTAACGGTGCATGGCAGCAGATGTGTCATCTATGAGATGCACTGCAGAAATCCATCAAGGCTCCTCAGGCTTCCAAGCCCTCCATTTTTTCCTCTCCAGACCTCCCCAACAGTACCCTTCCACCGACACTCTCATTCGTTTGGCCGAACTGGTCCTCACCCTTAAAAAATTTCTCCTTTGAATCCTCCCACTTCCTCCAGACCAAAGGGGTAGCCATGGGCACACGTATGGGCCCCAGCTATGCCTGTCTCTTTGTTAGATATGTAGAGCAGTTGATCTTCCGTAATTACACCGGCACCACTCCCCACCTCTTCCTCCGCTACATTGATGACTGCATTGGCGCCACCTCGTGCTCCCACGAGGAGGTTGAGCAATTCATCAACTTCACCAACACATTCCACCCTGACCTTAAATTTACCTGGACCATCTCTGACACCTCCCTCCCCCTCCTGGACCTCTCCATCTCCATCAGTGACGACCGACTTGACACTGACATTTTATACAAACCCACCGACTCCCACAGCTACCTGGATTACACCACTTCCCACCCTA
>NC_057715.1:11398904-11418194 GCF_004010195.1 Chiloscyllium plagiosum
CCACCCTCCTCTAGCTTATCTCTCCACGCTTCAGGCTCACTGCCTTTATTCCTGATGAAGGGCTTTTGCCCGAAACGTCGATTTCGAAGCTCCTTGGATGCTGCCTGAACTGCTGCGCTCCTCCAGCACCACTAATCCAGAATCTGGTTTCCAGCATCTGCAGTCATTGTTTTTACCTCCTATTCTAAGACCATTAAGTGGTAATATATTTGCTCTATTTTATCATCTTACTTTGTGAAGATTTGTTTACAGGGCAGGCAACTTTAAGACAATTATTATGTTAAAGTAGTGTCATTTCTGGTCTCACAATAGGAAGTCATATGCAATCAAATGTTTAGAAGCTACAACACTCCTGAAAATTGGCCATTTGCCAAAGAAGAACATCAAAACCAAACCAACACAATGACATCATTTTTGAATTGAAGAATAGTAAATGGATGTAACTAACTTAATTTTTAGATCATTTACAAAGTCTGTCTGATCACTTTCAGCCTAAAATTTTGTTTAAAGGTTAATGATCATCTGCAATACAGTTAAGGCAGGAAATTATCCTGAATAAAATTAATCAAAGTAAAATAATAAGTTCAAACCATGTCATTGCTCTTGTGCATACCCTTTAATTTGAACTAAAATCCAATAATGATATTTTCCAATGTATGTATTTTTAAAAATATACATTATTCATAAAATCCATAATAATACATAACTATTTAAAATTGACATTAGATACAGTGTAATAGAAATCATGCCTTTTAATATTGTATGTTGCTCACTATATTTACATTTAATATTCCTTGTATACTCATTAGATGTCATACATGCAGCACAAGTTTCCAGCCCCCTTGATGTACAATATCTGGAAGGTCTCAGACAGTAGCTTTTCCCCTCTGTGTGGACTGGTCCAAGCTTTCGTATGTCCCTCAGCACATAATACTGGACCTTAGAATT
The DNA here is from genome assembly GCF_004010195.1 of Chiloscyllium plagiosum. NCBI lineage: Eukaryota > Metazoa > Chordata > Chondrichthyes > Orectolobiformes > Hemiscylliidae > Chiloscyllium > Chiloscyllium plagiosum. Next base: position 11,399,853 of record NC_057715.1, read on the forward strand.
GTACTAGTCTGCAACATGCTGTTGTGGAAAACATTTTGCACTGGAAGCATTAATTTTCCTGGAGCATCGGAGGCTGAGGGGTGATCTTAGAGAGGTTTATAAGGTGAATTGGATATGGTAAATAGTCACGGTCTTTTCCTGAGGTTGTGAAGTCAAAAACTGGAGGGTATATGTTTAAGGTGAGAAGGGAAAGATATAAAAGGGACCTAAGGGGCAGCTTTTTCACGCAGAGGGTGCTGTGTGGATGGAATGAGCTGCCAGAAAAAGTGGTGGAGGCTGGTACAATTACAATATTTCAAAGGCATCTGGATGGATATATGAATAGAGTGATATGGGCTAAATGCTGGAAAATGGGACTAGATTAATTTAGGATATCTGGTTGACATGGACGAGTTGGAATGAAAGGCTAGTTTCAATGCTGTACAACTCTATGACTCTCTGACCAGCAGACTTTAGGCAAACCAAATAGCAGCTTTACCAATTTGCAGTCTCAGTTGTTATTTGTAAAATGGCACAGTTGAGTAAAGAAAGACAAAGGTGATGCAGTACAAATGCTGCAGAACGTGTGAATGTTTAAGCCATATTTTTGTCTCCGTAATCAGGAGTGAGCTTAAGCACAGTCACACCACCATCACTAATTCAGCTGTCAAATATCTCATATTTAGGGATATCACTGGTGTCAGTGCATTTAAAGCACAATAGACTACTCATCTGGGGTAAACAGTTTTCTTTTTCCCCAAAAAACATACATTTCAGAAAATTTGCAATGGTGCATAGCAAAGCATTTCAACTTGATAATTACAGAAAATGCAATAAAATTCAACTTGTCGCCATGTAGCAAGCTCCACTTTTAGTACCTCAATAGAATTCTAATGCTCCTGAAATTTACAATATACTTTCATGTCAGGCATATAGCCCAGAGGCAAATCATTTCAAATTGAAAATTACAGTAAGTGCAATGGAATTAAACTTTTCAGTATGCAGCATTTTCCAATATGAAGTGTCTCAATATAAAATTTCAATATTCTTAATGGTCGCAATGTATATTCCTTGTCAACCGTATAGCTCAAGGGGTTTGACACATTTTCTATAATATACCACGGTGAAAAATGTTAGACAGTGACCCTGCCCCATTGTGCCTATGCAGTGGCTGCTGCAAGCTTAACGTGACCATCAGACGGTCACTTGGAGTGTGCCAGTCTGCAACACTTAACCAAGGACAAATTTATTGCAGAACAGCAGGAAATTGGGTGCAGCGAAAGGAGTGTCATTCACTAAATTATTGGTCCTCCATCTTGTGAGAACCCATTCAACATGAACATGTAGCAACAGGTAGCAACTGAACACATCAAATACCCAAACAATTCTGAAGCTCACTGCCAGAGTGTAACTCAATCTTGTGGTGTCAAACTATATTAGACACTGCTTCATAATGTATCACCCAATATGCTGCATATCCATCTTATCATCAAAGAAAAGTTACACTTTTGCAGTAGTTGCTCTTTACACTTCAGTTTTTATATCCTAAAATTCATCACAATTGTCAGTTTGCATAATGACGTTGAATTATTGACAATACTTTATGGATGGCCCACAAGTTGGTAAGGTAATCACTACGTTATTGTACCAGTAATCCAGAGGTCTGGATGAATAATCAAGGGACAAGAGTGCAAAGCCTACCATAGCAGGTGTTAAATTTACATTTCATTAAAGTATAAACCCGGAATAAAGAGCCAGTCACATCACAATGGCCACGTCATAACTGATTTGTTGTAATGATCCAACTCATTTGCTAATATCCTTCAGGGATGGATTTGGCACATATGGGTATCCAGACCTAGTCACATGGTTGAATCTTGACTAGAACCATAGAATCCCTCCAGTGCACCAGAGGCCATTTGGCCCATTGAGTCTGCATTGATCCTCTGAAGAGCATTTGACTTTTTCCTACATTTACCACAGTTAACCCACCTAGTCTGAAGCTTTTGTTTTCCCTTATTCACTGATTGTGTCTGCAGTGGTCTGATCATTGATCATGCATTGTCTGCAAACTGCCTGCTGTTCTTGGTAGCTTGCTAGCTCTTTATAAAAGGGCCCAATTTCAAGGGTGCTTTATGCCTCACTATCTGGTCACTGTGTCTGAACCCTCCATGTCCACATGCACTTAAATAGCTATTGCCAAGATTCCTAAATCCACCTCTTTAATTTCAGGGGATTTGATCTGATTATTAGTCGGTTCACAACTCCAATTCAGTCACCGTCAGTGATGCTATCAAGACATGCGACCATGCTGCTATTTTATCATTACTGAAACTCTGACAGTCTTCACCAAGTGTCACAGCAAAGTGCTAGCAGAGGAACCAATGCACATCAAACCAATCACATTTACTTTCATATCAATAATCTGGTGTAACGGAGGGCTCAACTGCTGAAGCCATGTGCCAACTTTAGCAGGTTAACTGTGTGTCACTTGCCTCTGCTAATCAAGATGAGACAGGGCAGAAACACAGAGGGGAACTTTTTTAAATTGGATTATCCTCATCCTGATGCTCAGTCAGGAGCCAATATGGTCTCTGGAAGTTTACTGGCTCACTGAAATATTAATTCTGAATTTTATCAGTGGTGTGAACCATGGAGGGTGGGCCTTTTGATATATTGTGGCAGGACATTGATTAAAGTACATGAGAGAGAAATTGACTGTATTTTTTACACTGCATTTCGAAGTACAAAGTTAAGAATCATGCAACACCAGGTTATAGTTCAACAGGTTTATTTGGAATCACTAGCTTTCAGAGCACTGCTCCTTCATCAGGTAGCTAGTGCTCCAAAAGCTAGTGCTTCAAAATAAACCTGTTGGACTATAACCTGGTGTCATGTGATGTTTAACTTTGTCCACCCCAATCCAAAAGCAGCACCTCAACATCATTTCTAACTACATTAATGGTGTGCAGAAACCACAGTCTTAGAGTCACACTTGGTTAAAGGAGACAGGAGTTGTCTCTGCCAGTCTGGCGAGGAAGTCAACATGCATTGAATGGGCTCTGGTCTATAGGTGGCATTGCCAGACAATGTTGGAAGATGTGTAATGGCCTTGTCAGAGTGGGGCATGCTGTCATGATCACCAAGGGGCAGTGACATTTGCTGCTAAGGTACTAGCCAGGAAAGATATTGAGGTAAAAAAAATCAGAAATTCTTCTTCAGAAGCCTTTCTGAAGAAGGGTCATTGGACCCAAAAAATTAACTCTGCTGTCTTTCCACATGTGCTGCCAGACCTGCTGAATTTTTTAAGCATTTACTGATTTCCAGCAGTTCTTGTGTTTTTATTTGCTAAGAGTTTGAGGGAGAATGGCCAGGACTGTGAGAAAACCCACTTGTCATGGGACTGACTCTCCCCAGCTCCCTCATGCAACTATTTCCCCCTTACAACACCTTCCCCCACCAAACCCTCATCCCTCTGAGAAAGGGGAGGAGTTCACAGCGAGGGAGCTCCAATCACCAGTATCAGGAAGCTCAGGATTCACATAGGCATACCAAAGAGGTGAATGCTAACAGTTTCCTGTGTGAAGGAGGGTACGTTGTCAGGTGAGATAGTTTAAACATCTCCTGACACTCCCATGGCAGCTCAGTGCCACCACCAATCCCTGTGCCATGCTTCAAGAGAAGTAATAAAAGACAGGGTTTGGAGGACACCCAACACTGGTGGCCCTGAAGATCACTGTGGCACTCAATGTCTACACCTCTGTGTCTTCCCAGGGACCCATAGGTAACATTTCGGAGATCTTACAGCCTACTACATATCGATGCATCAAGGAAGTGACCATTGCCCTATTGAGGAGGGCAAGTGACTGTATGCACTCCTGCACCAGTCTGGGCTGTCAGGTGGCAACACGCATTGGCTTCAGGGCCGGCACTGAAGCTCAGTAAAAGGAGTACTGCTCAGTGCAAGGAGTCATCGACCACCCACGTGAGGTCATTAAGCCTCCCACAGGTCAGCCAGCAGCTTTCATAAACAGGAGGGATTTACATTCCATCAATATCTGACTGTTCTGGAAGTGCCTGTAAGGTTACTGGGGCTATGGATACATACCACAACAGTACTGGGCATCAGCTTTTCTCCAGCCACCTGGGAATCTTCAGGGATGGATCCTTAGGGGCAAAGTCTGCCCCCCAGTGGTGCCATGGCTGCTTTTGTCTGTGAGGAGCTCCCAAATGGCAGCAGAGGAGAGGTATAATACTGTCATGGATCCACAAAGTAACCATCAAACTCACTATTGGCTTTGAATTATAAGGAAGGGATTCAGGTGCCTAGATCAATCCGGTGAGGCCCTTCTGTACGTCCTAATGACTGTCTGTCTCTCACATCACAATGCTCTGTTGTACAATGCACAACCTGGTGCTACACAGGATGGTTGCCTTGGCAGATCAACGTCATACTTCCTTCCTTCCCGACAACAAGAATAGGTAGGAGACTGGTAAACAGTTAGTAGAGAGCAAGGAGGTTCTTGGACCTGAGGCAAGCAGAATCCAGGGGGACCCAGGCCAATCAAGATAATCTCATACACACCCTACTTCTTCCAACTCTGGTATCCTGTCACATTCAAGACAAGGAAGATTCACCTTTAAGCAGAGCTGCTGTTGCCGTGCTCCTTTCTTCACCTCAGCAGCTTCTCAAGTAGGAGGAGGGTTATCACACAGCACCGAAGGCAGTTTCGGATCTTGTCCTAAGCAAATTGAATGTCAACAAACAGTTAGAATTTCATTAATCAGAGAACCCCTACAGTGTGGAAGTGGTCATTCATCCCACTGAGTCCACACAGACCTTCCAAAGACCATACCACCTTGAATCATGCGAACCCTATCCCTGTAACCCTGCATTTCCCACAGCTAATCCACTTTTGCATCTCTGGACACTAAGGGGCAATTTACCATGGCTAATCCACCTAACCTGCACATAGAGTCATAGAATCATAGACATGTACAACATGGAAACAGACCCTTCGGTCCAAATCATTCTATGCTGACCAGATACCCTAAATTAATCAGTCCCATTTGCCAGCACTTGGCCCATATCCCTCTGTACTCTTCCTATTCATGTACACATCTATCTTTGACCTGTGGGAGGAAATACACACAGGCATGGAGAGACGTGCAAACTCCGCACAGAGAGTCACCCAAGACTGGAATTGAACTCAGATCCCTGGCGCTATGAGGCAGCAATGCTAACCACTGAACCACACTTCCTGCATCTTAACTTCCCACTGAAGTGTATTGCTAAAATAACTTTCAGCTATGCGATTTCTTGACTATGATGTCCATGTTTTTACACATTTCTGAATTTATCATTGGAAAATGAATCCCCATGATAATTCATATTTTCTTCAGGCTCTAAGCTTATTCAGTTCTCGACCATTTTGTCTTTGCTAAGTTTTCTTGTACAAAGCACCCAGATTTTGCAAAATATAAATTGAAAATATTTGTTTTCACCCCATTCTTTCAGATCCATGGCAACCACCTCATTAGAATCATATGGAAGACCTACAATACAATGTGGTGACGCCATCTGATGCTTGTTACAGATTTCACACCTCATTAATCTCTCTGATTAACATTCATCAATGTCTTTTAGCACAATCTTTAACCTTTGATGAGTAGAGGGAGTAAATTGTCTATTCTAACTTTAATACAATTTGTTTTCCCCTCTCTGATCCTTATCATCTGATGTCATTAATACTTTCTAATACTCTGATTAGAAACATATGTTTTTTTATAAGAGCCTACCCACAGGCAGTGTCTCGACATCCAGGCTGACTTGCTTCCACTCTACTTCAATGGGTTGGCCGTTAAATCCAATGTTCTGCAGACTGTGCCACATGTGGTGCCTAAAGGGTTGGTAAAATGAGGTAATTGGAGTAAAAACAGAAAGTGCTGAAGAAACTCAGCAGGTCTGGTAGGATCTGTGGAGAGAGAAACAGAGCAAATGGTTTGAGGAAAGTAAGAGGCATACTCTCTCCATGGATGTTTCTCTCTCCACAGATCCTGCCAGACCTGCTGAGTGCCTCTAGCACTTCCTGTTTTTATTTCCGATTTCCAACATTCACAGTATCTTGCTTTTATTTAAGGTATTCGGAGGTATGCACTCTCTCGCTGACTCTTCACCTCTGCATGTTCCCAACAGTGTGTCTCAGTGTGCTTGGTGCCTTCCTGAATGACCCTTCTCCATTTTAGTTGATCACAAGCCAGAGACTCCACTGAATGGTTGTTTAATTTCTTCACGAACATCGCTAAAACAGTTCCACCAACCTTCTGGGAGTCTCCTGCCATGATAAAGAGTATTCCAGGAGTCTGGTACTGGGCATATAAACAACACAATCTCATACAGCAGAGCTGAATTTGAGTGATTCACTCCTTGATACCAAACACATTGTCTTAGGAGAGCACACTGCTACAGGAGTGTCTTTCTTGCCACTAGACTTGGAGAGTCCAATGAATGCATCATTGGTGGCGTTTTCCCAGTGCTTTAAGGTGTCTGCCTGTAGGGTGTCCAAACCATGTGAGAGAACAGGAATCAATGCATCCAAACAATGACCTGGGAACATGTTCTTCAAATATTCTTTTCTTCTGTTGACTGAAGGCTGAGCTGCCACAATCGAGGTGATGATGAGTCTGTTTGTCTACGTCTGCATTACATCCAGATTTGCACAATCTTGCCACATTTTTTAGTCATCCACCGGATGTAGGTGTCACTGGTTGTGCCAGCCGTTGTTGTCCATCCTCTGATTGCCCCGTTAGGGGAAATTAGGGGATGGACAACAGTAAAACCTGATTTATCCCAGTAGAACATAGAACATAGAACATTATAGTGCAGTACAGGCCCTTCGGCCCTCGATGTTGCGCCAACCTGTGGAACCAATCTGGAGCCCATCTAACCTACACTATTCCATTCTCGTCCATATGCCTATCCAATGACTGTTTAAATGCCCTTAAAGTTTGCGAGTCTACTACTGTTAAGCATCAACCACATTGCTGTCGGTCTGATGTCACATGCAAGCCAGACCAGGGAAGCATGGCAGACTTCCTTCCTTCCACCTTTCAGGAAGAATCTACGTATCTGTATCAGTAAGGTCCTAGTAATAACGCCTGACCAAATGTAGTTGAACATTTATTTCATTTGTTCAAGGAAGATGGGTCCCACTGGCTAGTCTAGCAGGTAATTCCTATCCCTAGTTGCCCTGGAGGTGATGGTGTTGATCTCCTGCTTGACCTACTGCAGTCCTTGGACTGTAGGGATACCAACAGTGTTGTTAAGAATGGAACTTCTGGATTATGACTCAGTGAAGAAATGGTGATATAGTTCCATACCAAGATAATATGTAGCTTGGAGAGCCACCTACAGATGATGATGTTTCCATACATCTGCTGTCCTTATCTTTCTATGTAGGAGAAGTCATTGACTTAGAAGATGCAGTCAGAGCAGTCTTGTTGAGCTGGTCGAGTGCACCTTATAGATGGTACACACTGCTGCTGTTATGAGCTGGTGGTGGAAGAAATGAATGTTGAAGGTGTTGGATGGGATGGCAATCAAAGTGGACTGCTCTATCCTGGATGGTGTCAAGCGTCTTGAGCTGCCCTCATCCAGCAAAGTGGGGAGAATTCCATCACACTCCCAATTCATTTGTTGTAGTTGGTGGACAGACTTTGTGGAGTCAATTGATGAATTACTATTAGAGTCATAGAATCATAGAGATGTACAGCACTAAAACAGACCCTTCTGTCCAACTCATCCATGCTGACCAGATATCCCAACCCAATCTACATTCCATACACGTACCACTCTCTGCGTGAAAAAGTTGCCCCTTAATTCTCTTTTATATCTTTCTCCTCTCACTCTAAACCTATGATCTCTAGTTCTGTACTCCCCCACCCAAGGGAAAAGACTTTGTCTATTTATCCACTCCATGCCCCTCATGGTTTTATAAACCTCTATAAGGTCACCCCTCAGCCTCTGACACTCTAGGGAAAATAGCCCTAGCCTATTCAACCTCTCCCTAAAGCTCAAATCCTCCAATCCTGGCAACATCCTTGTAAATCTTTTCTGAAGCCTTCCAAGTTTCACAACATATTTTCAATAGGAAGGATACCAGAATTTCATGCAATATTCCAACAGTGGCCTGTACAGCTGCAACATGACCTCCCAACTCCTGTACTCAGTACTCTGACCAATAAAGGAAAGCATACCAAACGCCGTCCTCACTATCCTATCTACCTGTGACTCCACTTTCAATGAGCTATGAACCTGCACTCCAAGGTCTCTTTGTTCAGAAACACTCCCTAGTACCACAAGTGAATTACTCACCACAAAATTCCTAGCCTCTGATCCAATCTTATAGCCACAATATTTGTGTGGCTGGTCCACTTCAGTTAATGATAATTCCGAGGATGTCGATAGTAGTGATGGTGGGAGATTAGGCAATGCTAGCTACAATGAATGTCAAGGAGTCATTGTTAGATTCTTTTGTCAGAGATGATCATTGCTTGGTACTTGTATGGCACAAATCTTACTTGTCATTTATCATCAGTGCAAGCTTGGATGTTCACCAAGACTAGCTAAAAATGGGCAACATCAGCATCTGAGGAGTACCAAATGATGTTTAACACTTACAAAGCCTCCCCACATCTCATCTGAATGTGGAGGGAAGGTAATTGATTAAGCAACTGAAGATGGACACTACACTGAGAAACAGAGATGTCTTGGCATTGAGAACATTGAACATTTACACCACAATCATCTACCTTTATGCTCGGTATGACTCCAAGCAATGAAGACTTTGCTCCTTCGATTCCCATTGAATTAGCTTGGGTGTTAAGGGATGTTAATTTGGTCTGGCTGGGGATTGTCATTAGGTGGTGGGTGCAGTTTGGTCTTGTGATAAAAGGGTCATTGAGGTTTGGAAAGTAGTCAGGTTATGTGGGGGACAGAAACTGGTGGCTATGGGCTAGTTGGGCCTTCAGAAGGTGATCAGGTGATCAGGGTTTGATGAGGCCATTGGAATTGGGAGTTTAATCAGGTTTTACTAACCAAGCAACATCTCCTAGGTAAGTTTTGGGTCATTTCAGTGTACTTAATTCAACTGTAGTGCTCAACTTATTAACTTATATCTTTATTTTTCTAATTCTGTAACAAGAGTTTTGTCCCTAGGAATTTTGTATCTAAGATAGTTCCATGTGTAGTGACATTGTACACTTTTCACTTTTTCTCCTGTAGCCCATACTTGAGTGCATGTGACAATAAAACCTAAATCTAAACTCTCCGTTTCAGCATGCAACATGCTTGTGGCAGATCCTCAGTAGGTGGGAACCAGCCCATGGGATGTTGAAACATTTCCAATGCCTCACATTTATCTTTGAATGGCAAGTCTCAGTGTAAGGCCTGGCATGTATCATCTGTTGTACATCCAGAACAGGTTTCCTGCTGTGAGCTATTCTCCATCCTACTCTAAATCTGTTGCTTTTCAACTTTCAGACAGCAGTAACCAGGCAGGAAAATGCCTCAAGGAAGAACTATGCAATTATATTAACACTTGAATTAACACAGCATGACTGAGGCATGTAATCTACTGAGCACCTTCTTCACTTGTCTTTCTTGTATTGTCCAGGTCAGCCTCCAAGACTCAAATCACACATCCTAACTTGCACCGAATCGCATTCCCCTAGTATCCCCATGATCATTGATCTATATTACTTCTTTATCTTTATGTGCAAGTATATAAATGGCCTGAACACACAATAGCCTCCTCTAGCCCTACAACTGTTTAGGATCTCTGTTGTTGTCAAATTCTAATCTTTTAATATTTTTGGTCTATCTTTGGCTTACAGCTCCCCTGGGCCCAAAGCTCTGAAACTCACTCCTTAGCATTCTTTTTTATGAGTTTTTGGTCACCATTTTTGATATCTCTCAATATAACTTTTATCTATTTTTGTTCTAGCATGACTCCTGTGGAGGTCTTTGGAACATTTTGCTATCTTGAAGGTGCTAATAGAAATGGAAGTTGTTCTCGATAATGTTACACCATTGCAAAACTTTCTAAGCTCAGGTGATTTAGTTTAAATACTTTGGTACTGCCATATATACTTTTACTTATTGTACCACACACTGTGTTCTCACAAAAGTTATTAAAGGTTCCATGGCATTCATGGAGCATATCAAGCAGATCCTTTTATATTTCTCCAATTCTAAATATATGGGAAATTTCTAACACAGCCTCATCACTGAGACACAGAAACAAGGAACACTGTAATTTATTTTGACACTTATTCACCTCATGCAGTAGCCAGATGCAAATAGAAATGTTATCGCGAAACAAAGGAGGAATTTCCAGTTATACGCTCCTCTCACAGAATCAGTACATTTCTCAGAAGCCAGTAATAATATCCCTTCAATGTTGTCCTCCAGGTTCCAGATTAACCGTGGTCATATTTAGAGATATCAAGAATGGTGAACAAAACTTGGTCAACATAATACTTTTTGAGGCACTTTAAATCCTCTTAAAGTCTCTTAAAAGGGGTGGGAGTTGTTTGAATTTCTAATTTGTACCCACAATCTTAATAGATATAAAGAAGTCATCTTTTATGTGATTTTGGGGGTTGATTTGGAATCAATGGTGACTGCATGGACATCCCTAGATTTGGGAAAACAACAGAAAGTCCAAAGTCGCAGGAAGCATCACCCAATTAACAAGGTGGGGGCATATAACATAGAACAGTACAGGCCCTTTGGCCTTTGATGTACCGGCCTTTTATCTCACTCTAAGACCACTCAAGATTAGAGTGGTGCTGGAAAAGCAGAGTAGGTCAGGCAGCATCCAAGGAGCAGGAAAATCGACATTTCGGGCAAAAGCCCTTCATCAGGAATGAGGCAGGGAGCCTCCGGGGTAGAGAGATAAATGGGAGAGGGGTGTTCGGCTAGGGAGAAGGTAACAAAGAGTACAATAGGTGGATGGAGGTGGGGATGAAGGTGATTGGTCGGAGAGGAGGGTGGAGCAGATAGGTGGGAAGGAAGATTGGCAGGTAGGACAGGTCAAAAGGATGGTTCTGAATTGGCAGGTTGGAACTGGGGTAAGGCAGGGGGAGGGGAAATGAGGAAACTAGTGAAATCCACATTGATGCCCTGGGGTTGAAGTGTTCCGAGGCAGAAGAGAGGCATTCTCCCTCCAGGCGTCCTGTGGTGAGGGAGCAGCAGTGGAGGAGGCCTAAGACCTGCATGTCCTCGGCAGAGTGGGAGGGGGAGTTGAAATGTTCAGCCACAGGGCGGTGTGGTTGATTGGTGCGGGTGTCCCAGAGATGTTCTCTAAAGCACTCTGCGAGGAGGCATCCAGTCTCACCAATGTAGAGAAGACCGCATCGGGAGCAACAGATACAATAAATGATATTGGTGGGTGTGCAGGTAAAACATTGATGGATGTGGAAGTTCCTTTGAGGCCTTGGATGGAGGCGAGGTGGGGGGAAGGTGTGGATGCAGGTTTTGCAATTCCTGCGGTAGCAGGGGAAGGTACCGGGAGTGGAGGGGAGGGTGGGTTGTTGGGGGGGGCAGTCTAAGATCAGACAAACATACATACCCATCATTGTACTATCTTCAATGTGCTTATAAAAGCACAGCTTTCTTCACATCGGAGCACAGCAGCGCTTCTGAAGTTCGAGATTAACACCCAAAGTCTCCTCAGAATGTGACCCCTGAACCAACTCCAGATACATTACCCACCAAGGTGAATGGCTGTGAACTGGTGGAGGATAGAGTGCCTACACAAGATAAATCCAACAGGTCAGAGCCCCCAGGTCACTCTGCCTACATTGATCCATATTGATAAAGATGTCAATTCTCAAAGCTGTAATTCTCTATTTGTGATGAAAGTGGTCTGAGAAAATTTGAGACTTCAAAGGTTCTGAATGAAAGGCTGCTCAGGGTAGTCAAAGGGCTAAGAATGGAAAATAATAAAACTAATAAAAGTGTTAGAAATCTTGTAAAGAGTGTATTGTTGCCAGTACTGGAGGGTTTGAGTTATAAAGAGAGCAAATCTAACTGAGTCATACTGGCACTGTTAATACCACAATGCAAGTTAACAACCGAAACTGCATCATTTTCTGTTTGAATTGCGAACCTGGCTTATACAACCAACATTTTCTCTCTCATTAGAATTTTCACCATTCACTTTTTGTTTTTATTTTTGTCTCTATCATGTGTTCACAGTGGTTGCCCTTGTACAGTACTTCAGAAGAATATCAAGAAATGAGTAGTGAGCAGCCAGCATGAATTCAAAAATGATCTCATCAAATTTATTGAAGCGATAACAGAGGGAGTAGACAATAGGGAATAAGTAAATGTAATTTACCTGGATTTTCAAAGGACCTTTGATACAGTGTTGCTGAATAGAGCAATTACTAAAGGTAGGAGAACATGGAGTTCAGGAGTAAGGATTGCCAGCTGGCTTGAAGAGAGAAAGCAGAAACTGGAAATGAAGAGTTGGAGTCATTGAGTCATACAGCACAGAAACAGACCCTTCGGTCCAACCAGTCCATGCTGACCATAATTCCAAACTAACCCAGTCCTGTCTGCCTGCACTTGGTGCATATCTCTCCAAACATTTCTTACTCATGTATTGGTCCACCATAACTGTACCTGCAGCCACCACTTCCTCTGGAAGTTCATTCTGCACACAAACCACTTTCTGTATAAAAAAGTTGTCCTTCGTGTCTTTTTGAAATCTTTCTCTTCTCACTCTAAAAAGATGCCCCTTATCTTGAACTGCCTCATCCTAGAGAAAAGGCACCTGAAATTCACCTTTTCCATGCCTCTCAAGATTTTATTAACCTCTGTAAGGTCACCCGTCAAACTCACCTCCTACACTCCAGTGAAAAAGTCCCAGCCTGTCTTTATAACTCAAACCCTCCTATCTTGGCAACATCCTGGTAATTTTTTTCTAAACTCTCACCAGCTTAATAATGCCCTTCCTATGATAGGGTGAGCAGAACTGGACACAATACTCATGAAGGGGCCTTACCAACATCCTGTACAACCTCAAGATGACATCCCAACTCCTATACTCAAAGGTCTAAGCAACGAAGGCAGGTTGTCCTTGACAAAATATTACAAGATTACGTCAGTTTAGCAAAAACACACAGGTCAGAAAATATTATCTCGCTTGGTTAATACAACAACAAGGCGAAAGTGAGGACTGCAGATACTGGAGATGCACAGTGGGTCAGGCAGCATTCGAGGAGCAGGAAAATCGACAGTTTGGGCAGGAGCCCTTCCTGATGAAGGGCTCCTGCCTGAAACGTTGATTTTCCTGCTCCTCGGATGCTGCCTGACCCGCTGTGCTTTTCCAGCACCACTCTAATCTTGAATCTAATAATAACAAAAATACCTTCATTGGTGATAAATTATGAACGGAAATTAACAGCTGCAGTTTATCAAAGATAGTCCTCAGTTTTCGACATTGTGGCAGTTTGCAAATGCTGGATCAGCTACTGCTCGCTATTTATGTGGCATTTTTAAACTCCAAATTTAAGTATTCCTTTTTGAATGCATATGATTTCTACAAGTCATTCATAACAGGATGAAAGTATCCTGCTCAGGAACTTCAACAGAAGAACCACTTTTTGTCGATGACAATTTCTTAAAGCACATTTTAGGCAATAGTTAAGAGTTTACATTTTGTCATTCAGTTCCGTCTGTGGCTGCTGTGGAAAATGTTGTTCTTTTATACCATGTGATAAGGTATTTGGATTCACACTTTAATATTTAATTTTTCAGCATTTGGGCTAACGTCTGTGATGCCCAGAAAATAAACAAAACTTAGAAGTTCCATTAAGACTGTTTGTTGACAGCAGGCTAAGCACTGATGTCACGGTCCCAACAGGAAGATTTTTCTGTCAAATGAACATTTTAAGAAATTGCAGGCAAATTCCTCAAGATTTTCTATCTCCACTCCATCCAAGCAAGCCCCTTTCCTGATGAAGGGCTTATGCCCAAAACATAATTCTCCTGCTCCTCGGATGCTGTCCGTGCTTTTCCAGCACCAAACTCTTGACTGAGGCTGCCTTTCATGAGTTGCATCGATCAAATCAGCACTCTAACATACCAGAGGAATTGTTTTCCACTAAATGGTTATTGTTGAACACTTACTAGGAAACTCCATTGAAACGGAGGGTGTAAATGAGTTTAAGAAACAATTTGTTGGTGCTCTCCCTGCCACTATTCCTCTCATGACCTCCATGCACTTTTCCCCTTCATCTTATACACAGTTCTCATTCCTGATGAAGGGCTCCTGCCCGAAACATCGATTTTCCTGCTCCTCGGATGCTGCCTGGCCTGCTGTGCTTTTCCAGCACCACTCTAATCTTGACTCTAATTTCCAGCATCTACGGTCCTCACTTTTGCCGACACAATAAAACATGCAAGGAGACATCAAAAAGGATGGAGAGATCATTTACAAAAATGATTTCGGAAACAAAACAATTAAGCAATGGGTCTCTATTCTTTTGAAAAAAAGAGACTGAGGGATGGCCTGATGGATCTTTTTAAAATTTTGAAAGATTTTTCTTAAGGTGGGTAGAGAAAGAAGCTTCTTCTTTTAGGGAAAAGAATAACTCGAGACTATTAATATAGTCACCAAAACATCAATTCGGAATCCAGAAGAAATTGCTTTACCCAAAGAGAGTGGTGAGAATGTGAAATTTGCTACTGGTTTGGAGTGTTTAAAGTGAATATTCCAAATGAGTTTAAAGGTGAACACATGAAGGAGAAGATGAAGGAAGACAGGAGGAGACCCAAGTGGACTATAAGCATCAGCCTCATTTGATCGAGCTGCGAGGCTCATTTCTGTGCTGAATATCATACAGATGTTAAACTCTAATTTGATCTTGTGGCAACCGATAATTTTTTTTTCATAGTTGACATTCTTTTTTAAGAAAGTAGGCCTTGTTTGCAAAGTATCCAGATTCCAAGACTTATGTACTGAGTCCAGGCGACTACTTTTTAATTTACCAGGAGAAGGCAATATTTGAAGTTCAGTTTAAAGTGTTTACAAGATACCACCCACTTACTCCTCAACTGGAAAGAGTGCTTTTCCCATTATTACTCATAACCTGAGATTGGTAATGATGAAGAGGGTCACTTGGTTGATCTTAATTCATCCATCTAGGACAGGGGAGAAAGCTGACTAGTCTCTATCAATTCACCTTCAATATTCCACCTGGATCTACCCTCAGCTGCCCTGTTAAATGATTTCAAAGTCCTCAACTTCACACTCCTCAAGAGTCCATTCTGATTGTTGGTCAGCATATATGTGAAAAAAAACCTCATTGATATCAGTCCTCATACATTTTTTAAAAGTTTTGAGACTTACATATGAAAGAACTGAAATCAATATGGTCATTCTAACAGCTCAGAGACTTAACAAACAATCCAGGTCATTTTCAATGTATAATTTCAGTTACATCTCACTGTAAACTTTTGCTATAAATTCTGTGTCTTTTTCCACATACACCTGATGAAGGAGCAGGGCGACTAGATTCAACTGCTTTCAACCTGTGTCCCATTATTCTATTTCCTCTGCTTATTTAAAGTCCTGTTCTACAATAACCATCTAACAGCAGAAACCTGCAGAAATTCATGTTTTCTTTTCAATGTTAAACATCACACAAGACCAGGTTATAGGAGAAAGTGAGGTCTGCAGATGCTGGAGATCAGAGCTGAAAATGTGTTGCTGGAAAAGCGCAGCAGGTCAGGCAGCATCCAGGGAACAGGAAAATCGACGTTTCGGGCATAAGCCCTTCTTCAGGAAGGGCTTATGCTCCAAGACCAGGTTATAGTGCAACAGGTTTCAGAGCCCTGCTCCTTCATCAGGTGGTTGTGGAGTAAGACACAGAATTTACAGCAAAAGTTTACAGTGTGATGTAACTGAAATTCTATATTGGAAAAGACCTGGATTGTTTGTTAAGTCTCTCATCTGTTAGAATGACCATATAGGTTTCAGCCCTTTCATATGTAAGTCGCAAAACTTTTTTAAAAGTTACATTCTCAAGTGAACACCAGAATAGTGGGAGATTTAGAAAATTCACCCCCAAATTACCTTCCTCAGTGCTACATTCCATCCTGATATTGAGGAAAACATGAGCAACCACATTAAAAAAAAAGCAATTGGGTCATCATTTAAAAAATACCCAAACAGCAAGCAGATGTTCCCTACAATTCTACTCAGAAGTAATACTTGCTGCAAGCAGTAAACATGTGCTGGGACAGGAGTAATTTACTTTTCCACATCAGTCAATGAAATGACTAGTGGCTATGTTGTTACCAAATCAATACATGCAGCACATTTCTGACATATTTCTGAAGATTAATGTTCCATTTAGTCACTCATTTGTTCTCTCTCCAGTGAGAGTTAGGGGGTTAAACTGATCCTCCAGTGTTAGTTTAGTAGATTGTGTTAATTATGCAAAAATTGTATTATCATTATTAAATATAATGGTGAAAATATTCATTGAAGTACAAAATATTGAGTCAATTAACATTGAATGTTATTAAAATATAGTGCAATGCAAATAATATTAGTCTAAATAAATATAATTAATGCATATTGGGATAGAGTTTTGACTTTAGGGATGATCAGCAATTCAGGAACCAACTGGGAACTTAAAAGGATACAAAGTGAATTTATGGTTCAAGTTTCCAGTTCAACTCATTTGCTTAATTACAAATCAAAAATCTTCCACAAACCGCACAATTGGTCAGTGTTTTCAAAAAAGTATTGTTTATTTTCATTTTCTTGCTTTAAAAATACTCCTTGATATTTTTAAGAGTGTTAACCTCAGGCAGCTTCATAAATAGAGCTGAAAATGGGCTTAAAATAAAAAATAAGCTTTTTAATTAGGCTTTCTAGTCCACCATCTGATAATTATGTAAACAACTGAAAATAACTTGAAAAAAATCTTTATAGAACTCTTTACTCAGTTTATTGGTGAATGGCAGTCAAATTCTTGGGAAATTAACTATAGTTTATAGATGTACATTTAAATGTAAATTGTTCAATATAGATAATTTTGCCATCTGTGCAAGAAAAAAAAGAGATCATAAATTGTTTAAAAGAAAACAAACTTTCTTCTTCAATTTTGAAACTGACTCTGCTGATCTGAAGTGGCTACTGCAGACAGCAAGTTGCTCACAATCTGGAAATTTCCTTTCGTAATTACAAGCACAATGTTGAACAAATTCTCATTGTGGAACTTCTCACCTATTATTTGATGCAAAATCAATGAGATATTGAGAGAAAACTCTGGACCAATAACAAAAGGAGATACAAACATTAACAACTACCAGGCAACTTTTAAAGTGAGCAATGGATTTTGCCACAGAAACTTGCCTTGTTAACAAAACTGACTCCTCTATGGATGACACTAAATTTTCAAAATTGCTCTGGTCTTTGAAGAATTTTTAAATTGTACATTTCTGAAACCTTGTCTCCACCTGCTTTTAACATCGATACTGTCAGCAGCCAGAAGCCAATTCTGCCTCACATCATGGTTCTGGAAGATCCTTGTATTTGCCCACAAAGCAAATCATCTTGCTGCATCATCTCCAACTTGAAAGGGGTCCACCATTGTCTATAGCCACCTGGACATATTTCACTCCTGAGTGAAGGAACACTCACTGGATACTGTCATCTGAATTGATATCTATATACTCATTGATATTCATAGATGTGAAACTCTTCTTTCTTCTATGTCCTTTGTATGTTCATGTATGAGTCCATATGTGTAAAGTTGTAAAGACCACCTCAGGTTTGAATGTGTGAATAAATAATGCTCCTTGTTTAATTTTGAGAGTTTGCTGTGAGTCAGATTTGAAAAGTCACCACAGCCATTTTAGCTGCTAATGGAAGTGGACCAAAAGAGCATTAGACTACAAGACATAGGAGCAGACATTAGGCCATTCAGCCCATCGAGTCTGCTTTGCCATTCAATCTTGGCTGATTAGTTTCTCAGGAGAAAGTGAGGTCTGCAGATGCTGGAGATCAGAGCTGGAAATGTGTTGCTGGAAAAGCGCAGCAGGTCAGGCAGCATCCAGGGAACAGGAGAATCGACGTTTCGGGCATAAGCCCTTCTTCAGGAATGGGGAAAGTTTGTCCAGCAGGCTAAGATAAAAGGTAGGGAGGAGGGACTTGGGGGAGGGGCGTCGGAAATGTGATAGGTGGAAAGAGGTCAAGGTGAGGGTGATAGATCAGACTGGGGTGGGGGCGGAGAGGTCGGGAAGAAGATCTCAGGTTAGGAAGGCGGTGCTGAATTCGA
>NC_057715.1:11418820-11427809 GCF_004010195.1 Chiloscyllium plagiosum
GCCAGTGTAGTTGCGGAAGATGGACTGTTCCACATATCCTACGAAGAGAAAGTGAGGACTGCAGATGCTGGAGATCAGAGCTGAGAATGTGTTGCTGGAAAAGCGCAGCAGGTCGGGCAGCATCTAGGGAACAGGAGAATCGACGTTTTGGGTATTAGCCCTTCTTCAGGAATGAGGAAAGTTGGTCCAGCAGGCTAAGATTCAGGAATGAGAAAACTTGGTCCAGCAGGCTAAGATACCTTCCCCTGCAACCGCAGGAGGTGCAAGACTTGTGCCCACACCTCCCACCTCACCTCCCTCCAAGGTCCCAAAGGAAACTTCCATATCCGCCACAGATTCACCTGTACCTCCACACATATCATCTATTGCATCCTCTGCACCCGATGTGGCCTCCTCTATCTTGGGGAGACAGGCCGGCTACTTGCGGGGCGTTTCAGAGAACACCTCTGGGACACCCGGATCAACCAACCCAACCACCCTGTGGCTCAACATTTCAATTCCCCCTCCCACCCCACCAAGGATACGCAGGTCTTTGGGCTCCTCCCTCGTCAGACCACAACAAAACGACGGTTGGAGGGAGAGCGCCTCATCTTCCGCCTAGGAATCCTCCAACCACAAGGGATGAACTCGGGTTTCACCAGTTTCCTCATTTCCCCTCCCCCCACCTTGTCTCAGTCAAATCCATCGAATTCAGCACCGCCTTCCTAACCTGCAATCTTCTTCCCGACCTCTCCGCCCCCACCCCAGTCTGACCTATCACCCTCACCTTGACCTCTTTCCACCTATCACATTTCCGACGCCCCTCCCCCAAGTCCCTCCTCCCTACCTTTTATCTTAGCCTGCTGGACAAACTTTCCCCATTCCTGAAAAAGGGCTTATGCCCGAAACGTCGATTCTCCTGTTCCCTGGATGCTGCCTGACCTGATTAGTTTCTCAACCCCATTCTCCCACTTTCTCCCTGTAACCCTTGATACCCTTGACAATCAAGAACCCATCTATCTCAGTCTTAAATATAGTCAATGACCTGACCACCAAAGCCTTCTGTGCCAATGAATTCCATCAATTCATTACTGTCCGGCTGAAGAAGTTTCTCCTTATCTCTACAATCCTGATAATCCTCAGCACAACAAAGGGGGACTACTGTCAGTCCACCCTCAGTCCATAGACTTGGACATGGTTATTTGGCTCTTTAGGTGGTCAATAACAAGGTGCTCAATGTCATTTCAGTCCTGGAACTGGCCATGGTAAGTCCTTCAGGTCCAGTATAACCATTCATGGAATTAATGGTTAAGTCAATCCCTTAATTGGAAGATCAGAAGTGAGGATACTTGCTGAAAGTCGTGCAATGTTCAAACCCCAAAGCCCAGTCGCTTTCTGCTTTCATACCTCATTCCGTCAGTCTTTGACTTTTGTCCTTACTTCCCTTTTCTTCATTTCATGGCCTAAGCCTTCATTCTCCAGTCACCTTCTGAAAGAGAACTCATTTCACAGTCTTCATCTTCTCTTCTGATCGCATTTTCACTCCTCCCCCAACTCTATTCCCCAGCCTCCATTTGTTTTTCCCACTTCCCTATTTCCCGTCTCATCCTTATACTACTGATTATCCATATAGCACTCTTCCCCCAGTCAAAAGCCTTCTGAATTAGATTCACCCTTCATTTCAGATTTCACATTCTGCCATGTTTAAGAATTTCTCCTCCATTTCAAACCTCTCCAGCACTGCAGATGACTCTCCCTCAACCGTGGCCCCTATTCCATTTCAAAGTATTCCCTCTCTCCTCTCTTTCAAAGCACTCATGTTTTGATAAATTCTCAAAATCTACATCCCTTGTTCTCAGTCCCCAGGTTTCATGGTACTTTTACACCTTTTTGTTTGTGGTCAATAATATCACTGAACAAAAAAGAAAGTCACCAAAGAACTGCAGATGCTGAAACTAGAAACAAAAACAGAAATTGCTGGAAAAACTCAGCAGGTGAGGCATCATCTGTGGAGAGAAAGCAGAGTTAATCTTTTAGGCCCAGTGACCCTTGTCCAGAACTGATGGTAGCTGAGAAAGGATTGGTATTTATACTGAAGATAGGTGGGGGAAGAGGGGAGCTGTAAACAATAGGTGGAGGTCGAAAGAGAGAGAATAACAGCCGGGCAACCAAAGGAATGGGTAAAGGTCAGCCTGAGAGGATGAATAGCTGTTCATGGGGACCACCAGTAGCTGACAATAGGTTGGTTGTGGTAGCAGCCCATGTGTAGGGCTTGGGATAAGGAAATAGGAGAAAGTGCTCAGGCCCTAAAATTATTGAACACGATATTAAGTCCTGGAGGCTGCAGGATCCCTAAGCAGAAAATGAGGTGTCATTCTTCCAGTTTGTGCTGAGCTTCACTGGAGCACTGCAGCAAGCCTGAGACAGAGATGTTGGGCCAGGAAACATGGTGGTGTGTTGAAATGGCAGGTAACCAAGGGCTCAGGGTCATTTCTATGGACAGAACGTGGGTGTTCTACAAAGTGGTCATCCACAGTGCTCCGTGTCTCCCCAATGTAGAGAAGACAACATTATGAACGGCGAATACAGTAGGCTAGGTTGAGGGAAGTACCGATAAAGTGCTGCTTCACTTGGAAGGCGTGTTTGGGATCTTGGGTAGTGAGGATGGAGGAAATAAACAGAAAGGTGTTACACCCACTGTGATTGCTGGGGAAGATGCCATTGGGGTGTGGAGAGATTTTGGAAGTGGAGAAACCATGAACCAAGATGTCCAGAGGAAACAGTCCCTATGGAAGGCTGACTAGGCAGGGGAGGTGTGTATGTGTCTGGTGTTGGCATCCTGCTGGAAGTGGTGTAAATAACAACTAATAAGGATGTGGATGATGGTGTGTATGATAAGTAAGGAACAGGGGACTCTGTCACTGTTGTAGGATGGAAGAGAAGAAGTGAGGGCCAAATGGGGAAGATGGGTCGACCACTTTGAGGACCCTGTCAACCATGGTGCTGAGAAATCCTTGTTTGAGGAAGAAGGTTTATCACTAATCCTGAGGTGACGTCTCTTCATGCATGGAGGTGCACGCCACAGCAGCTAACATAAACAATGTATCTCTAGGAATCTTGGAGCTAAGCTGGAGAGAGCTGTTCATAATTCTGCAGACTGAAGGTAATTTTTAGAGCATTGGGAACTCAATATGGATTATTGCAGTTTACATTAATTGCCCTTTGTATTTAGGCATTGCCTTGTATGATTTGTTACTGTGCTGCAGGCCTATTCTGGCTTTTGTTGAGTTGCTCAAAGTTGGAAGAAAGTGGACAAATGAGATTTGAGGAGATAATGCAATATTTATAGTGAAAGTTAGAATGAATGGTTTAGATTAGTAAGGGAGAACAGCAGGAGAATATTGAATCTACAGCAATGTCTAGACTGAGTTGCTGTGGCGATGTTAGCTGGCAGTCGACGTGTAATCTCAATGCACATGAAGACACTCCAAAGAATAATGAGAGTTCAAAAGCCATTTGAGCAGGAGATAGTGATTAACAATACAAAGGGGCCACACATGTTCACCAGACTCTTAATGCACATCAGAAAGACTTTGGCAATTATGCTAAATGAGCCACATTGGCATTTTAAATTTGCTTTCAGAAGTTTTAATTGTAAGAACTGGAAGTCATTCGCTGCAAATGGAAATATGGCTGTCAAGCCAGAACAATGAACGGTGACACTTTACATCAGGTAAACCAATTACCAATGCTATTGACACAAGTGCTGTCGGCTGGGAATCTCTCCATGCTTCCCAAAGTACAACTAATACATGATTAATTCATTTTCAAATATATCTTATAGGAACAATGTAGTATTTTCAATGATTACATTCTGTATCCAGTTGCTTAAGTGTTCTATGCACCGTAGTGCTATATGGTTTACTGCCTGTAATGTTCTTTCTAAAGTGATTTATATGTTGAGTATTGGCCATTTAGTTTTTTTTTTATTTATTCTTTCACAAGATGATAGTGTCATTGGCAAGGCCAGCATTTATTGCCCATCTGTAATTTCCCTTGAGGAGGCAGAGAGATGCCTTTCTGAGCTGCAGCAGTCCATGTGCTGTATGTTCACCCACAGACCCATTCAGAAGGGAGTTCCATTATTTTACAATTTTATGTTTGAATATATTGCAAAAAAAAACCTTAAAATCATCCGTCATGTGTACAATTGATGTGACTTTGAAACAGAACACTTTGAAATGTCTGAAAGCACGCCCACTAGGTCTCAATGTTGTTGTAGGCATGTTAGATCTCTCTAAAGTCGGAATATTATATCTTGCTCATCTGCTATTCTGCCACACCTCAGCACAGTCGAACAGCAGTACCTTTTGAGATCAGAGGTCATTTGATCTGTGTGGGAGCTTAAATCCTTCACAGTTCTTCATTTTCTTATGCTGAAAAGCTATTGATCTCTTCAACGCTGGTTACCTTCGAGATTTATTGCATAATGTCAGCCACTTTTAAGTTTTTCAAGCCCAATGGTTCTGAACATTTACTGTGTTTAAGAAAATTACATTAAGGTGGCTTCATACCCACAGATATTTATCTGAACTGAACAATAGATGCAGCTCCTAGGCTCCGGGGTATCAATGGCAATCCATAAAACAATTTAGCTTAAAACCAACAGTAAGGTACAAAAAGAGCCAAACTTACAAAGCTGGTGTTGATGGGAAAAAAACACAAACGTCACTTTAATTATGTGCTGGTTGCTTGGTGATTTGCAATTAATTTCACAAATTGTACATTAAAGAATTCAAGCTACATGCCTGACAGCTGCATTCAGTAAACTGGAACGGGTATATGTGTCTTCACATGCATATTAATACCTGTTAGAATTCTAAACGTACAAATGCTTGAGAAGCATTGATACAATAGGGAAAACATTCAACTCAGTGAGGGTGTGACAGATTGACTGCCGAGTGTACATGGAACGTTTTCCTTTCCACTGATGTTACCAAATGTGTGCAGAGTGTGTGTAAACCAGTGGTTCATTCTCACCTACATGGTGCATACGCTGCAGGGGAGACTAAATCCCAGGAGAAGAGATCACAGAGGAAGAGATTCCAGGGGGCAAGTTCCCAAGGAGACGGATCAAGTGGAGGAGATTGTGGGGAAGATATCACAGGGCGAAGAGATCCTGGGTGAAATGAGGGCAGAGGTAACTTTGCAGGACAAGAGAATAAATTACAAAGGAAGGCATTAGAGTGATCAACTCTGGGGATAAGAATGATGGACGTGGGATAGGGGATGAGTGGTGCTGCTGTGACCCATTGCATATTGAGGTGCTGGCAAGTGTGTTAAATAGAAGAACAGAGTAATGGAGTAGAGGTGAAGACAATTGATGAAAATTGGTGGGAGTGGTGGTGGGGTGGGCTCAAAGTGAACGCAAAAGAAAATCACAGAGAAAAGAGACTGGAATGAGTAAGGGAGTATTGATCGTTCAGGGAAGATCTCAACAGGGAGGAAATTGTAATGAAAAAAGTTTACAGCAAAGCCATCACATGAGAAAGAAGCTGTGCATAAGAGATCAATCACAGAATCCCCATAATGTAGAAGTAGGCCATTTGGCCCATCAAGGTTACACTGACCCTCCAAAGATTATCCCACCCAGACCCATCCTTCTAGCCTATTGCTGTAATCCTGCATTTTCCCATGGTCAATTCACTGAACCTGCACATCTTTGGACTGTGGGAGGAAACCATTGCATCTGAAGGAAACTCATCCAACTGCAGGGAGAATGTGCAAACTCCTCACAGACAGTTTAGATTACCTACAGTGCGGAAACAGGCCCTTCGGCCCAACAGGTCCACACTGACACTCCGAAAGGAAACCCACCCCCCTATATTTACCCCTGTCTAATCCACCTAACACTATGGGCAATTTAGCATGGTCAATTCACCTAACCTGCACATCTTTGGACAGTGGGAGGAAACCTGAGCACCCGGAGGAAACCCACGCAGACACGGGGAGAATGTGCAAACTCCACACAGACAGTTGTCCGAGGTTGGAATCAAACCCCGGTCCCTGGTGCTGTGAGGCCGCAGTGCTAGCCACTGAGCCACCGTGTTGCCTGTGGGTAAAAGCTTGCAGGAGAAGTGAACATAGGAGCAAGAGACTGTCTGGGGAAGAGCTTATAGGGAGGAGATTGTGGGGAAGAAATCCAAACAGGGAGGGATTACAATGGGAAAGAGTTTGAGGTGGAGGAGTCGAAATGTCAGTGTTCATAGGTAAAGAGTTAGATGAGAAAGATACTGCATGGATTAAGCATCACAGGGCAAAACATTTCAAGGAAGAGTTTTCCCAGAAACAATGTGGCAAGAGAAGATGGGGAAGAGATTGCAGGGCAAAAAATCTAGGCTGGACTTAAAGCTTAACTCAAGAGAGTCTTAGGAAAGGTATCCTACTAAACAAAGATCACAGAAGAAAGAATCATGAGGGAGTGATTATGGTGAACAGGAAGTGGAGGAAATGATAGCAGGAACAAATTGTGAGGAAGGAATCGCCAAGAAAGAAGTTGAGGGAAGAAGAGGATTGTGATGTGGAGATCATGGGGCAAGATCACAAGAAAGGCGTCACAGAGAAGAAATCACTGCAGAATCAGAGCAAGAGGATTATATCATAGGGAGGAGATCGCAAGGAAGATATCACAGGACATAAATCGAAGAGGACAGTGTTTGCAGGAAAATATTCTTGGGTGAGATTGAGTTCATGTGCAGGAGGAGGGGTTCTTGAGGAAGAGATTGTATGGTGGAGGCTTTGAAGGTCAGAGCTCATTTAAAATGCAGGGAGGGGAGCTGTCCTTCAGAGGCTGGGTTTTGGAGGGAGGTGCAAACATTTTCCTGGCAGAGCTAAAAAGGTACTCAATCATTCTTCACTTCCTGTCAACTGTTGGGTTTCCAATTCTGGCCACATTGTTTCCAGATCACTGCCTGTATTCTGTTAATGTTTGAGACATACACCCATATCAGCAGAATTTAATACCTTCTTACCCCTTGAGAATATGCTGGATGTCCACTCTATGATCATCATTACAACTAAAAGAAGATGCTTTGAAGACTGGATGGAGTCAGGCTCATAAATTTTTGAATTACTAATCTAACACCACCTCGTTCAGCTTCCTCCTCACCCACCCCCACAAACACCAACATACCCCCCACTCATAGATTCATACTGTGTGGAAAAGACCTTTTGGCCCATCAAGTATACAACAACATAACTACCAATAAAAATGCACTTATCCCAATTTCCTGCACTTGTCCCATAAACTTGAATGTTATCACATTTGAAATACTCATCCAGACACTTTTAAGGGTTGTAAGGTTTCTAGCTTCTAGCCTCCACTACCTTCCCAGGCAGTGCATTCCAGATTCTCACCACCCACTGAGTGAAAAAGGTTTTTCCCAAATCTCCACTGAACCACCTGCCCCTTACCTTGAAACTATGCCCTCTTGTGATTAACCCCTCAACCAAGGGGAACAGTTGTTCTCTATTCACCCTGTCTATATCCCTCATAGTCTTATACACCTCAATCATGTTCCCCCTCAAACTTTGCTGATTTATAAAAAACAATCCAAGCCTATCTAATCTCTCCCATAATTTCTCAATCCCAGGCAGCATCCTGGTGAACGTCCTCTGTACCCTCTCGTGCTAACACATTCTTCCTGTAGTGAGGTGACCAGAACTACACACAGTACTCCAGCTGTGGTCTGATCAACACCCTGTACAACTGTAACATTATCTCCTCACTCTTGTACTCTATGCCATGACTGATGAAAGCAAGCGTTTCATATGCCTCCTTAACTATTCATGTGATCTGCCGACCTCAGGGACCTGTGAATAATTACCTCATGATCCCTCTGATCCTGTAAACTACCCAGTCTTCTGACTTCATTAAATACTCCCTCATCTTGCTTCTTCTTGAAAAGTGCATCATCTCGCACTCATCGGGGTTAAATGCCATCTACTCACCTGACCAACCCAACTATATCTTCCTGTAACCTACAACCATATTCTTCATTACTAAACATTCTACCAATCTTGGTGTTGTCTGCCATTTTACTTAACATTCCCCTCACATTTTCATAAGAAATAAGACATAGGAATGGAAGTAAGGCCATTCGGCCCATTGAGTCCACTCCGCCATTTAATCGTGGCAGATGGGCATTTCATCTCCACTTACCTACAATCTGCCCGTAGCCCTTAAGTCCTTGCGAGATCAAGGATTTATCAATCTCTGCTTTGAAGACATTTAACATTCCGGCCTCCACTGCACTCCGTGGCAATGCATTCCACAGGCCCACCACTCTCTGGCTGAAGAAATGTCTCCTCATTTCCATTCTAAATTGACCCCCTCTAATTCTAAGGTTGTGTCCACAGGTCCTAGTCTCCCAGCCTAACAGAAACAATTTTCCAGTGTCCAGCCTTTCTAAGCCATGCATTATCTTGCAAGTTTCTATTAGATCTCCCCTATGTTAGCCATTCACCTGTATCATTTATATATATAAAACAAACAATGAGAATGCCTTTACTGATCCCTGTGGTGCTCTGCTGGACACAGGCCTCCAGTCACTATAACACTACTCTCTGTGTCCTGTTACTAAAGTAATTTCTGATCCATCTCACCAGGTTTCCATCAATTCCATGTGCTTTACCTTTATCAATCAATCTCCCATGTGGGCCTTGTCAAAAGTGTTGCTAAAATCAATACATCAACTGAAGTTCCCCCAACCACACACTTTACAAAAAGTTCAGATAAATTTCGTGGAATTCTCCTCAGCCAGTCTCCTTCACCATCAAATTCTTGGCTCCTCTGGAAATAAAGTATTCCATCCTAACCAATAAGACGATCCAAGCTGTAGGGCCCAGGCTTTCATGTGGCAGAGTTGAAAAGTGTGGTGCTGGAAAAGCGCAGCAGGCCAGGCAGCATACGAGGAGCAGGAGAATCGACGTTTCGAGCATAAGCCCTTCT
>NC_057715.1:11429193-11456534 GCF_004010195.1 Chiloscyllium plagiosum
TTTTATCTCAGCCCGCTTGGCACACCAGCCTCATTCCTGAAGAAGGGCTTATGCCCGAAACGTCGATTCTCCTGCTCCTCGGATACTGCGCTTTTCCAGCACCACACTTTTCAACTCTAGTCTCCAGCATCTGCAGTGCTCACTTTCTCCTTTCATGTGGCAGAAATGTGTATTAACCTGAGGCAATAATTAACATCAACAATCATCTCTCCTTCAATGAACAACTATTGTGGAATTTTGTTTCAGCAATACCTTCGCGACCAGACGCTTAATCGACTGCAGGGCAAGGGTTGGGTACTTTGTGACAAAATCCCCTGATTCCTCAAAGTCTGCCACCGTGTAAGAAGATCAAGGTAGCAATCAGATAGACAATACATTGCTTTTCTTCAATAGCTGCATTTACAGATGCAATCGGAAGCTCAGACTTTTCAGGTCAGAACACCAATCTTGGTCAGTTCCCCTGTCATTGGATTCGATCTTCACCTTTTTCCAGCGCTGGCACACTGTGGCTGTCATAGCAGACAATCAATATGATTCCCTTCTGTAATTAGCTCTGGTAGTTTTAATACCACCTGAAACCCCAAGATCTTGACAACAAGACGGACTAGAAAATGTATCAACATTCTTTCATTGTTAATGGGGTCAGTATCCTTAAATTCCCAGTGCAACACCACTATTTTGCAGGACATTGGCGAGACCACTTTGAGAATATTGCATGCAATTCTGGTCTCCTTCCAATTGGAAGGATGTTGTGAAACTTGAAATGGTTCAGAAAAAATGTACAAGGATGTTGCCAGAGTTGGAGCATTTGAGCCAGAGGGAAAGGCTGAATAGGCTGTGGCTATTTTCCCTGGAGTGTCAGAGGCTGAGGGGTGACCATATAGAGGTGCATAAAATCATGAGGAGCATGGATAGGATAAATAGACAAGGCTGTTTCACTGGGGTGGGGAGTCCAGAACTAGAGGGCATAGGTTTAGGGTGAGAGGGGAAAGATATAAAAGAGACCTAAGGCAACTTCTTCCCACAGGAGTGATGCATGTATAGAATGAGCTGGCAGAGGAAGTGGTGGAGGCTAGTATGATTACAATGTTTAAAAGGCATCTGGATGAGTGTACAAATAAGAAGGGTTTAGAGGAGCATGGGCCAAATGCTGGCAAATGGGAGTAGATTAGGTTGGGATATCTGGCTGGCATGGATGAGTTGGACCGAAGGGTCGTTTCTGTGTTGTACATCTCTATTACTCTATGACTCTAAGAGCGGCAATGGTATGGGAATGTAACTGACTCCAAGGATACCTCTAAAGTCACCTGGGCTAGAAAGTGTATCACCATTCTTTCATTGTTAATGGGATCAGCATCATTAAACTCACAGTGCAACATCCCGCTGGGAATGCTCTTGACACAGACCTGTAGCAGTTTACGGAGAAAACCCCTTGTATCTTATTGGGTCCTTCCCAGTACCTGCCACATATCAATACTACTCATCAATGTGTACCTGAGGTCCTGGTATATGCTCCCACTTTATTAAAGCAAAAAGCCTCTTGCTGAATATTGATTTGTGTCAGAATGTGTTGTCATTGGAATGGTCTCAGAAAATACATTTTGTAAAATTCAAAAAGCAATAACCTTCAATATGGATTTTAAATTATCTTCCAGCTTTTCATTTAGAATTGAGTGTGAGATCAATTAATTGAAACAAATGGATCAAAATAAATTCAGGAACTTAATTATGTCATTCAGTATTTTCTCTGGCAACTGTGAGTGGACAGAGTCGAGTCACTCTTTACAAATTAAATGGAATGTTATCCATTAGATGGTTTCCTCGGATTTCTATTTTTAAAATCTGCGTGTGTTTAAAACACGTAAAAATGGTGCGCAGTAATTCTTTGAGGGAACTAAATTAGGAAAAAATATGCACTTGCAAATAGATGCCATATTCATAACAATTACTTTATTACGTGCATGTTTAATTCCCCATGGAAAATCAGTGAATTGCATGAGTATTTAAGTTGCCTGGGTATACTTTGATTTGTAGAGTTTGTAAATCAAATTAAATAAATAAAGTGCAGATTTGAAGAAAAAACAGCAGCAAAATACGAATGATAAATTAAGGCAAACAACCAACTCCTGAACCCTCTGCCAATCAAGAGTGCATCAAATATTCTGTTCAATTTTCAATAAATTGAGGGGGGTCATTTTGATCCACAGTCAGCAGAGAATTTGGTTTACTGAACAATCATAATGTGCATTTTGGATGCTAGCACACATAAAAACATGAAAGGTAATTTCGTTCAGATGGGTGAGTTTTATTCTCCATGTTGGTAAACAGGGAAATGGAAACAAAAATAAATAAATCAACCTAGTCAAATAATGATGAAAGAGAGAAAAGACCCACTTTATCCTGAAGATTTCATATTTACAGTAGGAAAAAGGATACTCTTATTTTCTATTAAATTGAACAATGACGCATTTATCATCAAGTATTTTAAGAATATTATTGTGAGCTCAGTAGAAAAACTTCCTTGACCAGTAGAAACTAAGAGTTAGAGTGGGCCAAGAACATAAAAGAGTTTGTGTGGATTTTTGGAGAAAAATAATGAAGTTATCAGAGGAAAAGTCCAGTAGTTCTGTTGAGGATCTATTGATCTCTGCCTGAAACTTGACATAGTGCCTGAAGCAGCCATTTCCAATTAATCCTGATGGTCTCATGCTTGGATAATAGAGGACAATTCATGGAAGTCAGCAGAATTTCAGGACCTAGATTAATTCATCCATCTTGTTATTCACCTAAAAACATCCAAGACAATTACCAACTTCTAACTGATCAGAGAACTTGTTGTGCTAAAATGATCTAGAATTGCAGAGGTTCTAGTTTAGGTTGGGAATATGATTGGCATGGATTGGTTAGACTGAAGGGTTTCTTTCTGTGCTGTAAGATTCTATGACTGTATGAATATTTGAACAATGGCCTAATACATGCAAGTCCGAGAAGCAGCTATATGTCAGAACCATGTAACTATGGTAACACACCAGCATTGAACCCCAGTGGAAACAATCACAGAAAGTTTCCTCCACCATCACCTGCCTCTCAGCTGATTTTGGATCCAACATGCGCTTTGCCTTGGAACTTAAGGCTCTTACATTTTTGACCTAAAACAGAAATTACTGGAGAAACTCAGCATCTCTGGCAGCATCAGTGGGAGAAAGCAGTGTTAATGGTTCAGGTTTAGTGACCCTCCTTCAGAGCCTGGTGAGTTTCTCCAGTAATTTCTGTTTTTGTTTCTGATTTCCAGCATCCACAGTTCTTTGGTGATTTTTTAACTTTCTTGACCAGTCTACGCCTTTTCAAAAGCCTTGCTAAAGTCCTTAAATCACATGAATACTTAACCCTCATCAAGACTCCTGGTTACCTCCTCAAAACATCTAATTAAATTTTTCAAACATAACCTTCCTTTACAAATCTATGCTAATTATCTGTGATTAATCTATGTCTCTCCAAGTGCAGATATATTCTGCCCCTCAGAATTCTGTCGAATAACCTCACCACCACCAGGATTAGACTAACTGGCCTTAATTTCCTGCCCTATCCTTTCCTCCCTTTTTTAAATATTGAGACAATGTCAACAATCCTTTAGTCCTCTGGCACCTCACCTGAGCCATAGAGAATCTGAAAATTAATACCAGAGCTCTTCATACCTCCTCCCTTGCTGCCCTCAATAACGTGGGACACCTCTCAACAGGCTTGTGCAGTTATCCATTTTTAAAAGCTGCTAAATCCTCCCTCTCTGCTAATTTCTTCTAGTACTTCACAGTCTTTCACCATGATGTCTATTGATTGAGAACTGGGCATTTCCTTGATGCATGCAGCAGGTCACAACTTCCACGTGTCCTACTCTGTTTGACTGCTGCGATAATCATCGAGTTTGTGCTGAGCATTTGTAAACCTCACCAATCAGTGAGGGTCACTTCATACTTATGTCCATCCTTCGGTGGATATTACCACAAGTCTTCGTTCTGTCTATCAGATCTTTCTGGAATGCTTCCAAGAAACTTACTCGCTCCCCATCAGAGAAAAGAATCACACAATGAGCCCTTTCTCTACATCTGTTCACAAAGCAGTCTGTGGATTCTGCCAGCCTCTGTCGAATTGACATGAATTTTAGTCAATGAATGAGGAAGTTTAATCTGACTGAATTGGTGCTCTAATCATTTAATTCTTCGGTTGTTAGTCCTGATGTGTTAAATTTGACTGGATCTTCATTTCCAGTTGCTAAATATATCTTACTGACTTGCTTTTCTCCATTGCACACCCAAATCTTGAATCCATAGCTCTGAACATTGTTTAAACATTTTTAAGTTATGTTAAGAGCTCCCAAAATAAACTCAAGGATTTTGTGAATTATCTGATAATATGCCTTTGGCCTTATTTATTTGCTATTGACGTACCATACACCCTGATCACTTGACTTTTTCAATGGAGGTAAATGGCAATTGCTTATTATAGATTTGTCTGTTGACTCGTGAGCAGAGTTTCCAACACGGTCTGTCACAGTAATTAACAAAGTTGTCAAGAGTTGTCTCACGCACTTAAGCACGATTACTGTCAACCATTTGTTTCACCTGGTGATTAGCTTCCTTGCTTTGTTCAAGCACAATAGGCCTCATCAACATGATAACTTCCATCACTACCAAAGTCTTGCTAATGTTAATGGCCCAATGATCAATTTCTGATCAGGGATTAATTAAGTTTTTTTTCTTAAACAGTAAAACACGTTACAAGTTGTGCAGCAGACATTACAGTAAAATGAGTGATTTCTATGTGTGTGAATATTGCAGACAAGCAGCAGATTCATGATCAGACAGTACCATGTTATTGTATGCACACAGCACATAGAGTTCCTTACTGTGAATGGGCTTAAAGGCAATGGACATATATAGCATTGTGTGCCTCCCTGTATTGCACCTCCCTCCTCTGCAAATGCCTATCTGACCATGCCACATCATTGTTGTGGTGGATCCTGAAGTTCCTCCCCTTCTGATATGCTGACAAACACACCCAATTGCTTCCTATCCAATACCGTCAGTTCAAAATCCTCCAAAGTTCAAAAAAACCCAAATCCTAACAAATGCACTCCACTGAACATTTGCCAAAGAAAATAAAATGAGCAGCTGCGATACAAGAACTTTTAATCAGCTCAGACAATGACATACTGAAGTAGCCATCTAAACTGATGCTTAAGGTTTTTTTCCCTTTGCTGGTCAGCGTCCTGAACACCAGACATTGTGGCTATGTTCACAAGCACCATCAGAGACGCGTTGGTTAGATCCATTGTTGCTAATCATTCCCAATGTTATCAGTCTTAGCTACTAAAGCCAAGCATGGAATGATGTCCAAATTAAGACTTCAGAGGAAGACAGGTCCAGTCTTATTAAATAGAATAAGTTTATTATGTGGTACTTACATGGAACTTGAAATGTATATTTAAGGCTGAGGTAAATAGATTCTTCATTCATCAGGGATTCAAGGGTTATGGGAAAGTGGAGATGAGGAGTGTCGGATCAGCTTCAATCATATTCAATGGCAGACTAGGCTGGAAGAGTCAGATGGCCTACTCCTGTACCACGTTCTTCTGGCCTTACTTAATACATCACATTTCAGTTACATGATAGTCTCTTGTGAAACCTTTGAACAGACTTAAGGGTAAGCACATGTTACAGTGTAATCACAAGGAACTTGACACTTAGAACAGCAACTGGAACTTTTGAAGCAAAGTGTATAGCTCCACAGGAATGTCCTTGATCTCTTGATGGGTGGTGCTAGATATTATATACAACACGAGGGACCTATGATGCTAAAGTAAAGTCAAGGCTAAGTTAAAAGTATAGATATACAGATCTCACTAACAACTCTTCAGAATGTTAACTATGACACTAATTATCTATCTGTAACACATCGAAAAATTTTCGTCTTCAACAGGTAGGTTTCTTGCCAGTAGCCAAATATATTTCGATTAAACCGAGAAGTGGGTGCTGTGGAGCTAGATTGTGTACTCTGTCTCAAGGTTAATACTTATTCCCAACCCTCCTATTCTTGGTGAATATCATTTCCCCCAAAGGATCTCAACAAGACTACTTTCAGGTTGCTACAAGCTGTTGTGGGGCCTTGGAATCATTGCCACTAGCAAACATCTGAAGACAATAAAAAAGCACACAGCTTTACTTAACACTGTTTTTTAGAATATTCCTCAACAGCAATGATCGAATTGTTATCATTGCCATCTCTCAAGAGTGTCTGAAAATCAGAGAGAGTTGGGAGCATTATAGCTACACTTGAAAGTGACTCCCTTTTGTATATGTTTATGTCCTGTTGCATTTATAAAAGCCCTTAGAGTACAGGAGGTGGGACGTTATGTTGAGTTTGTACAAAACATCGGTGAGGCTTCTTCTGGAACTCTGTGTCCAGTTCTGGTCGTCCCATTATAGGAAGGATATGATCATGCTGGAGGGGGCTCAGAAGAGATTTCACAGGATGTTGTCAGGTTTGGAAGGTTTGAGTTACAAGGAAAGACTGGATAGGCTGGGATGTTTTTCACTGGAGCGTAGAAAGTTGAGAGGTGACTTAAAATGAGTTCATAAAATAATGAGAGAGTTGATGCTAGTTATCTTTTCATTAAGATGGGGAGTTTCAAGACTAGGGGGTACATTTTTAAGGTGAGAGGAGTGAGATTTTAAAAAGACATAAGAAGCAAATTTTTTCACACAGAATGTGGTTTGCGTGTGGAATAAACTTTCTGAGGAAATGGTGGATGTGGGTACAGATACAATGTTTAAAAGACATTTATATGAATGTGAATAGGAAAGGTTTGAATAGATATGGGCCAGGAGTAGGCAGGTGGGATTAGTTTAGTTTGGGACTATATTCAGCATGGACTGGTTGGGCTGAAGGGTCTGTTTCATGCTGTATGACTCTATGACTATTGGGCAGAAGTCACCCTATATCTGTGAATCATTATAAGCTGCAATTAGCAAATACTGATCTATTTGTTTTAAAATGTCAAGTCATTTTGAACTGAAGGTGTCAGTTTTATAAGCTTGCTTCGTTTCAGCTCTTACTAAATGTCCATCTTCTCTCCGTACAGCTTATGCAAAAAAGCAGTTGAAAATATGAATAGTTTTAATGCATTTTATTTTCAATAACAATATTGACATTTGCATTAAGCAGCCTAACCAGAAATCCTTAAAAGTTTTGCTGCAGATTACAGTTCAGGAAGGGGGTTGGAATTCTCCATCTGAGAGGGCTAGGTTACTCTTACCTTTAATACATTTAAGGATTGAGAAGAAGCATTTTCAGTCCGGCAGAAAGCTAAGCGTTGTAGCTAACAAGTAAGAAATTGGATCTTAAGCCCATGACAAACTGTGACCATACTGAAGTTTGAAGCAGACCTGATGAGCCATGCGGTATTTTCCTACTGCTATTTCTTAAAAGCTTATATTTATACCATAACAATTTGTGGTTGCTTTTTACTGAATGGGACAGATACAAGCTATTCATTCCTAGGAAGATTTAGAGTTTGTTGTGGTAGGATACAAGTTAGCTAACATTGCATTTCAAATGTTTGCTCAAATAGCACATTTCATGTATTTTTATGGCAATATGGGAAATAGTTAACTAAAACAGTTTGTAGACTTTGTAGGCAGAATACAGTAAGTCCTATTGCTTTTCAGGAAATACAGTACTTACCTTGTTGGCTTTTGTTCACCAAAGCACTTGTTAAGCTTGAGTCAATTGGCAGACAGTATTTCATGCAGAGTAACCAATAGACAACAATAACTTGGATTTATGTAGCACCTTTAAGATTAAGATTAAATTAGATTCTCTACAGTGTGGAAATAGGCCCTTCAGCCCAACCAGTCCACACCGACCCACCGAAGCGCAACCCACCCAGATCCATTCCCTACATTTACCCCTTCACCTAACACTGTGGGCAATTCAGCATGGCAAATTCACTAAATCTGCACATCTTTTGGATTGTGAGAGGAACCGGAGCACCCAGAGGAAACCCACGCAGACACGGGGAGAACGTGAAAACTCCACACAGACAGTTCCCTGAGACATGATAACATGTCTGAAATTGCTTCACAGTAGATTTATCAAGCAAACTTTGACATTGACTGACATTGAGTGTAAGTGTTTGATGTTAAAAAGCTTAATCAAAGAGTTATGTAAGCAGAGCTTTAAAAGAAGAGAAGGGTAGCAAGATGGAAGGGTTTGTATAGATGTAATTGCAGGGCATAGAACATATGCAACTGAGAGATCAGTCACCAGTGGTGAAGCAATTGACAGTGGGGATGCTCAAGAGGCTAAAACTGGAGAGTGCAGCTACCTCAGAGGGTGTGGGGTTTAAGGACATTGCAGAGATAGGACGGAGTGAGGTTATGGCAGGATTTGTAAAAAAAAGGTAAGAATGATATAATTCATAGGCTAAATCTTGTCTTTTTTTGGCAAAGTTCAAAACACTTTGAGCATCTTGGGAATTTTTTTAAAGCCCAGTGAGTTTTCTCACCAAATCTTGCCAAACTCACCACAATAATTGCTGACCCGTCCCTCTAGCATCCCTCACGTCTGACTTCTTCATCAGCATTCCCTGTGAACAACTCACCCCTCACCAGGTATCCGACCTGAGACCAGCATTCCTTGTTTCAGTGCCATCTTTGAAAGCCCCCACTGTGCACACGAAGGAGCACAAGCGTCTGGAAACTGCTCAGTTTGTTTTTGGAGGCTATTTGGAGACAAGGTGAGATGGGGAAATTAGCTCCATGTTTCTCCAACAGGAGCCTGGAGGTCCTGGTCAATGGGGAGGTACAATAAAACATGTGCCCTCTGTCAAAGGAGGCCATGCCACCATGCAATGCCAGCCTGGTTGGAGATTACCACTTGGATCAGTGCTTTTCTTTAGATTTTAGAGGTGTACTCCAGTTCAGGAGTGCAGCAAAAAGTGTATCGTGTTGCCACACATGGCACTATCTTAGGTACGAAAGTACCGTCAGTACAAAAACAGGTTAGGTACAAAGTAGTAAAAGAAATGAGATTTAAAGAGTTAACCATTACTTCATAAAATAGTAGAAAAATAAAGAAAGAAGTTATATTTTACACTAAAGTCTCTCATAGTTTAAACTAGGAAAACAAAGGAATAAGCTAAAAGTTCAACAGTCTTTGATAAGTCCTCCACCTATCTCGCTGTCTGGGAGACCTCAGCTGTCAGTCTTTGAAGCAGCCGCCGCAGATACAGTTGCTGCTACTGAAACTGCCACCTCTCCATTCTCCCCAGTGCCTCAGGAACATGCCCGGGCAGGATCCACTTGCATGTTGAGCCAAGACACTAGCATGAACCAACAAGAGACCAGCTGACGTAATGCCAAGAGACCATGCCGGGACCCACCACCCCACCTAGAGACCAGGCCGGGACTCACCATCCCACCTAGAGACCAGGCCGGGACCCACCACCCCACCGAGAGACCAGGCCAGGACCCACCACCCCACCAAGCGACCAGGCCAGGACTCATCACCCCACTGAGAGACCAGGCCGGGACCCACCATCCCACCTAGAGACCAGGCCAGGACTCACCACCCCACCGAGAGACCAGGCCGGGACCCACCACCCCACCTAGAGACCAGGCCAGGACCCACCACCCCACCAAGCGACCAGGCCAGGACTCATCACCCCACTGAGCGACCAGGCTAGGACTCACCACCCTAACGAGAGACCAGGCCGGGACTCATCACCTTACTGAGAGACCAGGCCGGGACTCACCACCTCACTGAGAGACCAGGCCAGGACTCACCACCTCACTGAGAGACCAGGCCAGGACTAACCACCCCACTGAGAGACCAGGCCGAGACTCACCACCTCACTGAGAGACCAGGCCAGGACTCACCACCTCACTGAGAGACCAGGCCAGGACTCACCACCTCACTGAGAGACCAGGCTGGGACTCACCACCCCACCGAGAGACCAGACCGGGACTCACCACCTCACTGAGAGACCAGACCGGGACTCACCTGGCCAGGACTCACTACCCCACCGAGAGACCAGGCTGGGACTCACCACCTCACTGAGAGACCAGGCCAGGACTCACCTCCCCACGGAGAGACCAGTCTGGGACTCACCATCCCACCGAGAGACCAGGATGGGACTCACCACCTCACCAAGAGACCAGGCCAGGATCCACCATCCCACCGAGAGACCAGGCTAGAACTCAGGAAGAGCTGTCAAGAGACTGGGGTGGACAAAGTTAAAGATCACACAACACCAGGTTATGGTCCAACAGGTTTATTTGAAAGCACTAGCTTTCAGAGCGCTGTTCCTTTATCACCTGAGCAATACTCTGAAAGCTAGTACTTCCAAATAATCCTGTTGGCCTATAACCTGGTCATAGAGTCATAGAGATATACAGCATGGAAACAGACTCTTCAGTCCAACCCTCCATGCCGACCAATTGTCCCAACCCAATCTAGTCCTATCTGCCAGCACCCAGCCCATATCCCTCCAAACCCTTCCTATTCATATACCCATCCAAATGCCTCTTAAATGTTGCAATTGTACCAGCCTCCACCACTTCCTCTGGCAGCTCATTCCATACACGTACCACCCTCTACATGAAAACGTTGCCCCTTAGGTCTCTTTTATATATTTCCCCTCTCACCCTAAACCTATGCCCTCTAGTTCTGGACTCCCAGATCCCAGGAAAAGACTGTGCCTATTTACCCAATCCATGCCCCTCATAATTTTGTAAACCTCAATAAGGTCACCCCTCAGCCTCCGACACTCCAGGGAAAACAGCCCCAGCCTGTTCAGCCTCTCCCTATAGCTCAAATGTTCCAACCCTGGCAACATCCTTGTAAATCTTTTCTGAATCCTGTCAAGTTTCAACAAGCCACAACATGACCTCCCAACTCCTGTACTCAATACTCTGACCAATAAAGGAAAGCATACCAAATGCCCTCTTTGCTATCCTATCTACCTGCAACTCTACTTTCAAGGAGCTATGAACCTGCACTCCAAGGTCTCTTTGTTCAGCAATACTCCCTAGGACCTTACCATTAAGTGTATAAGTCCTGCTAAGGTTTGCTTTCCCAAAATGCAGCACCTCACATTTATCTGAATTAAACTCCATCTGTCACTTCTCATCCCATTGGCTCATCTGTGATTTTTATCTTTTAGTATACACATAGAAACTCTTGATGTTTGGTTTTGTATTTCTAGTTAATTTACTTTCATAATCAATTTTCACCATTTTTATTAGATTTTTGGTCACCTGCTACTGTATCTTAAAAATTCCCAATCCTCTGATCCACCACTAGTTTCACCATCTTGTTTACACAAATTTTGGATTGGATACTCTCCTTGATCACCTTACCTAACCACAGGCATTTCATTCTTATCAAGTCTTTCTTTCTAATTGGAGCAGATTTTGTGAAGTGTTATGAGCTATTTGCTTAAATATCTGTCACTACTCATCCACTGCCCTTCTCCTCGGTGTATTTTTTCCAACCTGCTCTAGACAATGCATTCTTTGTATCTCTGTAATTGCCCTTATTAAGTTGGGGACCATGGTGTGAGACTCAGGTTTCTCTCCCTCAAACTGAATCTGAAATTCTACCATACTGCACCCTTGAGGTCACTTAACTACAATCTCTTATTAATCGCCCTCAGTACTAGTTACTAGATCAAAAATATCCTGTACCCTGGTAGGCGGTGCAATGTACTGCTCTCGGGGACAATCTCTGAAGCACTCAACAAATTCATCATCCATGTTACCATTTCCAGTCTGATTTGTTCAGTCAATATGCAGATAAAAATCACCTATGACAAGATTACTATCCTTCCTACAGGTCTTCATTATTTCCTTAATTACGTTTTATCCAACAATGAGACAACTCTTCAAGGACAGGGGATGACCATGGATGACTACCAAGCATGACTTCTTTTCCTTGCTATTCCTTTTTCTAGGAGAAAGTGAGGACTGCAGATGCTGAAGATTAGAGTCAAGAGTGTGATGCTGGAAAAGCACAGAAGGTCAGGCAACATCAGAGGAGCAGCAGAATCGACATTTTGGGCATAAGCCCTTCATCAGGAAGGCCCTTCAGTGCCTCCTGCCTGCCCACATGACTATGATGCCTTTCCTCCTGCTGACTGCATCATGAGGGCTTCCAGAATTGTGTGACTCTGGAGCTCTCTCTCTCTGACCTGGATACTTAAACAGGAACATTCTTGATTCTACCCAAACTGACTCCATGTCATGATCTACGGCCCCCGTATCACCACTCAACATTGCATGGATACCTTCAATTATTAACAATGCTACCTCAGCCCTTTTTCATTTTTGTCTATTTTTTTTCTGGGATGATGAGCATCCATGAATATTGAATTCCAAATCTTGATCAACCTGTAAGCATGTCGCTGTCACAGCTATCAAGTCATATGCATTTGTTTTCAACTCATCCATCCTTTGGAAAATGCTACGTGCATTAAAATAAAAAAAGTTCTAAGCTTTGACTTTTTATCATTATTATTTCATATTGAGGAGACACACGGTGGCACAGTGGTTAGCACTGCTGTCTCACAGCGTCAGAGACCTGGGTTCAATTCCCACCTCAGGCGACTGATTCTGTGGAGTTTGCACATTCTCCCTGTGTCTATGTGGGTTTCCTCTCACAACAATGTGCAGGTTAGGTAAATTGGCCATGCTAAATTGCCCATAGTGTTCGGTGTAGGGAAATGGGTCTGGGTGGGTGCGCTTCGGCAGGTCAGTGTGGACTTGTTGGGCAAAGGGCCTATTTCCGCAGTAATGTGAGCTGTGCACATTTACTTTGTGGGCGGCACGGTGACACAGTGGTTAGCACTGCTGCCTCACAGCACCAGACACCCGGGTTCAATTCCCACCTCAGGCGACCGACTGTGTGGAATTTGCACGTTCTCCCCGTGTCTGCGTGGCTTTCCTCCGGGTGCTCCGGTTTCCTCCCACAGTCCAAAAATGTGCAGGTTAGGTGAATTGGCCATGCTAAATTGCCCATAGTGTTAGGTGAAGGGGTAAATGTAGAAGAATGGGTCTGGGTGGGTTGCGATTAGGTGGGTCGGTGTGGACTCGTTGGGCCGAAGGGCCTGTTTCCACACTGTAAGTAATCTAATCTATTTATTCTAGTTCAACTCTCCACTGCACTGTTTTGTTTATATTTATTCCTGTAGATTTATATATATTCTTCCTATGTCTCCTGTCACACTATCAATAATTTCTTCATTGCACTGCACTACTGATCTGTCATTTCTTTTGGATTTTTTGAACTTCTCTCTAATGGAATCCTGTACCACCCCCAACCCCACCCCACTCCCAGCTAATTAGTTTAAACCCCAATCTACGGTCATTGTCCGGTTCACCAGGGCACAGATCCTAGTCTGGTATAAATTACAAAGGGAGAAACAGGTGGTCTCAGTGATGATGTGGAATTGTTGTCAGAATCTTACTACAGGATTCAGTTTCAAACCAAGTTTACTATCAACCTGTCACATCCTCAGACAATTGCCAGGGATAGAGACTGAGTTGATAATTCAGGAGTAGAATTAGTATTGGGACCAAAACCAAAGCCTTCCCAATATTTAACTGGAACAGATGTATTGAATTTGAACAGCAGTCTGCTGCTTTAGCAACAGTGGAGGGGTTTGAAGGGATGGTGATGCTTTAGAGCCAGGTGTCACCAATTTACACTTTCAAACAAATACTTTGGATGATGCAATTCATGGGAACCATGTCACTGAGAGTTAGGAGGAGGGCAAGGATAATTCTCTGGGAACAGCAGAAGTAATGGCACAGGAGTTGGAAGGTAAACCTTTTCAAGTGATTCACTGGTAACTGGAAGGTGATGGAAAGGCATTGAAGGAGGTAACAATTCAAAAAGCACAAGGAGAATACTTTGCCTATGCCTTGGTCGGAGGTAACTTTCATAAGAGTTACTTCCTGTGCTAACAGAGGAGAGTGGAAACATGAGTAGGAGAATGTAATCACAGAATTCTCAGAATGAGGGCCAATTATTTTGGAGGAAATAATACATCCAAGGACTTTGAGGTGAAAGGAGAAGTTGGAGATACAGCAATAGCTTTCAAGGGAAATGGGATTACGGGTTCATCTTTTGAGGAGAAGGCTAGAGGTTTTTATGGCACTATTTGGGCAAGGGGCCCAAATTTATGTGACCTGTCTCCATTGGTTCTGGTGAATGAAGGAGGCACGCAAATTTGGTGCTGCCATCTGTTTGTAAGATTGTACCATTGGACCAAGTGTCAGTTGTGCTGCTGGCTGTTTCAGCATTCAGTCAGGACATAGCATCAGGTAGTCACCAGAAGTGGTATAGCCAGCCTGTTATACATAAGGCAGAGTCTGTCTCCTTCAAAGAATGTTGCACTAAATTATGAAAGGCTCCTGGTAAGTACTTTGACTGCAACTTTAAACAAAGAAAATTGCAGATCAGGTCAGAGACAGAGCTCCAGGACCTCTGAATCCTGGAAGCCCTCGTGATGCGGTCAGCAGAAGGAAAGGCACCTTGGTTATGTGGGCAGGCAGGAGGCACTGAAGGGCCATTCTCAGAAGCTGTTGCAATCACCTGACATCTGGCACTGAAACTCTGACACCAATGTAACAAGACATTGAATGAAGTCCACTCACGTGGTCAAATGCCAGGCTTTACAATGACTGTGCTGCCCACCACACCATCTATCTGACATGTTGATCAATGTAATACATTCCCATCACTGAGGAGACAGTAAGGACTACAGATGCTGGAAGCCAGAGTCATTGGATGTGAAGCTGGAAGAGCACAGCAGGAAAGTCAATGTTTAAGAGTAATACCCTTCATCAGGGTTTCGGCCCGAAACATTGACTTTCATTCTCCTCAGATGCTGTCTGACCTGCTGTGCTCTTCCAGCTTCACATCTATTGACATTCCCATCACCAGTCCCTGAATCTCAGGACTCTTGTGTCACATCTTCATACACCTACCAAAAATGGCTAATCTGAAACCTATCTCTCACAGATGCCATATCTTTCCAGCTATTTGATTATAGTAGTCCATCAGTCAGACACAGTGATCAGAAACTTCCCAGCTCATGAACGATGTGGGCGATGGAGAGTCAGTTGGTAAAATATGGTGAGATTGGTAAGATGAGACTTTCAACAGTGAGAAAAAGGGCCAGACTTCCAACCAAAGTTTTAAAGGTGAGATGGGAGTCTCACAGGTGAGCAGTGAACTGAATCACGCCAATATGCTCCTGTAGGTGATGCTGCCTTTCTTGGGAGATGTGGGCATACAAACAAAAGCACATATCTTCTCCCA
Source organism: Chiloscyllium plagiosum (assembly GCF_004010195.1). Taxonomy (NCBI): domain Eukaryota; kingdom Metazoa; phylum Chordata; class Chondrichthyes; order Orectolobiformes; family Hemiscylliidae; genus Chiloscyllium; species Chiloscyllium plagiosum. The sequence continues at coordinate 11,444,575 of NC_057715.1, forward strand.
ATGACCAGTAAACATTGGGGTCAGCACATGATGAGACACCAGGCATAGGTACATCCATGGGTATGACGTAAGATTCATGTACTCACTCACAAGACAGTGAGGTCACTGATGGTTTTTTTTGTGACGAGGGCCTCAGGAGTGGCATGCAGGAGCATAACTCCTGCTACTGTAGGAGATGATGAAGGAAGCTTAACACAAGATTAGAACATAAAACCACAAGAAATAAGACCAGGAGTAGGCCATTGGGCCCCTCAAGCCTGCTTCACCATTCAATAGGATCATGATCTGGCATTCTTCATGTCCTCTTTCCTGCCCCTTCCCCATAACCTTTGATTTTCTCACTGACCAAGAATCTATCAAGCTCAGCCCTAAATATAGGCAAGGACTTTACCCCCACAGCTGCCTGTGGCAAGGAGTTCCAAAGGCTCACTATCTCTTGAGAGAAGAGATTTCTCCTTGTGTCAGACTTAAATTGGTGCCCCCTTATTCTGAGACTATGCTCTCTAATCATGAGGGGAAGCATCCTCTCAGCTTTACCCTGTCAAGAGTCCGATATATTTCACTGAGATCACTTCTCATGCTTCATGACTCCAGTGATTAACCTGATTAACCTTTGCTCCTAAGACAATTTCTCCATATCAGAGATCATCTTTGAACTCTCTCCAATGAAACAATATCTTTCCTTAAATAAGGGGACCAAAACTACTCACTGTACTCTCGGTCTCAAAAGCACCTTACAGTAATGTTTCCCTATTTTTGTACTCCAACGCCCTTGAAATAAAGGCCAATATTCCATTAGCTTTCCTGATTCCCTGCTGCTCGCATGTGCTAGCTGTCTGTGTTTTGGGCACAAGTACCCCCACATTCCTTTACGTTGCAGCTTTTCTACATTTAAATAATATTCTGTTCTTTTGTCCTCCCTTCCGAATTGAACAACTTCACATTTTCCAAAGTGGAATTCAGCAATGTTTAAAAAGAATCTCTCTGCTTCATCTCCCTGTGAGAGAGACACTGCATCTCTAGGTCCTGCCATGGCTTTTCTGTGGGCAGCTTACCCGCTCTGCTGTTATCCCTGTGTGGATGTGACAACAAAAGCCTACAACATTTCCAGATACTTTTGCAGCAGCAGATAATCTTTATTCCAAGTTAAGTTCCATTTCCCTGAAATAATCCTGACGTTAGTGACTTGTGAATTTGACGGAAGAGTCTGGGTGGTCCAAATTCGGAAAATGGGCTCCACATCAGCTGTAAGGGCTGTGTGACTTAATTGAACCAGTTCAGCTGTTTCCGGCACATGTGACTCTCAATTCTCAAGGTACTGAGTCATTTGGTCTTGCAGTTACATTGCCAGCAACACCACAGATCTGAACTTCACACTCTTCAGTTTCTTTCACAAGTTCTAGAGAAATGTAGAATTGGAAAGGAGCCAGAACAGAAGTCTTTCTCTATGAAAAAACAAATATGTGGTTGCAATGCTTATTTCTCTATGTGCTCCCTCTTTAAAAGTATTCTGCAGATCTGCATTTGGTCTTATACAAACAAGTAATTGCAGATCATAATCTGGCATCTGGAACCAAACTTCTGTTACTATTTTTTGATGGGATATAGATGTCATTGGCAAATCCATTATTCATTGCCCACCCCAACCCTAAATGAATGGCTTGGTTGGCCATTGAAGAAGGCAGTTAAGAGTCAACCACATTGCTGCACATCTGACAGATATCCTATCTCCAAAGAATGAGTGAATGAGAAGAGTTTTTATGACACCAATAATAGTTTCATGGTCACCATTACTGAGACTAGCTTTCAATTCTAGACTAATTATTTGAATTTAAATTCCCCAGCTTCTGTGGTCTCTAGCCTTTGGATTACTAAACATTTAAACTACACCCCTGATTATCTCTTCTATTTTGTTCAAGGATACTTCTCCTTTGAGGAGGGGATGTCTCAGGTCCTCTCTTTTTAGTCCCCTTGGGAAGCCAGAGTAAAGATTTTAAATAGGGAGCAAATTATTGTAGATGCTGGAATCTGTATTTAAAACGACAAATGCTGGAAATGACAACGGGTCAGGCAGCATCCATGGAGAGATAGCAAGCTAACGTTTTGACCCTACAAAGTGTCATAGTCATAAAAACGTACAGCACAGAAACAGACCCTTCAGTCCAACTTGTCCATGCCAACCAGATATCCTAACCTAATCTAGTCCCATTTGCCAGCACTTCACCCATTTCTCTGTAAACCCTTCCTATTCATGTACCCATCCAGATGCCTTTTAAATGGTCCAATTGTACCAGCCTCCACCACTTCCTCTGGCAGCTCGTTCCATACATGCACCACCCTCTGCATGAAAACGTTGCCCCTCAGATCCTTTCTAAATTTTCCCCTCTCACCCTAAACTTATGTCCTCTAGTTCTGGACTTCTCCACCCAAGGGAAAAGACCTTGTCTATTTACCCTATCTATGCCCCTCATGACTTTATAAACCTCTATAAGATCACCCCTTAGCCTCCGATGCTTCGGGGAAAACAGCCCCAGCCTGTTCAGCCTCTTCTGTAGCTCAGACCCACCAACCCTGGAAACATCCTTGTCCGTCTTTTCTGAACCCTTTCAAGTTTCACAACATCTTTCCGATAGGAAGGAGACCAGAATTGCACGCAATATTCCAACAGTGGCCTAACCAATGTCCTGTACAGTCGCAACATGACCTCCCAACTCCTGTACTCAATACTCTGACCAATAAAGAAAAGCATTACAAATGCTTTCTTCACTATCCTATCTACCTGTGACTCCACTTTCAAGGAACAATGAACTCCAAGGTCTCTTTATTCAGCAACACTCCCTAGGACCTTGCCTTTAAGTGTATAAGTCCTGCCCTGATTTGCCTTTCCAAAACGCAGTTCTCCCTGTATTCCATGTGATCTAACCTTGCTAATCAGTCTCCCATGGGGAACCTTGTCGAATGCTGAAGTCCATATAGATCACATCCACTGCTCTGCCCTCATCAATCCTTTTCATTGGTTCTTCAAAAAACTCAATCACATTTGTGAGACATGATTTTCCATGCACAAAGCCATGTTGACTATCCATAATCAGTCCTTGCCTTTCCAAATGTTTGTAAATCCTGTCCCTCAGGATTCCCTCCAACAACTTGCCCACCACTGATGTCAGGCTCACCGGTCCATAGTTCCTTAGCTTTTCCTTACTACTTTTCTTCAATAGTTGCACCACGTTTGCCAACCTCCAGTCTTCCGGCAACTCACCTGTGACTATCAATGATACAAATATCTCAGCAAGAGGCCCAGCAATCACTTCTCTAGCTTCCCACAGAGTTCTAGGGTACACCTGATCAGGTCCTGAGGATTTATCCACCTTTATGTGTTTTAAGATATCCAGCACTTCCTCCTGTGGAAAATGGACATTTTTAAAGAAGTGACCATCTATTTCCCCACATTCTATACCTTCCATATCCGTCTCCACATTAAACACCGGTGAAAAATGCTTGTTTAATATCTCCCCCTACTCCTGAGGTTCCACACAAAGGCCGCCTTGCTGGTCTTTGAGGGGCCCTATTCACTCCCTAGTTACCCTTTGTCCTTAATCTATTTATAAAATCCCTTGGGATTCTCATTTTCCCTTTTTGCCAAAACTATCTCATGTCCCCTTTTTGCCCTCCTGATTTCCCTCTTAAGTATACTCTTACTGCCTTTATACTCTTCAAAGGATTCACTTGATCTCTACTGTCTGTACCTGACATATGCTTCCTTCTTTTTCTTGACCAAAACCTCAATTTGTACCATTCCCTGTACCTAGTAGCCTTGCCTTTCACCCTAAGAGGAACATATTGTCTCTGGACTCTCATTATCTCATTTCTGAAGGCTTCCCATTTTCTAGCCGTCCCTTTACCTACAAACATGTGCCCCCAATCAACCTTTGAAAGTTCTTGCCTTATACCATCAAAACTAGCCTTCCTCCAATTTAGAATTGCAAATTTTAGATCTTGTCTATCCTTTTCCATCATTATTTTAAAACTAATAGAATTATGATCACTGGCACCAAATTGCTCCCCCACTTACGCCTCAGTCACCTGCTCTGCCTTATTTCCCAAGAGGAGGTCAAATTTTGCACCTTCTCTAGTTTGTGGATCCACATACTGAATCCGAAAATGTTCTTGTACACACCTAACAAATTGCTCTACATCTAAACCTTAAGCACTATGACAATCTCAGCCTATGTTTGGAAAGTTAAAATCCTATACCATAACCACCCTATTATTCTTACGGATAACTGAGATATCATTACAAGTTTGTTTCTCTATTTCCCTCTGATTATGGTGGGGGGTGGGGGGGGGGAACGGGGGGTGTGGCTCTATAGTACAATCCCAATAAGTTGATCATCCCTTTCTTATTTCTCAGTTCCACCCAAATAATTTCCCTGGACATATTCCCCAGAATATCCTCCCTAACTACAGCTGTAATACCAAAAATGTTACTCTCCCTCCTCTCTTGCCCCCCAAGAAGAGATTCCAATGATCCAAAAATGTGAACCCTTCTCCCTTGCACCAGCTGCTCAGCCATACAAACATCTGTTTTATCCTCCTATTCCTATCCTCACTAGCGCGTAGCACCGGGAGTAATTCAGATATTACTCCCCTTGAGGACCTCTTTTTAAATTCCTGCCTAACTTTGTACATTCTCACTTCAGAATCTTATCTGTTTCCTTCCTATGTTGTTAGTTCCAATGTACACAACATTCTCCTGCTGGTCCCCTTCCCCTTCAGAATAGTCTGCACTCTCTCTGAGAGATCCTTGGTCCTGGCACCAGGGAGTTAACACACCATTCTTATTTTTTGCCACCGGCCAGAGAAAGGTCTGTCTGTGCCTTGGACTAGAGAGTCCCTTTCACAATCAATCGCTTGGAATTTGACGTACCCCTCATTACATTAGAATCATTCTCGGTACCAGAAACTTGGCTGTCGGTGCTACATTCCTCTGAAAGTCCACCATCCCCTACATTTTCCAAAGCAGCATACTTGTTTGAGATGTGGATAGCCACAGGAGACTCCTATAATACCGGCCTACCCCTCCTACCTATCCTGGAGTTAACTCCTCTATCTGACTGTATGTGCGACTTTACTCCCTTCCTATAACTGCCATCCATCACATCCCCAAGCTCTGGTAAATTCCTGATTGCCTTTAACTGCTGCTCCCAACCGATCCATGCGGTCGGATAGGATTCACAATCAAAGACACTTCCTGCAGACATAATCATCCTAAGCTCCCATATCTGACAGGAAGAGCACATCATTCTGCTTAAGGCCATCTTTCCTCCTTAACAATCCAGAAACTAGCACGGTCTTACTGCTCTAAACAACACTAATTTTGTGTCTATATTTTATATTTTAAAAATTTAATCAAGGGACAGATCTCAATTAAACATATAATCAAAAAAGAACCCACTCTACTCACTATTGTAGATATACAGCAAGGTTACACTTAAAAGCTATGCACCTATCTGTTCCTGTGCTATGAGCTCTCCCACATAGGTTCCTCCATGGTCAGCTGTGAATTTCGCTGTTGGTTATTTTTTCTAAGATGCACTCCGATGTCCAGAATTATTGGAACTCAAACAGCAAAGGCAGTCACTGTGCAGATTCACTGCTGAGTCAGACAGCAGTGTAGGTGTCACTGACTATGTGGTCTCTGCCTTTGTCTGTCTTCCTCCTTTTTAAAGTGCTGTTGTTTCGATCTTTTTTGCCACAAAGTTCCAAAACAATGCAGCAGCTTATAAAACAGTAATTACTGCATCTGGAATTTGAGGAAATCACCTCCAACATCTGAAATACCTCAAGAAAGGAGCATATCTTGCAGCCATAATTTTTTTCTATTCTCCATCTTGGATTTTTCAGAATGCTGACTTTTCATCAGAGCTAATGTGAAGTGTAGAGGGAACAACATTTATGCATTAGTTTGGTGGGTGGGGGGGTGGAAGGTATCTGATAGTGCAGATTAAGTAGAATCCTTGCAGGCCATTTGACTCAACACCAATTCTCCAAACAGCATCCCATACCCCACCCTTGTAAACCTACATTTCCCATGTCTAACCCACCTAGCCTGTACATCTTTAGACTGTGGGAGGAAACCAGAGCGCTCAGAAGAAATGAGGAGAATGTGCAAACTCCACATTGACAGTCACTCAAGGCTGGAATCAAACTAGGGACCCTGGCACTGTGAGGCAGCTGTGCTAACCACTGAGCCACCATATCACACTGCAGAAGTGATCAGAATGTGTGTGAACAATGTGCAGAACAATGGTGTGTCTAACTGCCAGACTGGAAAGAACAGACAAAATGTGTGTGGGGATGGGTGGGGAGGAGGAGGACATGATGACACAGAATGCAACAAGTAAAACTAAAAGAAAGGGAAGAAATGGGAGTGAGTTCACAATCTGAAGATCTTGAATTCAATATTAAGTCCAGAAGGTTGTAAAATACCTAGTGTGAAGATGAGATGTTAATCTTAAATTTCTTTGTATACCTCACTCCGATACAAATGTGGTTTACTAATTCCTTGGAGAGAGAGAGAGACACACACACTAAAGTTTGGAAAGGGTACAAAATAAAAGATGAAAGAATGTGTGGTTTAAATGTCCCTAAAGTGTTGTTGATGTCTTAGCTTCAAACATGAGATCATGGTTGCTTAATTGGTGTCTTATAACCTCAGCAGTAGAAATCATTATAGATACCTTTTGAGTTTTTCCAGTTTGCTTTATTGTCCAGCTATCATTGTCACCTATGAGACAGGCGAAGAGAAGGGAAGGGAAGGAGAGAGTAGGTCTTCTCCAGTTCCAGTTGCAAATTCATCTTTCCCTCTGCTCCTCTGACAATGCAACTGCTTGAAATATAGTCCATTCATGTGTTCCCATATTTGGGCTCACTGTTTTCTAAGCTGCACAATTTGCAACTAACTCTTTCATTGAGATATGTGAAGTTTATCAATAAAGGTGCAAAAAAAAAACAGGATGGTGTTTTAATACATTTTGAAAATCTTAATGTTGGATCAGTCTGCGTTAACTTATCTGACAATTTTTAAAAATTTTCTCCTGGGATTTGGGCATTTTTTGCTGACAGTCTCTAGTTACCCTTGAGAAGGTGATAGTGAGCTGCAGTGCATGTTGTGCTGTAGGGAAACTCCACAATGCTGTTAGGGAGGAAATTCCAGGCTTTTGACACTGAAGGACCAGTGATATATTTCCAAGTCAGGAAGGTGAGTGACTTAGAAGGGAACTTAATTGTGGTGATTTTCCTATGTACCTTGTCCTTCTAGAGGGATGTGATCATGGGTTTGGAAGGTGTTGTCCAAGGATCTCAGGTAAATTTCTGCAGAACATCTTGTACATATCAGACAATGCTGTGACTGAGTGTTGGTGGAGGAGGGAGTGAATGCTTGTGGATGTGATGCCAATCAAGTGGGCTGCTTTGTCCTGGATGGTGTCAAGTTTTTTAAGTGTTTTTGAAGTTGCACTCATCCAGGCAATTGGGAAGGATTCCATCACACTGCTGACTTATATCTTATAGACAGTGAACAACTTCATGAAGCTGAACTAGGATTAAATTTTAACACCTTCAAAATCCATTCATTTCATTATTTTGGACAAGTTTAAAAGCAGTTTAAAAACTGAGTTGTATTCACAGTTATGGGGCTGAATGCTGGTGGAATGGTGAAGATCATTAATCTTCTTTGTACATTGCTGACCACTCCTCCAGATAGGTCAGTGTCACCTCTGTTGAGTGGTAACCTTGGACAAGGCTAGCATAGTCTTCCTCCACTAGTCTTGAGGGAAGAGGATGTACTGCCTAGGCATCACTCTGTCCAGTAGGATCTCCAAGTCCCCTGGCAAAGCAGGATACCAATGTTCCCTTGTCAACCATGGCCGGTGGAAATATCAGGAACTACACAGGGTAGCTCAGGACTGACCGATCTTGTCCGGATGCAAAATGTCTATGGTGCTGGCCAATTCTGGAAAATTCTGACAGTGACGAGTTGCTTTTCAGAAATTAGAAGTCTCGTCTCAGAGATCCTGGCCAATCAGAAACTAATAGTTCTCCAGAATGTTACAATTGAAATCTACACTGCTGAATTAGGGATTTGTTAAATGTCTAGGAGTCTTGCTGGTTCCCATTGGGTATAAGGAGAAGTTGGACAAAGTACTAACTAATCACTAGAGGATCGGAGGCTGAGGGGTGATTGGGAGAGACCTGACAGAAGTATATAAAGTTATGAGAGTTATGCATAGGGTAGATTGTTGGAGTCTTTCCTGGGTGGAAATGTCAAATATGAGGGTGTGTAGGTTTAGAGAGAGAGAGGTACAAAGTGTAAAGGAGTTGTGCAAGGCAAGTTCTTTTACAGAGAGCATGGTAAGTGCCTGGAACATGCTGTCAGAGGATGTGATGGAAGCTTTAAGATAGAAAGGTTCAAGAGACACATGAACAGTCAGAGAATAGAGGGATTCATAAGCAAATAGGATTAGTTTTGAATAGCATCATGGTCGGCACAGTAACGGTGGGCCAAAGGGCCTGTTCCTGTGCTGTACTGCTGTATGTTCTATGCTAAACTGGTAGGCACTGGTAACATTGGGAGGTGTGGGATGGCGAGTAGCAGCTGGTTTGATGCTGATGGGTTATGTGGTGAGGGTAACTTTGGGATGGATGGTGGGGGGGGGGGGCGCTGCCTCCATTGAACCTAAAGGACCTGTTAAGGAGAGACTCACATTGACCACCACCAGTCTGAGCAAGGAAGCTTCCAGCCTTGATGAGCATGACTCCTTCCTGCCACAGTTCAACAGTGACTGCCATGGGATAAGGTCCTTACTTGGAAGTTATTGCCTACTGGCAGACAGACCACCTAACATCACCGAGGCTGATATAATTGCTGTGTGCATAAGGCCATGTGACTTAATGGTGGACTGAACGCTGATTGGTTTTACAGAGCTTTGCTGTCTTCAAGCTCACCATATAAGACTGGTGCAAAATGGAAAATGTCCTTCAAGATATTTCTTGGTCTTTCCTGTAAGGTTTGTTGGCTTCTGCCATATCAAACTGCTATTTATTGTAAAAGCATTCAATGAAGTTATTCTCCATATATAAAAACATCCTCAGCTCTTTCCAACAAGTTTGAATTGATTCTTTATGTCAACTCCTTTCAAAGAGACAGTCTGTTTGCAAAGCACCCCATAATTTTTAAAACTTGCATTGAATTTGCATTCTCTTTTTAATGGTTTCTCACTCCTTCAGTATCTCCCTGATCTCCTCATAATAGTTTCATTTCCTGGCATCGTCATCCTATGGAGTCAATGGTATATGCATCCCATCTCTAGTGGCACCTGTAATGTGTAATTGGTGATCTATTACAGCATTGATTTACCTTCATCATGATTACATTTCCTGTTTGTCAGCTTATTTGTTCTTGCACTCTACACCCTATGTACAAAACCAAAATGCTGCTGCTCTTTTGCAATGCCTAGATCTAACTGCACTTACACCTTCAAGAAAATATGGTCCACACCTGGAAGAGCCCCTGTTTATCCAGAGCTTCCAATGTCTTGCAATCTAGTTTTATTATCCTTTTAAAAACTATCACATTTGGATGCTTGCACGATATTAGAGAATGGTATTAGCCAATCATCTTGACCCTATCATACCTGTCTTGCCCATCCGCACTTCAATCAGTTCAACAGCTGTGCAAAATTCAAACAAAAATAAAATACAGCAGGATACTGACTTTGGCATTAGATGTGGTCGTCACGCCACCTGCCTCATCGACTGTGTGTATTTCACACATTACCGTTTGCAGACTTGCACCTATATGCTGGTCAAAAAGCAATGTGACACAGGTACACAGCGTTCCTCAGAACCTCTAAATGTATCCTGTCTTGCTGGGGTAACGATGGAATGCAATGCTGCTGGGCGTCTTCAACATTGACTCTGAATGGTAAACTCTCTTGAAATTACATAAAACATGGGCTAGGAAAGTGAGTAATGGTTCCAATTACCCACCCCCCCTTGGCAGACTGGGCTGTGGCAAGTGGTGAGAGCAGCAATATAGACAGATTTCTCATCATATTTTCACCATCGATTCAGATTCAGATTCAGATTAGATCCAACAGCTCAACTTCCTGTGATGTTATGGGCCATCAGCAGTAGCTTGATCAATCACAGTCTCGCCTCATCACTCAGCATATCCCTCAAGTTATCATGAACAGCCCCAGAATCTGGAATTCCATGCCAGGCAGGCCTAACAGTTACGTGAAGCTAAAACACTGGATTACTAACATGTTGGAATGAAGAAGCAGGGATTAAAGATTCCACAACAAATAGTATCAAAGCATTGATACTCTGGTGAACCCAGCAGTGAACTGTATTGGGCTATTCGGTCCCTAACAGGAAGAGGCAGCTCTGAGAATATCCACATCCTGAATGAAAGAGGAGTCCAGAAAGCATTGCAAGAGATAATACAAGTGTTTACAATATCCTCAGTCAGAAATGCCAAGTCAACTAATCATCCTATATTCCTCCTGAGGACAGAACATGACAGCTCATGCACTGAACGCAACATTAAAAGCAAAATGGCTGAACCAGCTGAGCACAGCAAAGACTGAAACACAACAATATTATTGTTGTAGGACTGAATACTTATGCCTCAGAATTACATGGTGGGTTTGTTTTTATGCTATATGATTCTAAGACTTGAGTAAACTGACCAAACCTCGAGTCAAGCTGTTCCAATACAACGTCGAGATTAGAGAGGTGCTGGAAAAGCACAGCAGGTCGCGCAGCATCCAAGGAGCAGGAAAATCGATGTTTCAGGCAAGCGCCCTTCATCAGTCATTCCTGATACTGCCTCAGATGCTGCCTGACCTGCTGTGCTTTTCCAGCACCTCTCTAATCTTGACTCTGTACCAGTACAATGACAGTAATGGTATCAGTGGAATATTTCCCTAGGTATGTTGTGTCCACAAAAGGCAGAGCAAATCAAGTCCAGTCATTGTTGCCCCAACTTGACAGAGCTTTCTGGAATAATTTGTTTGTTCAATTGGGTAAAAGCCAGGGTCAGTCAGCATCATACATCACCAAGTGACTGCTCCAGGAGTTGAGGCAGAATTAAGAAGCCTTAGCAAAGCTGGAGTCCACGGAAATCTGGTCACCAGTTGGAGTTGTACACACCACAAAGGCTGTAATTGTAGAGACCAATTATCCTAGATCCAGAGCATTGTGGTTTAAATTCCTCAAGATCTAAGTAACCTGGTCAGAGATGTTATTACACGCCTCTAGAGTAGTTGGGCATGAACCCGGGCCTTCTCTCTCAAAGGTAAGAATACTACCACTGCACCACAAGAGCAAATTCCTCCAGCAGATATTTTCAATTAACCTGTTCAGAGATGTTATGTCACAGCAGGTGAGACTCAAATGTGGACATCTGGTTTAGAGGTAGGGACACTATCACAGTAATACAAGAACGCTCATTTCCTCAGGGTAGACATTTTTTAAATGAATCTGTTCAGAGGTGCTATTAAATGACTCTGGAACAGCTAGGCCTTGAGCCCAAGTCTCCTGGCTGGGAGGTAGGACACTACCACCACATCTGCGCCTGCTTCATCTCTGACCCTCATCATTGAGGCTGACATGGGGAAGCTGGCCGCTGCATGTGCAATGTTCATTATTCAGTCTCCTTTGTGGCTCCTCAGATAACAGAGCAGTCTGTTGCCATCTGCAGCAGGCCCCTGGACAACATTCAGGTTTCACACTAATAAGCCGCAGGTAACACACAGTAAGGCAAATATTTAGCAAATCAATCACCCGATGATGACTTAGCTATTAATTTGCGTTTCAGCACCAATGACATTGATGTAGAGGTGTAAACAAGAGATGTTCTTGGTGAGGAAGTTTAAAAAGGGAATTAAAAATTA